>NW_012267228.1:4899930-4991813 GCF_000151885.1 Dipodomys ordii
ATTGAACATCATGGCTGCATTCCTGTCCACCCTTCCTCTCTGCATTGAACATCATGGCTGCATTCCTGTCCACCCTTCTTCTCTGCATTGAACATCATGGCTGCATTCATGCCCACCTTTCCTCTCTGCATTAGACTTTCCCTCCTGCTCTTTGACCTACCCCCAACAACATATAGTTCAGCTTTCTGGTATTCAATTTTTTATTAAACAGTTGTTCAAAGGAGTTAGACCACTGGAATCCTCTCCTACATAGATCATATTTTGGCTAATATATTGTGTATATATATAGGAACTTTCTGAGTAAGAAGAAGGTCTATGATTATATGAATGACAGTTACATAACAATATACATTTATAGGCCAGGCACCACTGGATCATGACTTTAATCCTAGCTACTTAGGAGGCTGAGATCTATATTTTTTATTTTTTATATGTTTTTTATTGTAAAAACACTGTACAGATGGATTACAGTTAAATGAGCAAGGTAATGAGCTGAGATCTAAAGCCAATTTGAAGCCAGGCTGGGCAGAAAAGTCTGTGAGACTCTTATTTCCAATAAATTACCAAAAAACTTAGAAGTGGAGCTGCGGCTCAAGTGGTAGAGTGCTATCCTTGAGTAAAAATAGCTCTAGGACTGTGCCCTGTCTGACAGTCAGGCCCCAGAAACAGCAAAAAAGAGGCATTAATCAAAACGAACCCCATGGGCACATAGGATGTGTGGATATGTGTGTGTACATGCTAGTTACAAAAGGGTTATAGAAGTTACAGCAGTTTCAAAGAAGGATAGAAGTTGGCTAAATCTGAAAAAAGATGGAGAGAAGATAGTAGTATTGAAATGGAAACCTTGAAGGGTAAAGGACACATAATAAACAGCACTTGTACAGGAAGAGCTGTAGGGAGTTTTCCTTGGACAATCACACAGTGAGTCTTGTATTTAACACAGTTGTAACTGTGATACTTGCAATAAAGCAATGACAGGGAATAGTGGTAGCTGATGCACTTGCATTGAAAACACTAGATAAAGTGGGAGCCACTAGGTAAAGTAGGAGCCATGACGTTACTTGGGAAAGGTAAGAATGTCTGTGGCTGTTTGGGGGCAAGGTGGGTCTAGCCCATTGATGGCTCATTTGCAACTCACTGAGAGCCCTAAGAGGAGAGAAGACTGGTGGAAGTTAGTAAGAATGCTGCTGGAGTTCCTAAGCAAGCAAAAGTGGTGCTAGAACTGTTAGATAAGAGCTAAGGAATTGGGGGAAAGAACACGTTTCATAAACACTGTATAGACATTGCCTTTCACTTGTCTGGTGTGGGAGGTAAGACAGACAGAAACGTCAAAAGTTTTAAAGTGTGGTTGGTAGGAGGGAACAGAAGTTAGGAAACACAGACCAAAAAATAGGCCTGAAAGGGAGTGTATCGGAGAGGCAAAATAGAGAAAATCCAGACCGAGCTAGTCAGCAGATTTTGGACACATTGTCAACAGTTGGCAAAGCTGACAAGGTCGGATCAGAGGCTGTGGGGGAAATCCTGCCAAACATTGAGCTCTCCATTCCCCTTGATAGCTTTAGATTTCTAAGCCGCTCCTCAGCCAATGGGTAGAAAGCCAATGGGTAGGAAGCCCATGATAGCTAGTCCCTGTCGGTTTCTACATTGTCTCTTTTCCTGCTGTTTCCTGTGTGTCTTTAGAGTGACTCAGCTTTTGAACTTTCCAAGGTATGAAATGTTTTCACCAACAACGTATCTTGAGATGATCTGCCATCTTGATTAAACATTCCGAGCACAGTGGCCATGGTATAGCAATGTCAGGAAAATGGAGATAGTCAAACACTAGCCACAGATTTTGTGCGGTGGAAAAGAGATCATCATGCCAGGAGCTATCAGTGTAAAAAACGTCAGGCGCTATCTCTGTAGTAAAGAGGGAGGTCCGTGCCAAACCTGCATGGGCATCATACCCTGATTATCTTCAAGTTGGATTCTGGACAACCCCAGCTTAGCTTCTACTCCTAAACAAAATGGTAAGGGTAGCTACCTTAGAGGACTATTTTTGCCTACCAGCTAAACTAACTGATGTCAAGATGCATCGGAAGCTGCAAAACATGGGGTGAAACGGAGTGATTGTTATTTGATGGTAGAGTGTTGTTGAGTCTCTGTTTCAGCCTTCCATCCTTGGCTGTGTTTCCCAAGCATTTCAAAGGCAGGTTCATCTTTGCACAGATCAATGTATGATTATGGAACTTGACCTTACTGGCCTGTACATGTATGTAGGAATGAGTAAGGAATAAGTAGGTAATTGTCAAACTTTAAGGGGGATTTTCTTTCTACTGGTTTCTCAGCCAGCATCTTAATTCTTTTGGACGTGCTGGAGAGAAGTTATCAAACGTGTCTCCAGTGGATACTTAGTACCTGGCCACTTCAGGTAGGTCCCAGCAGGGAGCCAACCCAGCTTTTCTGAGTCTGACGAGGTGAGACAGATGCTGACATTGTCTGATCTGGTTCTGTGATGGCCACCCAGAACGGAAGAGCAGAGCATGTGAGTGCTCCCAGGGGAGAGGCTGCTTCACACGCAGCCTGTCACTCCGTGCCTCTGTGTCGCCCTGTGGATGCTGCTTGCACCGTGGCTGTCACTCTGGACAGGTTCACGTGCTGTAGTGACAGGATGACATGGTTGCTCAGGTTGGCCAGCCTTGTCACCATCACGGGTGGTCTTCCCAGAGAATGTCCCCAGTGAGGTGCATGTGTGCCAAACAAGTGCTCACCCCTTTCCCCCAAGTCTCAAGCTCCTGAAAAGCTATGGGGGAGAAAATTCCTGTGAACCAAATTCTCTCATTCATTTCCTGGAGGACTTCACCGTGCCTTTTGAGTGATGGATTTCTTCCTAGATGGCAGGGCCTGCCCCCACCCCTAGAATTGTTCATCTCAGAGAACTCTGCTGGGCAAAGGGGAGAAAAAACCATATATGCCTGACTATACAGCTGACTTCATGGGATCTTTCTTTTTGTTTGTTTTAAACAAAGCAGACTCTTATCAAATACTATTTTTTTAGGAGTTTAGATCTTCTTCAGTGGAGGGCAACTGTCTGCAAATGTTATCTCTTCTTGTTATGTCTCATGGCTTGTGAATTTCCACTAAGTACGTTTAATGTCGTTTGAAAAAAAAATGTGCTAAGAGTTTGGTATGCCAAGGTTTGTGTGGAATTCTGGCGTGCAGTGACCATTGAGTCAAGAGCTATTTCCATAACCAAGGGGAGAAAACATTTCAAGATCTTTTCTTAATTAATTAATTCATGAAGTGCCAATTCTAGGGCTGAAACTCAGGATTTGGCTGCTGTCCCTAAGCTTTCCATTCAAAGCTGGAACTCTATCATGTTAGCCAGGTTTCTTCTCCTAGGTGGTGTGTGTGTGTGTGTGTGTGTGTGTGTGTGTGTGTGTGTGTGTGTGTGGCTAATTGGAGATAAAAGTTTCATGGATTTTCCCTCCCAGGTTGGCTTTGATCAACTGTTATCCTCAGATTACAAGCATGGACCATCAGCACCTCACTTCAAGCAAAGGAAATGATTGCATCTTTCCAGAGTAGATAAAGTGCTTCGCGTTTTCCTGACTCGCTAGCAACTTCTCACAGAGCAGTCTATCAATGGGGTTTGCTACGGTGCAGTGTTGACCACCAGGTGCTAAGTGATTTGAAAAAGGTCCAGTGAATGAGCTAGCTGGTTTCTCAGCTTTCCCATCATGAAGAACCACATAGGATTCTTCTGTCTGTAGCTCCACAGAACCGCTTTATCAAAAAGGTTCTATCTATGATTAGGGGGTTTGCTGGAGCAGCTGGACATTTCTTTCAATGCTAAGGAACTAATTGCCTTTTTATTTTGGTCGGTCGTGGAGCTTGAACTCTGGGCCTGGGCAATATTCCTCAGCTCTTCACCTTAAGGCAAGTACTCTACCACTTGAGCCACAGCGCCACTTCTGGTTTTCTGGTGGTTTATTGGAAATAAAGAGTTTCATGGACTTTCCTGCCCAGGCTGGCTTGAACTGTGATCCTCAGATCTTAGCTTATGGCTTATTGAATATATTTTTAAAGATAAAACTCCACAAAGATTGCTAAAGATAGATCTTCCATTACTTGAGCCTTGGGTTGTTATCATAAGTTTTAGTATGAACATGTACTTATTCTTCGTGCATTTACAGTGTACATCTAGGTACCTTATAGTGAATACAACAGAGACCTGGTCTTTGCTCAGCTGAATTCTTGTGAGGGAGAAAGACAAGAATGGTCATCTGTCCATCTCCATTATTGTTCTGTGACTGAGAGAAAGGCTGGGGCATAGGGAATTGGACTTAGAGGATGTGACAAAGAAACTGAGGTTCAGTTAATTCTTGAAAAAATGAATGGGGTTAGCTCTAGGGATGTGATGCAGACAAACAATAAACATGTAATTAGAATGTGCCATAAGCCTATCTTAAGGTAATTTTTGTTCTTAAGATTTGCTAGTTTGGGTAATACAGCATACTTGCAAAGTGATGACTAAGTTAGATGCACTTTTTGTGACAAAGCGAATTAACTTTGAAGGTCTGCCCTGAGTCTGGCTTTGGATCAAGTTGGTGCGCTCGACCGAACTCTGAGCCTTAGATCAGTGCGAACAACTCCCAACAAAGATCGAAGTAATTATCTGCTGAAGATGCTACACAGAAAAGCAGCGGGATGCTGTGCGCTTTCAGTGGAGAAATAATGAATTTCATCTTAAACAGTAGTGACGATATCATCTCCGAAAGTTAATTAAAGATGCCATTTTATTAAAGAGTGAATGCTGGTGTGACAGCCACATGCCTCAAAGTTCTTGAGGAAGCCAAGGCCATGGTTAACATCTCTCAAATTCTGCTTGACTTTAGCCACAGCTTGCTTTCTGCAGAGGAGAGATTTAACCCATGCTTGTCCTCTGAGTTCCACTTTTCAGGATTCTCAAGTTTCCTTCTACTCACTTAAGGCCTTTCCAGGTTGGGCTGGTGCCCCTTACATTATTATATGAAACCGTGATGGGCTGTGCTATTAAAAGCTGTGTCATGGCAGTGGTGCCGTGGCTCGAAGTGGTAGAGCTCGGGGACCGTGCCCAGGCTCCACGTTCAAGCTGAGAAAATACTAAAAAAAAGCTGTGTTATTGCCCCACGTGGTTTGCTTCCCCAGCCTCTCCCCTCCCCTTTCTCAGGGATCATTACAATATGCTGCTAAGAGCTTACATAACTATCCACTGGATGTGTTTGTGAACTGAATATCCAAAATCTGCCCCAAGGACCAGTACATTTAAGTGATCTTCAGATCTTAAAATATAGGCAAAATTCCCAACTTTAGTGGAAATTTGACAATGTATTTGTCAGCAGATTCTTTCATGGTGTGGTACAGAAAAGACTTGTCAATGTTTTTGTTGATGTTTTAGAAAAAGGCTCCTCATTAATGTCACAGATCATGAGATGATTGAGGACACTCTTCTACAGTCTACCCTGCAGAGGCGTGTAAGGGTACCTGCCCGGCTTGGAGAGCAAATGTGCTGTTTCTTGCACATTACTAATATTTTATTAGTTGAGTCATCCAAGCACACTCTAGACATGGAAGCCGGGGAGTAGGGAATTGGGCTCTGCTTATGGTGCCGTGTGCTAATTAAGCGATGCTGGAAATTCCAATATGTGACCTAACTTGGGATGAAATGAGATCTACAAAATGCTTACTTAAAAAAAATGAAACCCCCCACTAAATCAGAGCATCTCTGTAAACACAAAGGACAGAAGCATAGCACAGAAGACAAATGGGGATTTTTTTCACCTTGAGCTGCTGGTGATGTCTACCGTAAATGTGTCCATCCTTAGGTGAAGGACTGTGACACTGCTAAGAAAGACCCTATTATTTGGAATGTAATTAAATGTATGAGAAGGAACTATAATAAGAGAAATAAAATAATAATAATAATAGTAATAATGAATTGGAGAGAAGGTCAGCGGAAAAGGACAAGTATTGGGATTGTTTGCAAGGGGAAGAATAGCAATGAGCAATGACCATCCTGGAGATTTTCACTAAAGTCATCTAATAGGCTCTTGTGCATAGCAGACAAAAATGCCAGGAAGAGTGGGGAATCACCAACCCAGATGCCCCTCAGTAGATGAATGGATCAAGAAAATGTGGTATATATACACAATGGAATTCTATGCCTCCATCCGAAAGAATGACATTGCCCCATTTATTAAGAAATGGAAAGACTGGGAAAAAATTATATTAAGTGAAGTAAGCCAGGCCCAAAGAAACATAGGTCCCATGGTTTTCCTTATTTGCAATATCTAGTATATGTCTGAGTCAAGCAGAAAAGGTCAGATAAGCTGATGTTAGGGAAATGAACCCTAAGATATGTATTCAAATGTTTTTTTTCTTTCATGCGATTGTGTCTAACACATTTATAAGATTATTTCTTTGTTGCTTTGTATGTCCCTCCCCCACGGTATATTTGATGTTGGTATAATTTGTGGAGGGGAAGGGGAAAACAAATCATTTAAATAGGGATACAGGTGGACCCATTGCAACAATGAGATGTACAAGTCGTTATGTCGAAAACGAACTTTACAACTTTGGTGGGTGGGGGGAGAGGAAGATTGGGGGGGGGAGCGGGGGGGGGGGAAGGAAGGGAAGGGATGGGAAGGGGAAACAAAGGAGGAGGCTACAATGCTTGATAAGAAATGTACTCATTATCTTGCCCATGTAATTGTAACCCCTCTGTACAGTATTTTCACAATAATAAATAAATAAATAAATAAAATTTAAAAAAGAGTGGGGAATCAGAAATGCTACAGTAATTCCTGATCCCTAGTATCGAAGGGCTCTCCAACTCCCTCAGATTGCACCATAAATATTATCCCATCCCGACATGCTTTGCTGAAATAAACATCCTTGACTGCGACGCTCTAATGCTCTCCACTGCCAGGCTGCGCGTGCCTCAGGCTCCAAGGCTCCCTCTGTCAGCATCCTTGTCTTACACAAAGCCAAGATTTATAGATGGTAGAAGATTCCAAAAGTGAAGAGCACAGGGTCTGACGAGCAACGGAAAATGGACACTAGCTGCCTAACTGTGGTCTGTAGCCACCGAACGTCAACAGAGAGATCTGCGTACCCCTCTTGTCTGGGTAACCCCTCTCTTCCTCCCCTCCACCCCCGCAGTTGATAAGACTGATGGCCTCTTCCCCAGTCACCATAGTATTTGGAAACAGACTGTCACGAAACAGAACACAGGCCCAACGGGGTCAGAAATGATGTTTCCTGAGTCATTCCTCTTTTGCAAAATCCAAGTGAAGCACTGATGACTATATTAGGCTTTTGGGGGAGAAGTAACATCACCCATGAATCCTGGAATCCATCTCTGACTACACAGCACACCTCCAGTGCCTCTTGTTCAATATCTACTTGACCTGGGAGTCCATAGTTTTCTCCAGAATGCCTTTATGTCTGTTCTGGATTAAAGGTGTTACTTGCTTTACTACTACTGAGAAAATGGCACTCATCTCTCTTCCTTTGGAAAGATGGCTTTGTTGATCATGGGAGGAACTCTCTGAAACCGTATAAGATGAGGCTTCTCATAATGAAGCATAAATAAAGGACCATCCTTGCCATCCACCCAGGTCTGAAGGATTTCCAAAGTCTTGAGAGAATAGATCATGGAGACGTTTGAGGAGGGCCCCTGTCCCTTTTCCTTGTTTTTCCATATCTCATCAAGATCAAAGTCTGCCTGGCAGATGGAAGAAATTGTCCCAGAAACTATATTGAAGTTCAATGTTACTGGAACATACAACATTGCATGATCAAAGTGAAGAGTTGTATATCAGTTATATATAGTTGTATATTTGCAGGTATGTGTGAGCTCACAGAGATGCAGGTCACCACTAGCCAACTTAATGGACCACTCCACTTGGTTGACGTCCTTCTTTGTGTCTTAGAGCATGTGATGACGATTCTTATTTCTCCACCTGTAATTTATGTATCTAAGCAGGCTTTTTTTCAGAATCTTCCCTCCACCTTATATTACTTAAACTTAAAAATCATCCTTATCTTTCTCTCTCTCCACACACACACACACACACACACACACACACACACACAAACTGTGTAGAGTATTGTGTGGCTGTGTACCTCAGGCTAAATTTTAGGTGTCAGATTAAACTAACAATGTAACTTGCTTTAAATATCACCTCATTTCTAACTGAACAGAGCCTAATGATTAATTTAAATTAAACTATTCCACAGTCAAAGTGGTGTGTGTTACAAGACACGAAAGTGAGCCAGCTGAAAATTTTAATTTTCCCTACGTATTAGCTATCTGCTCTGGGGATAAATAGAAGGTGTTAATTTCCTAGGTTTAAAATCTATTTTAAAATGCACTAAGCTAAGAGAGAGAGAAAAGAGAAAGAGGAGAGAGAGAGAGAAGGAATGTTAAATTAATTTTTCATCTTTGAGACAGAATTGAGAAACTTGGTTGCATTTTCAGCATGTGGCAGCCTTTGGAGGAGATACTCTAGAGGTTTCGCGGGCACTAGTCCACACGGTGTTTGGCGTAAGGTGATGCTTCCATTTCTGTATCAACTTGTTATGAACTTGAACTGGTGTCTGAATCCCCATATACATTTGCAGAATTTCTAACCCTCTGTGCAAATGTATTCTGAGAGTGGGTCTTTGAGGAAATGTTTAAGATTATAAGACATATTAGACAGATACTACTGGCTTGCACCTGTCATCTTAGCTACTCAGGAAGCTGAGATCTGAGGATCATACTTCAAAGCCAGTTTGGACAGAAAAGTCTGTGATAGTCTTACCTCCAGTTAGCCAGCAACCTCCCCGCCCGTCCCAAAAAAAACCTAGAAGTAGAGGTACTGCTCAAGTGGTAGAGCACCAGCCTTGAGTGAAATAGTCAAGTGAGAGCATCAAGCCCTGAGTTCAAGTCCCAGTACTGGGAACACATGCACGCCACACACACACACACACACACATACAAAAGATTATAAGACACAGGTAAGTTAGGGCCCTGATCTACTAGGGGTTTTGTGCATATAAGAAGAGAAACACCAGCCAGATAGATACCATCTAGAATTCTCTCTCATTCTCTGTGTCTCTTTGTCCTCTCTCTCTACACACACACACACACACACACACACACACATATGCACACACACACACACACACGTACACACATTAAGAGGCCACTTGAGAGCACAGAAAGCAGCTGTCTTGGGCTAGTTAGAGAGACCTCACCAGAAACCAACTTTGCAAGCAGCTTGACCTTCAACTCTGAGCCTTCTAAACTGTGGGAAAAATAAATACATGTTGTTTAAGGCAGTTGGTCTGTTTATGTGAGCCTGAGCCGACAAATATACAACTATACCTAATTCTTTGCTGTGATCATATAATACTGTACTGTATGCCCAGTAAAATTTTACTTCAATATAGTTTCTGAGCCAATCTCTTCTGTCTATAAAATCCAACATCAATGATGACAGTTGTTCCAAACCCCATACATTTTAAGCTTAATGCTCAAGTGACGGCCTTCCTTAACAGAGCCCTTGTAAATAATATTTCTTAGCCCTACTAGAGTTGTCCTTCCCCTTCTAAATTGCTACATGGTGTGGGGATGAACGTTGAAGGAGCTAGCCAGTATATATATTCATGCTTTCTCCAAACTGGATAGCAATGAAGAGTGAATAAAAACAAAGAATACTTACCAACCCAAATCAGCCATTTGGAGGATGACACACAACTCCACAGAAGGACTTCTGAATGATCCTGGGGTAAATAGACTTGAGATCCAATGCCATCATGGTGGCTGGGCTTTAGGCCAAGCTCTAGGAGCGGGAAAACCTTGCTTGTATTTCCTGTCCTTCACATAGACTTACCCTCAAATACCTTCTCTGATTCCTTAACCTCACATTTGACACAGAATTACTTAATGGGAAGAACTCTTATACAGTTCTGATGTACATCACACTGCTTTGCAACTTAAGAAACTAAAGCCAATGAACCAGTTCACCTATACTCTAATACTTCTTTTCCATGTGGAAATATTCACATCCCAAAGAATTTTCAACACGAAACTGAAATAAGGCAGGGGACTGGCTTGTAACCAGCAGTAACTAAGGGCTAAAGTATAGAGATGAAGAAGAAATGAGTAATTCTTGCTGAAGCCGTCACCTGGAGGAGTCAGGAAGTATATTGTAGAGATTAGAACAGGTGCTATTAGAGAAACTGCTGCATTCTATTCCCCAGACTGAGCACACCGTAGGTCTTCAGGAGAAGCATGCTAATTAACTGAGGTGATATTTATATAACACATAGGAAGAATGTCCCTCCTATTTTAAGAGAAAAATGATAACTTCCATATTTTGATATTTTTGGGGAAAAAATCATCTCTTGTTCTACAGAAATCTTGGAAATCATGCTCTGGGATTCAAAGACATGATTGGTATCCAAGAAATCAAAAAGAATATGAAGCTGACATATCATGGGTTGAACTGTGTATCCCCCAATTCAGAAACCAAGGTTCCTTATTATCCCACCAGAATGTGGCTGTATTTGGAGATAAAGGTTTACCAAAAGGTAATTCATTTAAAATAAGGCCATGAGGGTAGATCCTTAACCAACACTACAGGTTTCTGTGTAAGAAGAGGGAACTTGGCACGGATGCCCCTAGCAGTAAGCTATCCCTGCTGACACTTGGATCACAGAATTCCAGCTTAAAACTACAAAAACAGAAACTGCTGTTGCTTAATCCACCCAGTCTCCAGTACTTTGTTAAGACAGTCACAGCAAAGGAATACACAGGCAAATGCATACTTAAAGATACAAGCTCAAGTGCTTGCCAGCCAGACGCAGGAATAAGCTTTCATCTCTGTCTAGTGAAAGGTATATGGTTTTCTTTCACAATGTGTGAAGGTCTGTCAGACTGACCTTTCTACACCTACAAAGGAACATGTCTCTTTGTCTTTATGAATATGAAATGCTTCCCTTCCTAAAGAGAACCATTATTTCCTAAGACATGTAACTTTAATGAGCTAATGAGAACATTGAAAACAGAGGTCATGATCTCTGTGCTACATGCACAGAAATCTAGAGTGTTAATTTGTCCTGCAGATAATTTGTACTTTTGAACAAAACTGCCACCTAAGGCAGGTGTTGGGTCTCAAGCAGGTGAGGAAAATTTTTAAAAAGGACCGTTACTTTTGGGTCTTGTATATATAAATTCTAAGTGCTAAAAGCAAGCTCTCCCCATTTCTCTTTGCATTTTTAAAAATTATCTTTAAGTAGCCATACAAAGGAATTGCCATTTAACAAAGTGGTTTATGGATACCGTGTATCTTGATTAATGTGTCCCTTTCAGTATCCTTGCCCATCTCTCCCCTCCCTACCCCTTTCTTCACTCTTCTTAATTTTGTAGGATATGCATTGAATTCTTGGCTGCATTCTCCTCCTCTCCTCTTCATTTGTCCATCCCTTGGCCCCACCCATCCTCCCCAAGTACCCAATTCCTGATGTTTATTTTGTTGAAGATTGACTTTGCTTTTTTAAGGGGTTACACGTCTTGAGTTCTCCTTTGAATCTGATTGGATGTGAACTACAGTGCTCTGACACAGAAAGATGAATTTCAGATACATAGATGAAGAGCTGAGGTTCAAAGACTTAATAGCTGAGGAGGAGCTGGAGTTCGATCCTTCTCTCCCACCCACCTGGCAACCGCTTTGAAGTTGGCTCAGAGTCTGATGAATTCTGCCCACAGATGTGTGTACTGGACCTTAGGTCACTTGAACCACTTTGCTCCCTAGAATACCAGCCAAGCTAAGTTTGTTCATAGAGCTGTACAGACTGATTGGGGAATTTTGTAGATCATTGTTCTGAGTGACTTAATTTACTCTCTTTTTCTCTATGAAGATGACTCTTGCCCATCTTGTAGGATGCTGGCCTTTCCGCTGGGTGTGTGGGCCGTGAGCCATACAAATGCACTCACACTACTCATACTGCTGAATGGTTTCACTGGACTTTGAAGGCTGAACTCCATGCCTTGCCTAGTGTCCCCACTCAGCCTGCCCTGAGTAGGAGATGTGTCAAGATGGACGGCTGCCTTGGTCGTAGTCAAGAAAGCAAAAAAACTCACGAGTCCCAGGGCCGAGTTTCATTCCTTCCATCTGCGCATTCCGTGACTGGGCATTTGGTTCCATTCAGCTTAAATGACTTTTTATCTTTTGTCGGTGATGGGGCTTGAACTCTGGGCTTGGGCGCTATCCTTCACCTCTTCAGCTCAAGGCGAGCGCTCTACCGCTTGAGCCATAGCACCACTTCCGGTTTTCTAGTGTTTTTTATTGGAGATAAGAGTCTCACAGACTTTCCTGTCTGGGCTGGCTTTCAACCATGATCCTCAGATCTCAGCCTCCTGAGTTGCTAGGATGACAGGCATGAGGCACCGGCACCCGGCGTTAAATGACTTTTGATTCAATTTCACCTTGGCCTTACTGTATCCGAGTAAGGGTCCAAGACAGCATTTATACTATATAGATCCTTTGTAGCAACAGAGAGTAAAGGGAAAGAATCAGATCTCCTTTCCCCACATCCTCCGCCAGAGTGTCAGAAGAACCAGCTCTGAGAGCAAGCAGCCCCTTCCGCAGCCCTGTGTCTCCTTCAGTCCCACGCCTACCCTCCAGGCTGGGGCTGCAAACAGCTCATATACAGCTCACCACATCTACCTCTGGAGGACCGACTCCAGAGCTGGCCAGACTCAACCGCACCTCCAAGATTTTGTCTTCTCTGGACAATCCCAGTAAAACTGGGACCCCTGGGAGACTCCTGCCTGGGACCTGGAGGGGAGAAGGAAGCCTGGCTTTCTCGGCTCATGCCTATGGTGACGTTATCTTCTGAGCCACACTTGTTCCTCCCTCTCCGGAACCCTCCTTAGCTCCCTTGATATCTCACCATCAGGGTGAGGGACAAAAGCACTAACAGGATTCAGCCAACCTTACAGCCCCCCCACCCCCACCCCGGGTCCTTTGCTCCCCTGCTCTATACATTCCCTTTCCAAGCATCTGTCTATCTGTCCTGTGTGCTTCAAGTTCCAGTCATAACTTCCCAGCGATGAGGCTGCTGAGCCAGCTCATATAACCTTAGCCCAGTGGCTCTGCCTCCCATTTTGACCACAGCCTCAGTGTTCTTGAAGATTCCAGCTCCATTGCTGTTTCATAGGATCCAATTATGAATTGGATCCTATTCTATACTGCATCTCTCTATGGCTTTCTACAGCTTACAGTTTTCCAGTGATTTGAGGGATGATATAAAGAATGACAGATAGCCAGGTGCTGGTGGCTCGTGCCTGTAATCTTAGCTACTCAAGAGGCTGAGATCTAAGGATTGAAGTTCAAAGCCAGCCGGGGCAGGAAAGTCCATGAGACTCTTATCTCCAATAAACTACTCAGAAAACCAGAAAGTGGTGCTATGGCTCAAGTGGTAGAGCGCTCGCCTTGAGCTGAAGAGCTCGGGCACAGTGCCCAGGCCCAGAGTTCAAGCCCCAGGACTGACAAAAAGAATGCCAGATGTCCCCTCTTGGCCGCAGCTCCTTGAAAAGAAGGACGTGTCCTTTCTACTCACTGTGGTCTCCTCCCTACATTGTAGGCATCCAGGGGACATTTGTGGAATGGCCAAGGCCATTGGTGTGTTTGAAACATGGTGTAGTTTAGCAATATGAACAGAAGATTCAGAGCTACACTTGGACTCACCTTCATATCCCATACACCTCCCATAGGGTAGAAACTATGTAAATGTTTGCTGAATGACTCAACAAACGGACATATCTAAAACAAACATTCCTGCCTATTTATAGAGCTCTGTGTGACGTAGCCCTACCTTAGTGGCATTTGCAACACAACATCATACATATGCCTAGGCCTGCAAACAGTACAGGGTAATGGATGCAGCCATGTACCTAGGAAGGCTATAAAACCAGCTTGCTCTAGCATTTTCCTAGGTTCAAAAGAAGAATTGAAGAACCCCATTCCAGGTGATCTCAATCCTGTCTCGAATGTTTCTGCCCCTCTTGGTGACAAGTCCACTGGGACTCGAATGATGTTAAAATCTAGCTGGTCATCCTCAGGTAAGCCTGGGTCAGCTCTCTCTGTCACAAACTCTTATTTTCAGGATCTCAGGGTGAGAATGGAGACTGTGATTTCATTTTTTTCTCATATGACCTGTCCCCTTCCTCCCAGAGAAATTTCACACACCCCAGTCCTGAGCAATAATAGCATAAGACCATGTTTCATTGATCAAGGCTACTGCTTTTCATTTGAGCATGTATTTTTCAAACCAAGAAGCAGGTAATTGAAAGGGGGAGGGTGGGGTCAATAGGAGAGGGATCCGTGAATGAAGAGAAGGGAGGCGGAGAATGCAGTCACGAGTTCAATGAGTATCCCACAAAATTAAGGAAAGCAAGGGAAGGCGTAAGTTGGGAGGGATGAGTGAGAAAGCTCATAGGGTGATACGGATCAAGATGCATTGCACTCATTAACTGCCTTGTCGAGTGGCAAATCCTCTGTACAACTACTTACAGCAGAGAAATCAAGAGACGGTTACCTCCAATGAACCAGCAAATGCCAAGAGAGGAACTGTGGCTCAAGTGGAAGAGCACCAGCCTTGCACAACAAAGCAAAGCACATGTGAAAGGCCCTGGAGTTCAAGCCCCAGCCCCCCAAAACAGAACAAACAAAACACCTCCCAATACTCCCGTGCATCTGCCCTACCAACTGGCAGGGCTCATGTGACACACATGTATGTTCCTCTGGATGCTAATTTCATTTCTAATTCTTTTGGCAGAGTCCACGTTTGTGTTTAATTAACGAAATGACTTGAGCCATCCCATTCTTGTTGTTGTTAATGTATCACAATTAGAGCACACAGTAGTCATGGAAACCACCGGCTCCATCACCATTCCTAAAACAAGGATGGCTTATTTTTGAGCCCATGAAAACCTCCCGTCTCCACAGCATACATTTATGGTTATTGCTAAATTGGGATTTGGTCACTTTGGCATGGAACGTGTAGCTTCTCATTTCCAATGAATGTCATTATGAGGTGTCTGCCATCTTCCTGCTCCTTGCCAAGTTCCAATCAGTCCCATGTCCCTCCTATTTATGTCCAATTAGGGAGATATTGCAGTCTATAAAAACAGCACTTCGCTATGGGGTGACAAAATAATACTCCCCCTCCCCCAGTATAAAAAAGGAGAAGATAGACAGTCTGTGTTAGGTTACAATTGTGACAGCCTTGAAGTTAATTCCCTTCTCCTCTTTAACCATGGGCTACCCCCTCCTTCTCCCCTGTGGCAAGAATATTAGTATCAACCATTCCTGACCAGGGTATACCAGGGTGAATGCAGGTTTGCAATGGAAATTCTGGGAAAAGCTGTTAGAATGTTAACAGGCAAGAAGATGGAAGCAAGTGCTCTCACACAAAGCAATGCTACAGGGTAGTTTACCATTTGGGTCATTCTAAAGCAATTCCTGTACTCTATCACTGGATATCAAAATGAAGAGAAAGTAGCTGCAACATTTTCTCTACCAGCTTATACAAAGTCATTTTGGAATAAGGCAACATATATAATATTGGTACTGGGACTCTGTGGACCAAGTGTGGTACTAGAATCCACGGCCAGTACCTTGTGAATTGTGTGTCTGGTGCCAGTACCCTGTGTGGTGGTAGGACCTAGTGCTAGTACCCTGCATGGCATATGTGAGGTGCTGGGACCCAGCCTCAGAACCCTATGAGCATAGGGTTGACGCCTACTATCAGTACCCATTGTGGAATGTGTGTGGTGCTGGGACCCAGGACAGTACCCTGAAATAGTATACCTGTGGTGCTAAGATCCAGTGTCAGGACCGGGTGTGTGGGGTATTCTCCTCACTGCTTGAGCTCTTTTTGAGAAAGTAAAACCTGATATTACATCATAAAAATTCTGAGACACTCAAGTTCCGCTTATCTTCCCTCTTTTCTTTCCAGTGTTAAGGTGGAACTCAGAGCCTCACATCTGCCAGGCAAGACCTTCACCACTGAGCTACACCCCTAGCTCAGTCAGGTACTAATCTAATTACAATTCTAGAACATAACCTTCTTTGCTCAAAATGAATTGTATTTAGCTTAGCAAAAGCTAAAATAGTGGGCTAGTTACTGGTGACTCACACCTTGATCCTAACTACTCAGGAGGCCGAAACAGGGAGATCAAAGTTTGAAACCAATCTAGTCAGAAAAAGTTATGAGTCTCTTACTCAAATTAACTCCCAGGAAGCAAGGCTGGAGGTGTGGCTCAGTGATTGATTGATTGCTGAGTGAGAGCAAACTCAAGGTTCAAATTCCAGTATTACCAGAAAAAAATTAGAAAAGATAAAGTAGTGGAGACTTCACTATTAAATTTAATAGTGGATATATTTTAATGCAAGTGTATATATAGTGTAAGTTTGATGCATATGTTGAAATATTCATAGTTCACTTCAAAATTAAGATGCATCTGGACATCCTAGATCAATTTTGCTAAATCTAGAAACCCGAAAACTAAATTGATATACTAATAATTGCTCTTTCAGCCTTGACACTATTAATCAGTCTCTCTCTCTCTCTTTTTAAAAAAACTTGGCAGTATTGGGGCTCATGCTTGCTAGGCATACACATTTACAACTGAGCCATGCATCGAACCCTAGTTTTGCTGATTATTTTTAAGATAGGGTCTCACTTCTTGTTGGGGGGCATGATCTGCCTATTTTAGGCCTCCCATGTCAGTAGGATAACGAGCATTGATCACATCTAGCTCTCCACTGAGAAGGGGATTGTGACCTCTAACCTCCATCTTTCCAATCTCAGTCTCCCAAGTATTTAGGATTAGATGTGTGAGCCACCAGTGCCCAGCTGTCTTTCTACTTTTCTGCTTCTTCCTTCTTTAGGCAAATATTCATGTAGTTCCAGAGCCAGGAAACAGAAAGCAGCAGGTAATAAGGCATGGTTAAATAAAGTCTAAGAAACATTAGCATGTTGAAGTCTATAATGGGTCTACCGGTTAGGCCATACCTCAAGCTCAAGTGGCCACTTCTGAAGGAGGTAAAGGAAGAATAATTTTAAGAAGACTGGCATTGGAACAATAAAGTATTTTGCTAGTAGATATTTCAGTCATCATAAACAAGTATGCTCAGATTTAGAAAATACCAAGGAAGGCACATTGAAGGCTCGGAGTCAAAGGCAAGTCTTTGTTTGTTTGTTTTGTCAGTCATGGGGCTTGAACTCTGGGCCTGAGGGCTGTCTCTATGCTCTTCAGCTCAAGGCTAGCACTCTACCACTTGAACTACAGCACCACTTCCAAAGGCAAGTCTTTGATAAGCAAAAATTGATTAGTTCATTGGACCATCTTCTCTCAGTGAGCAAGTCTCTGGTGTGAAAGTTGAATTCTTTGAACTCTAAGTTGGGTAAACCCTCGGTGCTGAATGCAGTGGATTTGCCTTCCTGGCAATAAATCGTGGCATAACTCCAAGCTATTCTTCTTCTTCAGTATTCATAAGGAAAACATTTCAACTGATGAAGATGCTTTGTTAATTTATTAATTAATTACCGTGTGTGTGTGTGTGTGTGTGTGTGTGTGTGTGTGTGTGTGTGTGTGTGTGCGCGTTCACTGGTACTAGGGCTTGCACCCAGGGTTACTTGCTCTTACTTACCTTTTTCTGCTCAAGGCTAGCACTCTATCACTTGAACTAAACCTCCACTCTGGCTTTTAGCTGGTTCATTGAAGGTAAGAGTCTCTCAGATTTGTCTCTCTGAGCTGGTATTGAAGTACAATCCTTCCATGTCATCCTCTTGAGTAGCTACGATGTCAAGAGTGAGCCACTGATACCCGGCCTCTACAACATTAGAGTCACCTTTCAGTAATTCATGTTGTTTGACAAGGAACCAAGACCATGAACTCATGCAGTTTGGTAAGCAGGACATGGATGTCTTAAGGTGGCTCTGATTCTTATGTCAGGGCAGAGCTTTCCTTGAAAAAGGACAACACTTCCCTGCAGTTCATCCACCTCTCCTACCCCACATGGATCCATCAGTGGACCTAGAGCCACTGTCCAATTTTGGATTTCATTGACACCTGATTTATACCACTTCTCCAATTCTTCAGTTAGGGACATTTTAATTTTCACATTATGTGGATAACCTAAATTGTTAGCAGGAGCTATGTCACCACTGGAGAGGAGAAACTTGTCTTCAAATTACATTTAATTGCCTTCATTAAGTACGACATCATTCCATGACATACATTCTCAAAGTGCGCTGACTGAAATGAGCCTGGAACAGCGATTTCCCGAGCACCGTGGGCAGCCTTCTGCTCGGTCCCTTCCCTGGGTGTCACTGTCCTCACACGTATCGTGGTGAAAGGAAACGCCATCCTCCCACTCACCTGCCACCGGGGAGACAGGCATATTTTCTGAAAATAACTCCTGTTTGTTTGATCTCCAGAGCTCTGAGGATAAAGACTTTTAGAAAGTAGCATTCACTGTAGATTTACACCCTGGCAAGTGATTGAAAGTGGACGGTTTCTGCTGGTGTGTTATTGCCCAAGGTCGAGGGGCGGCTCTTCCTGTAGCTTTCCTGTGGCACTGACAGGAAGTGGCTGCTGACTGGTCCAGCCCCCACTGTGATGGGGTCCTTTCAGGTAGATTCTCCTAAGTCAGTGGATTGTGTCTTGCTTTATTTTTTTTTAAAGATCAGTTTTATGTATTTTTTTTAGATATATTTATTGTAAAGGTGATGAAAGGTGGGGGGACCTTACAGTTACATAAGTAAGGTCATGAGTACAACTCTTTTTTTTTTGTCAGTCATGGGGCCTGAGCTCTGGGCCTGGGCACTGTCCCTCAGCTCTTCAGCTCAAGGCTAGCGCTCTACTACTTGAGCCACAGTGCCACTTCCAGCTTTTTCTGCTTATGTGGTGCTGAGGATCGAACCCAGGGCCTCATGCAAGCTAGGCAAGCACTCTACCACTGAGCTACCTTCCCAGCCCAAGAGTATGGTTCTTTTTGAATGCTGTTAGCCCTCCTTCATTTCTCTTCCTTACCCCTCCATGCTCATTCCCCCCACAAAGTTGTACAGTTCATTTCCAACATGGTGTCTAGTGAGCATCATTGTTGTATTAGTTCATCCTTTGTCCTGCTGTTTCTGTCATTTCCTTTCCCTTCCATGGACCAGATAAACTTATACAAGACAAAGAGAACATTAAACAGAAAAAATAGAAATAACTACAAACAGAACTTAATAAGAACCTCTTGTTTCAAATTTCTTGGAGTTCATTTTAGAGTTCTACGTCTCCATCAGAAAGAATGACATTGCCCCATTTGTTAGGAATGGAAAGACCTAGAAAAATCATATGAAGCAAAGCAAACCAGGCCCAAAGAACTGTAAGTTGCACAGTTTCCCTCATTTGTAAAAACTAGAAAATGTCTATGATATTTTTAGCAGGGGATCACAATAGCCCTGTTGCTAAGTGCACAGAACCATAGATAATGAAGCGTATCAAAATGAACTCCAAGACCTGAGACCTTCTTATAGACACTGGGAAAAGAGAAGCAGCTCTTTCTGGCCCTGTAGGGGATTCTAGGTTACCATCAACATGGACATTTTACTAGAATTCACTAGACTTCACACCAGACTCAGCTTATCTGTCCTTCCTTAATTCCTGATATCTCCTGGGGCTCTTCCCAGCTAGCAACAGGAAAAGAATATTAACACAAAAAATTCAACTTTCCCATCTTTTTTCCCTGGCCACTTTGGAAGGGCTTATATCTCCTCAAGGTTACTTTTGTTGTTGAAGCTCACAATTTTGATTGCTATATGTGTTTGTGTAATTGGACTCAGTGATTTCATCATGAGTGTGTTTGTTGGTCCTGGGGCTTGAACTCTGGGCCTGGGTGCTGTCTCTGAGCTTTTGCCCTCAAAGTTAGAGCTCTATCTACTTTGCTTCCTGGGCTGGTTTTGAACCTGTGATCCTTGTATCTCAGTCTCTTGAGTAGCTAAGGATTGTGGGTCTGAGCCAGCAGCACCCCGTGGTGGTTTCCTTTTAATGAACATGTAAATGACCACAGGACTCCCAAAGGTAAAACGTGCTTTCTAAATCTTAAGTTACTCAACTTTACCTTCCATTATTTCTGTATTTCACCACTGAAGATAGATGAAATTATGTTTATAGGACCTAAATTCTGGATCTATAGACATCTAAAGAATGAAAGTAATATTTGAATGGGCCAACAGTTATTAAGACACTCTTAGCTTGCTTGCTGTGGCACGGAACATTCCATATACCAAGTCCCAATGTGTTATATGAGAACCCTCAGGCATGAAATGGTGTAAAAGACATGACTGGGGTCTAAAGTCACATGTGGGAGTGCAGAAACAACACGCCTCATTGTGATATCTGGAGCCCTCCTCCCAGGCTGGCCTCACATATTTGTTGCATGGGATTCATTTACTCAAAAACTCATCCTTAATTGGGTGAGCAATTCATGCCTGTGCTTGGGATGGAGGCAGAGATCAAGCTAGCCTGGGATGGAGAAGAAAGTTAGCCAAAGGCTCTACATAGTGGGGATCTTCCAGTCATTCCAGCTAAGGAGGAAGTGTAAAATAGAAAGATCAAAGTCCAGGTCTAGTGTAAAATAGGAGGATCAAAGTCCAGGCCTAGCCAGGTGAGAAAGGTAAGACATACTTTGAAAAATAGCTAAAGCAAAATGGGGTGGGCACATGGCTAAAGTAGTAGAGCATCTTTCTTGCAAGCATACAGCTCTGAGTCTGAATCACAGTGCCAAAACTTACAAAATAAATCCTCAGTCCTTAACAAAGTCAACATTTTTTGTAAAGTTCTTAAAAATCTCTCAATACGTTTTTGATGCACCATTGCCCAGTCCCCTCAGTTTCACTTTTATTCCATTTCTTATTTCCTTTCCAAGGTTTCTCTTATATTGCCTCCTTTGTTTGGTTTGCTAGCAATACTTTTGTCCATTCTCTCAACTTTGCTTTGTGGCTTCTGGCTTACTGTTTTCCTCAGAAAGTTCAATATTTCTCAGATTGATGTTTGTTGTGTGATTTCAGCTGTTTTATTCATCTTCAGTTCCCTTTGTGTTCCAGATGTGATGTGTGAATTAAAATTAATTTTCTTTCCTTCTTAATAGAGATCCAGGGGCTGGGAAGGTGGCTCAGTGGTAGAGTGCTTGCCTTGTATGCATGAGGCCCTGAGTTCTATTCCTCAGTACCACATAAGCAGAAAAAGCTGGAAGTGGTGCTGTGGCTCAAGTGGTAGAGCACTAGCCTTGAGCTGAGGAGCTGAGGGACAGGGCCCAGGCCTGGAATTCAAGCCCCAGGACCCACAATAAATAAATAAATAATAGAGATACAGTTCACCCTACACTGTGCATTGAGCAGGACATTTTATGATCTGTGGTGACGCTCCTACTACAAACCAAATTTCCCACATACACAAGTCTGTTTCTGTGCCCTCCTTCTGTTCTAGTAAGCTGTTTATCTCTCCTTACTTACAAGCTTAGTCTTTTTATTGCAGATGTTGATGCCTCCTGTCATCTGACCTGTCTCTAACACTGATTTTCCAAACTTTTCTCCTTTATTTATTTATTTTCTTCCAGATATACTTTAGAATCGATTCATCTAATTCCACTACAATTCTTATCAGAATGACATGGAATCTATACATTCATTGAGGACCAGTAATTTCCTTCCCATCCGCAGAGAGTCTCATTACAGTATCTCTCAACTCGTTACAGAATCTTGAAGTCATTATTGATGACAGATTGTTTCTCATTTATTGAAAAATGCATTGAATGCCCAAATGGATCCGATGTTTCAGGCACTTTAATCAGCTAGTTAATTTTTTAATTAAAATTTTTTTACAAGTTAAACAGCAAGATTATCAGGGTTCCAAACAGAAAAATAAGTGTGTCCAGAATTGGTCTATCAAAGTTTAGACAATACTTCATGCTGGTCAGCTAAAAGATCAAACCACAGGCCTTGATGTCAGAAATTGAAATTTAACATCGCAGTTTTCTGAAACAGTCTAGAAATTGCCATCAGCAGATGCTCATCTGGAAAAAGCCCAAGAGAGTAAATTATACTCAGTTCCTCTGAATTTTTGTCATTAGTCACCTGTGATCGAAGGAATACTGAAAAATGTCCACTGCGCTGATTTTTTGGGGTAGTATTGGGGTTTGAACACAAGGTCTTGCTCTTGCAAGTGGTAACTTGAGCTGCTCTGTCAGTTTATTTTTGCACTCGTTATTGTCAGGGTACAGTCTTGCTTTATGTACAAGCTGGCACGGACAATGTTCCTCCTATCTGCGCTTCCCTTTGCCAGGATGACTGGCATATGCCACTGTGCCCAGCCATTCTACTTCCTCGGTAAATAAGATGGCCCACACAAAGCCTCATGCCCAGTCATTGGTTGAGATGGAGTCTCACAATCTCTCAATGCCCAGATTGGCCTCAATCAGCAACTCCCTGATCTCCACGTCCCAAGTAGCTGAAATTACAAGCATGAGCACCTCATTGCTTAGCCACTGTTTTTGTTGAGGTAAAACATGACCCTTCTCCTAAAACTCCTTGGGAGAAGCAACTCTGTGTTGTATCCTGGGTGATGTGGACATTTTTCTTTTCTATTTTCTTCCACCTTTCCTTGCCCTAGGAGAAATGATGCCGTATGTTTATTTTCTGAATGTCAGGGATGAATAATGCTACATATTTAGAGTGTTCATCAAAAGCCCAGCCACCAACTGGGCTAAACTCTGGCTGCCTTTACAAATGTTTTGTCAGCTATAATTGAGTCTTGTTGAAATATGCATGACATATGTACATTATAGTTGGATTTTTGAATGCAAGGACAAATCCTGTCTAGCAGTTTTGGGATAATAGTGAAAATAAATCTTTTATTGATAAAATAAACCCAATATCTCTACTATCTATGCCTTTACTATTTAAGTAAAACCTGGTAGCCAGGGATGGCAAATTCAAGTTCATTTAGAATAAGTAAAATAGGAAATAATTTAACTTAGCTCCCCAAAGGTAAACAAACTGAGAGATTAGTTTTAAAGCCTTTATATCACACAAATACGTTAAAGATTGAGAAACATTAATTATATATTCATATTGCTGATAATTATATACTCATATTATCTGTTCATTAAAGTAGCTCATTAATTGGTGCTGAAGCATAATTGGCTCAAGTTCCTTTCCATATTTAAAAGAAAAAAATCCTGCTCCCTTAAAGATAAGCAATAGAATTTTTACAGGCTCTAATTGGTCCCTTTTACAAATGAATTCAAATTTATGCAGTTTTGTTGAAGTTGTCTTTTAAGAATTCTTCCTTGGTGCCCACATACAAGACTTTTTTTTTTCTTGCACAAAACCTAAATCTTCCCAGATATTAAAAAGTCTGAAATGGTCATTTTCCAAATCTATATTAGCTACCCTTCCAAAAATCCCTTCTACCTTTTATCCTAATTCCTCCCTTTGATACCATGTGGTGAGCTATAGGCCTCTATTCCCTGACAGCCTATTGTATATTTTAAGACAGCTATTATGTGTATTCGGCTGTCTTATCTTCTCTAACTTAAGCATATTCCATTTTCCCTCTGAGTTAGAGTTTAGTATTTTCGTGATCCTCTTGAACGTGGGGACTCATTCTAAATCCAGGCCTCTCCCAATCCCAACAGCTCCCCAGGGGTGCTGGCACACAGTTCCCTGATCAAAGACCAAACCCCATTTTTGACTTCTTTATGTCCTTGCTGAGGGCCTGCTACCTACAAAGCATATTGTCCAATGGTATTAGACACTTTAGGGGAATCACCTCAGTTTAATTCCAAGAGTGAGCTCCAGGAAATAGTCATTATTCTTGTCATACCCCACAACTTGAGACACAGATCAGCTAAAGAGAGTTAGCTAAAGCTATCTCATCTAAAAGTTATGAGTTAGCCCTGAGACCTATGAAGTACAGCTCTGGTATCCAGGCACCTAACAGCTAGTCTGCCACCATCCTGCTTTTCTGCAATATAAGTATGCAATGAATCGTCATCCAGTGATTTTAGCCACACCAACCAAGAAGTGCATTTGGCAGGTCAAAGGACTTTGAAGGTGACAAAAATTAGGATTAGAATTCTGGGTCTTTGGCTTTTGGTGGGGTGGGGTGGGGGGAGGTGGTGGTAAATCCTTTCCTATAATATTTTTCATGAGAATTGTGAATGCTTACAAGGATCGTGCTTTGTTTTAATGTATGACTTTTCTGTAGCATCATGCTGTGAATTAATTTCAATGTTCCATATCTTTAGACTTCTGATTGCATTGCAAGAGGATGGGTATTGACAGGTCTCCTGGGGGTTGTGCTAGTTTGCAGGCTCTGATTCCTGTGTCTCTGTGTGAGGGCTGGGATTTCTCCCTTCTGCAGGACTTCTAGAGGATGCTGATGCTGCCTGAACTCAAGTCTTCTTCAACCAGCCAGGACACAGCCATGCTAGCCTTTGTAGCTGTAATTTCCATATCTGATCACTGGGAGGTTTGGATCCCTACCAGCTCCTCTAAGACTCTAAGATTGTCCTCTCTTTCCATTAAAAGAATAAAACCACTTTCCTTTATTTGTGAATAGGATGAGAATAAAAATAGAAATAGAACTTCAGTCCCAAGGAGGTCAACATGGCAAGGTAGGACGGAGATCTAAAGGGGATGGAGCTGGGGAGAGGAGGGGCTAACTTATCTGTAACATGTTTTCTTCTCTTCCACAAATTCCTTCCTAAATTCTGGCTGTCACTTACCATACGAGGCTGGATCATACGGGGCTCATTGCTTCCTCGCTCACCCTTGTTAACTACATAACATATGGGTTCCATGATCATTGGCACCCATACCATTCCTCAAGCAGTATTCCAAGAATGTAAGGTTGGTTACTTCATTCAGTCTTTTATGATTCTCCAAGAGACTAGTGAGTGGAAAGCTCACACAGACATCGGAATTGCACCCAAGGGTTGCAGTTCTCATGTCTGTTGTACAAATCGACTGCATCTGATGAAGGAAGTCATGTCTAAATCCTGCCCATCTGCTGAGTCTGTTTTTCATACAATTGCAATCTCAATCTTTGAGGTAATCAGTATTCCATTGGACCAGCTAGGCCTAGGGACCAAAAATTATGACTGTACACTAAATAGCTTCTTAGTTTTGTTTTTCTAGTGAGTCAGCTGGCATTATCTCGTTGGGTGTAATCTTCCACTTCGATGCACCGTGTGATGACCAGGAGGGAGCTGAAAATCTTTCACCTCTGAGAGAAGATGTGGCCTTTGGGATTATCCATCCACATGCTGGGGAAAACGAGAATGTTGGTTTCTACTACAGGGAAAAATGGAACGGGCCAGATGTAATGACCTGAATCACGAAAATTAGGAAAATCCCAAGGTATTCTGCATGTCCGCTCTCTCTAGGGACACCACTGGAAAGCTCACTTTTCTTCTGGTACATCTCCTTTTGCTGGGTCACCTGCCCATTGAAAACTACCAATTTACCCTCCGTTTAATTCCAGGAAGTGATTTCATGGCCATAAGTGATGCATTTCAATAGGAATGAGAGCAAAAATGAGAATGCCTTATGATGCGCACCTGGCTTGCTCCCCTATGGGGTAAGCTTTCATTGACCAACGCTGCAAGTGGTGTCACAAGGCTGTTGGAGATGCCTGGTAATGGGTCCTCAGGGCAGGTGGGAGTCCAAACTTCTGCTTCTGCTAAAGCATCTTTGTCATGCCCATCCTTTATCCCATGGACAATTCATGAATAACACATTTTTTTTTGTCAGCCATGGGGCTTGAACTCTGGGCCTGGGCACTCTCCCTCAGCTCTTCAGCTCAAGGTGAATGTTCTACTTCTTGAGCCACAGCACCATTTCTGGTTTTCTGGTAGTTTATTGGATATAAGAGTCTCACAGAGTTTCCTGCCTGAGCTGGCTCTGAACCACGGTCCTCAGATCTCGGCCTCCTGAGTAGCTTGGATTACAGGCATGAGCTACTGGCATCTGGCTATGACATATTTTTGAACAAATACTTCCTCTAGACAATTGCCACCATTATTCATTCAAATTTTTCATGAGTTTAACTAAAACCCAAGTAACGTGTAGCCCAAGGTAGCATATCAACAATCTTTCTACATCCAAGTACCTTCTACCAGATGCATGCTTTGTCACAATTGTACAAGGACCATCTCTCTTTCCAGAAAGAAAGAAAGAGAGAGAGAGAGAGAGGGAGGGAGGGAGGGAGGGAGGAAAGAAAGGGAGGGAGGGAGGGAGGGAGGGAAGGAAGGAAGGAAGGAAGGAAGAAAGGAAAGAAAAGAAAAGGAAAGGGAAGGGAAGGGAAGAAAGAAAGGAAGGAAAGAAAGGAAGAAAGAATCACCAAATATAGACAGGCAATTTTTAAATCTGTTTGATTAAATGAACTAGGAAAACTAAGAGCCACTGTGAAAGACTGTAAATTATTTGGTTAGAAAATACTCAGGTATGCATGGAGTAGCCAAATCCAGAACTCACATCTTTCTGAACATCCCTGTGTAATGAGTGATTCTCAGTGTGGGTGCTTCCACTGGTCTGGTTTCACTTTGAATTTGTCATTATTCCCTGTAGGTGGCTTCCATGTCGCCTGACAACCATACTGTATTTCTAGCCCTCTGCCCAAGTAGTCTCTACCTGAAAGATTCATACATTGCCCACAAAAGACCAACACTTTCTCCTCTGACCTTTATATGCATTTGATTTATATTTCACCAATTCTTTCCTATCAGTTCCCAACTCCACTTTTCTTTCCCAGCACTTGTGCTCTAGGCAATTCAAACTTGGGCTCCAAAGGTTTGATATTTGAGTTTGCTAAAATTAATGGGCAATCGAAAGACTAACAGGAAAAAAGCCACGACAAATTTCTTCGGTCATAATTTTATATGACACAGATGCTTCAGACCGAAGACTGTAAGGTGCTTCATACCCTTAAGTATGATAAAGCATGGATAGCCATGGAAAAAAATGTGATTGGATAAAAAAGGGACCAGGAAAAAAATGTGATTGGATAAAAAAGGGACCAGGGCAGGGGTACACTTGTCTACTTTCTGTGTTGTACTCCTCCCTCTCGGTACGTGAAGTAGGGACGTGATGCTCTATAACCAATATGGCAATCATAGAATTTCTAGAGGATCCACTCTTGCTCAGAAAGGTAAGAGAAAGTTAAAGTATTATTCATAGATTTTATAGCTGCCTTCCGGGAAGAGAAGACCTGGTTTCTAGGATACTCCTGGGAGAAGAGGTTCATACAATATGGATGAGGAAAAAGACGTTTGTTGGGAATCACACTTCAACACACATGAAGAAATTTACACAGGTAAGAAATCCTTGGAGTGCAACAGACACAGGAAAACCTTCAAGCAGAAACATCCTTCAATAGACATCAGAAAATGCCCACAGGTGAGAAACCCTGTGAAACAGAACAAAAGAAATCTGGAGAGAAATGCTGTCCCAGGACATCACAGGGCCTGTACCCTCTGCTTTTCCTCCTGGTAAATGGAACACCATCTATCCTCAATCCCCCCAACTCTTCCTCCTATGGTGTATACTTGCCTGCTCTTCCTGGCTCAACTGTACAGCTGTGGCACACAGCTGTTCTGTATCAGCCCAGCAAGCACAACACTCTCAGTCAAACCCCAGTATAAGAACCACCACCAAAAGAACACTGTGGACAACGTGACCATTACGCCTCACCTGTGTAATGTCATTTCCCTGCTGCCTTTTTCTTCTGGATATCTAGATCATTTGTAAATAAGATACAACAGTGAACTACAACGCATGTGTGGTTGAGGGATGTGTGTGCTGAGAGACAAAATGTGGGTCTGTCTGTGGGAAAGCCAGCACGTGGTGGAAGGCCTCAGTCACTCACATTTTCGCTCTGACCTAGTGGCTATTTACTTTGGTTCAGAGTGGCAATTGAAATAAGCAATAGAGTAGACTTAGGAGCAAGAGTTTCGGAGAAATAAAACTGTCAGCCCTTGGAGTCTTTAGGTCCCCACCTTGTGGGGAGTCTACTTATCACAGATGGAAAATGTTGGAGAAAATTAAAACTCACATCTATACTGAGCAAATACCGACTTTCATCCTTGGCATGAGGCCCTCCAAGAGCATGGATGTTCACATTCCATTAGGAGTTATAAGTCATCTAGAGATGATATAAAGAGAACAAGAGGCTATGTGTATGGTATAGGCAAAAAATGTACCATTTTATGTAAAAGACTTGAGCAGGCTTGTACTTGACATCCAAACCAAACATCCAATGTAGGTGGTGGACCTGATCCTGCAGAGAGATCAAAGGGTGACTCGTGTGTGTGTGTGTATGTGTGTGTGTGTGTGTGTGTGTGTGTGTGTATTAAAGCAAGTTAGTAGTTGTGTTCAAAGGCAGTGATAACCAGTACTGTATCTGTGTCGGTTAGGGATTTATTCTGTTCAACCACATTCTGCTCTTTACATGCCCAGTACCCTTAAAACTTACTGAGGGGGCTGGGAAGGTGGCTCAGTGGTAGAGCACTTGCCTTGCATTTATGAGGCCCTGGGCTCGATTCCTCAGCACCACATAAGCAGAAAAAGCTGGAAGTGGTGCTGTGGCTGCAGTGGTAGAGCGCTAGCCTTGATCTGAAGAGCTGAGGGACAGTGCCCAGGCCCAGAGTTCAGGCCCCATGACCAGCAAAAAACAAACTAACAAACAAAATTACTGAGGTCTTGTCTAGATGGTAACTATCAGTATGTATCACACTAGAAATTGATACTGAGCATCTTTTCAAGTGTTTATACAACAATTCACCGCAGGGAGAACAAGGGTGAAACACTGCATGCTAGAGACGTCTTCATGTCTGTATAAAGTTCATTCTGCTGCCATGAAATAAAGAATACACACACACACACACACACACACACATACACACACACACACAACGTAGAGAATGAAGAAACTGTTTTACCTTCATTCTCACAATACCCGAATCTAGAAATCTATACAATTCATAATTAAATCCTGACATATTAGGCCTTAAACTCAAGGCAGGAGGAGAATAGTAGTAACCTAAGCATGTAAGTCATCCAGGACACTGAAGACAGAGGTGCTATGGAGATATGTAAATAGGAGACTGTTTCTAAAAGCTGCCATTCTGTACATTTCACGCATATATAGTTTTTGTGCAGGAGGTAACCAAACCTAAATATAACCCTTGGAATATCCAGTGCTGTATGTGGCTTATCACAAGTCATGAATTCAATGATATAGATCACAGAATAGTAGAAATCTAGGGATTAGGAACAGTGAGAAACAACAATAACATACGTGACATGGCAGATAGACCAGTGAGAGCCTTCTCTCTTGTAGGTTACAGGCATGTGGATTAGAGTGTTGATTCAACAGCCAGATTGATTTTTTTTTTCTGCTAAACATTTTTTTGGGAGGTTCAGTTGTGGGGCCTGAACTCTGGGCCTGGGCGCTGTCCCTCAGCTCTTCAGCTCAAGGCTAACATTCTACCACTTGAGCCACAGTGCCACTTCTGGCTTTTTTCTTTTTGCTTATGTGGTGCTGAGGAATCGAACCCAGGGCCTCATGCATGCAAGGTAAGCGCTCTACCACTGAGCCACCTTCCCAGCCCCTCTGCTAAACATTTTTTTTGTCATATGTATACCCAGCTCTTTGGGAAAGAAACCCAAGCTCTGTTGCAACAGCTGGATATAGACAGAATAGACAGTTATGATGGAAAGACATCCATCTAGGTTTTAGTACAATATTAGCATACTATTAATACAATATTCAGTGGTGTCCCTCCTGCTTTTGTAAGTCTACATTGCAGAGTTGTAGGATACCAGATAGGCATGATTTGGGGGTCCTGTTTCTCCATATACAGTGAATGCTCAAACCATTTCTTCTTTGGAGAAGAGATGCTTTGTTTATCACATAACCTATATCCTTTAAGGCTTTAACTTGTGAACTTATCTGTAGGAGGCCATATGCCTCTGGGAAAGAAAAGTCTCAGTGACAAGAATAACTATTATTAGGACACGGTGCTGGTAGAAATCGCCTAATTTTATGCGTGTAAGATCAAAGCAGAAAATTTGAAAGCTTCAAAGAATTTCACATTGACTACCAGCCTACCTTAGAGGATTCTAACTTACAAAAAGTAATTTCTCCTGCAATAATTTCCTTTATTATGAACAGTAGCAGGCAAATTAACTACAATCACATCTTCATAAAGATTTCTATTCTGAGAGCTAAATTTTCTGGAAATCAATGGAAGGCTAATTATGCATGAGTAGTCCCAAATGTGGACAGAGACCTAGGGGACATTGCTGGAAAGATGACTTGTTACCTCTGTAGGGAGGGATGTGAGATAGCATCTCTCCTTTTGATGGTGACATGTGAGTCACTGTAAGTAATTACAGGACAAGCATGCTGCCTGTCAGTTCTTTTTTTTCCACCTCCCCTGTAGAAGACAATTGGAGAGATGGATACTATACTTGCAGAAGGGTAGAATAGGAACAAACAGAAAAGAGCCGTGTTCAATATTGCTACTCACTCTATGCTTCACTTCCTTGTGTAAAGCCTGGTTTGGTGGTGTCCCTGGAACTTGGTGGGGGTGAGAGGAATTTTCAGTGCAATGGGGAGGATGGACTTCTCCTGTCCTTGTAGTCTTGGGTGAAATTCCCCTCTAAAGACATCCAAAGCAGAGCTGCTTATCAATGGTATGCCTGTATTTACATTCTCCCCTTATCTGCTTTCCCAAAGCAAGTCTTTGACAGACAGAATTACTTTTCTGGTGCTAATATGCATCCTCTCATGAACCTTCCCTTTGTGAACCCAGCATTCTCTTTCTCTCTCTTTTTGTCCCTATCTCTCTGTCTCCTATTGTTTGTCTTTTAATCTTTGTTACCAGCTGCAGAGATGAATACTGATTAATTAGTCTGACCCAATTAACACATGGCATTACCCTAGCAACTTCCATGGACTCAGGGAACTGGTGTTTGTTGGGCTTTAATTTGGCTCAAGACATCGAGTGGAGAATGTACTTCTAGTAGGGTGGTGGGGTAGGGGAGAGGATGTCTTTCTTTCCAGTAGCTCATGGTCCTGGATGCCAGGGGAAGTATTCTGACCACAGGGATAGCAGATGGGATGTGGGAAGACCTTGGTTCGGGTTGATCTGTGCAGACCCAGGCCACACAGCCCTCGTGGCCAAGTCTGGTCTCCCTGAGGCTCTCTGTACATGAAGGCACATGTCTACTTGGTCTTCAGGACATTTTGAGTCATGTGTCTGGTAGACACAAGTTTTGTTATGTAAGAGAATGAGATCTGCAAATGCTTATCTCCTGCCTTCTACTTTTTCATTTGTTCATTGAACATTTGTTTAGTTAGTACCTGAAGCCAGCTAAGAACCTCAATGAGCTCAGAGAGACGTAACCATCCGACTTAGGTTCTACTGGAAAAGTGCTTCACTGTTTTGGTGTCACATCTCCTTGGGAAATCTGGTGACCTTGAGTGGTCTGTGTCTCCAAAAAGTATCATTAGATGTATAAAGACAGAACATTGTACATAAAGTTAGAAATGCTCAAATACAGCGAACCACAATGCCTTTAAAATATTTGGTACATTACCAGGTGCTGGAGACTTATACCTGTAACTCTAGCTGCTCAAGAGGCAGAGAATGGAGGATCTCAATTTGAAGCCAGGCCAGAAGAAAAAGACGTGAAACTCTTAGTAACCAGCAAAAAAGTGAGAAGTGGGGAGGTGTGGTTCAAGTGGTAGAGCACCAGCCTTGCACAAACAAGCTAAGGGACAGGGCCAAAGTCCTGAGTTCAAGAGCCAGTACTGGCACACAAAAATGTGGTATTATATGCATATGATTCTGAATGGTGGCAACAGGTTCAATGGTCAGTGTCACGTCACAGTAATAATGATAATTGATGTTACTTGGGAGAGTCACATCTGGTACAATGTGATGTGACTATTTCTCTGGGATTTTAATATGTGCAAAGATTCCATCAAAGGGCAATATAGCAAGTATAAGGAGTAGCAGTGCAGCTAGTGTGGCTGGATCAGAGAGAGCAGATAGATAGGCATTGTAATGGGAGACATGGGTAGCCTCCTTTCATCTATCCATCCATCAGCCCCCTTTCTGTAGTAAGGAAATCACACACAAATCATCTAGAATACCACCAGTATGGTGTATTCTTGTATACAAGTCCCAGACATCACATGCAATTTTGGAAAGGCATTGTTTTAAGCTCATCAAATCAGTTACCATGAATTCCTTTATATTCTAAAATGATTGCAAACTTAACCTGCATTCTCAAGTCATAGATCAAGAGCCATTTTATGGATGAGGAAACTGAGGCCCAGGAAGGGAGAAGAAGATGGCCAAGGGTACATAGGGAGGTAGTGGCAAAGCCTGCTAGAGCCCTAGTCCTGGGATTCTATTTCTCTCTAGTCTGCTGCTTCAAATCACCCAGATCAACAGAACATGCAGAATGGGTCATTTGCCTTGCTCACCAAGAGCTTTTATTGACAACTAAGATCTCTAAGGAGAAATTCAAGCAGAATTATCCAAATCTAAACTTGTCCCCCTGCCAACCCCATCTCCTCACCTCAACCCCTGGGATCTGGAATGGGAATTTTATCTGCTATGTCTCTCATTTAGTCTATGTTGCTCTGTGATAAAGAAAATCCATTTCCTGCTAAATTAAAATTGCCTTTTTCATCCTAACAAACACTATACCCCTGATACATACCAGAATAAAAATAAATTGATTTTTAAGCATCCACTGGAAAAACACACACACACACAATAAGAAGCATAAAAAATCATGGTGCCATTGTGTGCCTTTTAGCAGTTGATCTATAGAGCTATAGAATGCTTTTATGGGGGATACTAGGGCTTAAACTCAGGGCCTGTATGCTATCCCTGCGCTTTTGTGCTCAAGGCTAGTGTTCTACCACTTGAGCCACAGCTCCACTTCTGAGTACTGGGTGGTTAATTGGCGATAAGAGTTTCACAGCCTTTCCTTTTTTGGACTGGTTTCAAACCACAATCCTCAGATCTCAGCCTCTTGAGCAGCAAGGATGCCAGGCATGAGCCACCAGCACCCCATTAAGAAATGGATTCTGTTCCTGGGGATGGAAGTTCTACATGATGGCAGCTGTAGCTTTAGTGAAAACTTCAACATGTCAGATGTTTTGTAGATGTCACATTTTTCATAAATGTCTCTTAGAAGAGAAAGTCCAGTCACAGGGCATTAAAACTGGAAGGTACTCTAGATGCATGCATGTAGGGGGTTAAGCAATGTGCTCTGTAGGTTGTTGCTGAGGTGGCGAATAAGTAGGGAGGTATTTCACCAGTTTTCAAAGGGGTCCAGCAATCTTTGTTTTTGGGTTGCAGAACCCCTAACCATACATGTATGGGCCTGAGAACCCAGAATTCCACCCATTCTTTTGAAACCACAGGAGTTAAGAAGTAGCTTTCCTCAGAACCCCAGGGTTTCAGGCTGTCACTGGCTCACCTGGACTCCAGGGACTAAGATCCCATGTGGGTTGTTTTCATCTGACTTCCTGAGTGTTCATACTTGAAATAGTTTCATAAACTTTGCTGGCTATGGAGCTAACAGCTCTCTCTCTCTCTCTCTCTCTCTCTCTCTCTCTCTCTCTCTTTCTCTCTCTCTGGATACTGAAGCAGGCTCAAATAACCCTATGTCAATTTCTAAACAGAAAGCTATACACACAGAAAGCTGAAACTAGGGCCTTATATATCACCCTGCACCAGAAAAGTAAAATAAAGATCCAGAATCAAAACAAATCAAAGGAAGACTGGATAAAGGGGATTGAATTGAACTGAAGAGTTTCTTTTTTTTTCTTTCTTTTTTTTGGGTCCGGTAATGGGGCCTGAACTCTGGGCCTGGGTGCTGTCCCTCAGCTCATCACCTCAAGGCTAGTGCTCTACCACTTGAGCCACAGCGCCACTTCTGGCTTTTTTTTCTGCTAATGTGGTGCTGAGGAATTGAACCCAGGGCCTTATGCATGCAAGGCAAGCGCTCTACCACTGAGCCACCTTCCCAGCCCTAACTGAAGAGTTTCTGTATGGCAAAGGACATAGCTAGCAAGAAAAATAGCCCATAGTAGGGGAGAAGAGCTTTACTAGCTATGCATCAGGCAAAAGCTTCCTATATAAAATATACTAAGAACTCAAAAAATTAATCCCCCCAAATAAAGCCCCCCAAATAAAGAAAAAAACCCACACAATAAATGAGCTAAAGATGTAAAGAGAGATTTCTCAGAAGAAGTAAGAATGGCCAATAAACACACGAAAAGATGTTCAATATCTCTGGCCATAAAAGAAATGCAGATCAAAACAATATTGAGATTATGCTCACCATGTTAGAGTGGCCATTATCAAGAAAACTAACAATAACAAATGCTGGTGGGGATGTGACCAAAAAGGAATTCTAGTGCACTGTTGGTGGGAATGTAAACTTGTTCAACCACTCTGGAGAGCAGTATGGAGGTTCCCTATGACCCAGCAAGTCCACTCCTGGGCATTTACCCAATACACAACAAACAAGGCCACACTAAAGATACCAGCACAACCATGTTCACTACAGCATTATTTACCATTGTCAAGATATGGAATCAACCCAGATACCCCACAGTCAATGAACCCGTCAAGTACATGTGGTATATATACACAATGGAATTCTATGCTTCCATCAGAAAGAATACTATTATGCCATTCATAAGGAAATGGAAAGAAGTAGAAAAAAATCATATTAAATGAACTAAGCCAGACCAAAAGAAATATAGATTGCATGGTTTCCCTCATGTGTGTAACTAGAATGTGCCTATAAATCTACAATTAAACACACTGGATGGTAAAAGACAAAAAATACCCTTGGACATGATAAACTATACAGGACTCTAGACAGTGAGATCAAAGGAGGATATTCTTAGGAAAGGATCATAAAAGCTCAATAGCTATGGGCATATGATCAAATAAAATGATGCTTATAAAAATGAACTCCAAGAAATGGAAAAAAGAGGGTTTTTTGGTTACTTTGCTTCTTGTTTGTTTGCTTTTATTTTCTCTTTTGTTGCTGCTTCTGATTTCTGTACCCTTTGCTTCATATGTAAGTTTATCCATTTTTGGATAGGGTAAGGGGGAACACGAAATGTTTGGACAAAGGGTGAATAACTATAGCAGTGATACTCATTAGGCTAGACACCATGTTGAAAATGAACCATACAACTTGTATGGGAGTCAGAGGGGAAAACTGAGAAAATGAGGCAAGAGGTGACAGTGTTCAAGAAGAAATATATTCATTACCTGAGTTATGTAACTGTAACTCCTCTGCATATCATCTTTACAATAACAACAAAATTTTGTTAGAAAGAAAGGCAGACTCAAGCTCCTCCTGCTGGAACTCACAAAGGAGATATTAATGAAGAAAACATAATGCTAATGTATCAAGGACCATGACTTCAACCCTCATCTACAAGACACAGGGACTCAAGTTTAAAAACATATTCATAATATATCATCAAGTGGTTTTCTGAATCTCACTGCAGAGACAACATAACAAGGGCAAAATAAATGTATTTTAATTTCATGAAAAGAAACAGACTAACTCAAAGATATTTAAAATTCACAGTACTGAATTTTACATGGCAAACATTAATTTTAGAATAAAGAATGGTCAAGAAGGACTTCTAAAAGTAATAGAAGAGCCCATATGTAAAGATATCAAGGTGCTCATAATGCATCATGGGAAACATAATTTACATATGTCTCCTGAAGTTAAGTCAGGATGTTAACAGGCTTCTACGTACTCCCTTTAAGCCCAAGTTTCCATTTTTTTGAACTTTTACTTTATTTTATTGTTATTGTAAAGGTGATATACAGAAGAGTTACATTTATATAAGTCAGGTAATGAGTACATTTCTTTTTGAACAGTGCCACTTTTTACCTCATTTTCTCCCAATTTTTCCTTCCTGGCCCTCTCTTCCACAAGTTACAGTTCATTATCAACATGGTGCCTAGTGAATATCACTGCTGCATTTGTTCACCCTTTGTCCCAACATTTCTGTGTTCCCTCTTACCGTCATCAAAACAGATAAACTTACATACAAAGCAAAAGGTACAGAAATCAAAAACAGCAATGAAAGAGAAAATAAAAGCAAACAAACAAGAAGCAAAGTAACAAAAACTCTCTTTTTTCTATTTCTTGGGGTTATTTTTTATAAGCATCATTTTATTTGAGCATATGCCCATAGCTATTGAGCTTTTATGATCCTTTCCTAAGAATCCTCCTTTGATCTCACTGTCTAGAGTCCTGTATAGTTTACCGTGTCCATGGATATTTTTTTGTCTTTTACCATCCAGTGTGTTTAATTGTAGATTTATAGGCACATTCTAGTTACACACATGAGGGAAAACATGCCATCTATGTTTCTTTGGGTCTGGCTTCGTTCACTTAATATGATTTTTTCCACTTCTTTCCATTTCCTTATGAATGGCATAATAGTATTCTTTCTGATGGAAGCATAGAATTCCATTGTGTATGTATACCACATGTACTTGACGGGTTCATCGACTGTGGGGTATCTGGGTTGATTCCATATCTTGACAATGGTAAATAATGCTGCAGTGAACATGGTTGTGCTGGTATCTTTAGTGTGGCCTTGTTTGTTGTGTATTGGATAAATGCCCATGAGTAGAACTTCTGGGTCACAGGGAAGCTCTATGTTTGGTGTTTTGAGGAACCTCCATACTGCTTTCCAGAGTGGCTGCACCAACAGTGTAATAATGTTCCCCTTTGGCCACATTCTTGCCAGCATCTGTTATTGTTAGTTTTCTTGTTAATAGCTACTCTAACTGTAGTGAGGTATAATTTTAATGTTGTTTTGATTTACATTTATAGCTAGGGATGTTGAACATTTCTTCATGTGTATATTGGCAATGCTTACTTCTTCTTTGAAGAAGTCTTTATTTATTTATTTTTTTTGGTCCAGTCGTGGGCCTGAACTCTGGGCCTGGGCACTGTCCCTCAGCTCTTCAGCTCAAGGCTAGCACTCTACCACTTGAGCCACAGCACTACTTCCGGCTTTTTTCTTTTTCCTTATGTGGTGCTGAGGAATCGAACCCAGGGCCTCGAGCATGCAAGGCAAGCACTCTACCACTGAGCCACCTTCCCAGCCCCTGAAGAAGTCTTTAATACATTTATTAATTGGGTTGTTGTTTCTTATGATCATCTCAATAGATGCAGAAAAAGCATCCGACAAGATTCAATACCCCTTTATGATAGAAGCTCTGAAGAAGCTAGGTATCCATGGAACTTTCCTCAATATAATAAAGGCTGTATATGACAAACCTACAGCCACCATAATACTTAATGGTGAAAAATTAAAAACATTTCCTGTTAAAGTCAGGAAGAAACCAAGGGTATTTCCTCTCTTCGCCCTTCTTCAATGTAATATTGGAAGTCTTAGCTAGAGCGATGAGGCAAGAGAAACACACAAAAGGGATCCAAATAGTGAAAGAAGTAAAATTCTCCCTCTTTGCAGATGATATGACCCTGTATTTAATGAACCCTATAGATTCCTCTCCCAAGTTACTTGAGCTGATCTGAAACTTTGGCAAAGTAGCAGGATACAAAATTGCCCCACAAAAATCAGTAGCTTTTCTCTATGCCAACAGTGAGAAGAGAGAAATCGGGAAAGCAACTTCATCTGTAATAGCTGCAAACAACAACAACAAACCTAGGAATTAACTTAATCCAAGATGTGAAGAATCTCTATTAAAAAACTTTAAAAATCTGAAAAAGGAAATTAAAGCAGTTTAAGAAAAAGGAAAGCCGGGTGCCGGTGGCTCACGCCTGTAATCCTAGCTACTCAGGAGGCTGAGATCTGAGGATCACGGTTCAAAACCAGCCTGGGCAGACAAGTCTGTGAGACTCTGATCTCGAATAAACTACTAGAAAACTGGAAATGGTGCTGTGGCTCGAGCAGTAGAGCGCTCCCCTTGAGCTGAAGAGCACAGGGACAGCGCCCAGACCCAGAGTTCAAGCCTCACGACTGACATAAAAAAGAAAAGAAAAAGGAAAAAACTTCCATGTTACTGGATTGGAAGGTTAACATTGTGAAAATGGCAATATTACCCACAGCAAATTACAACTTTAATGTAATACTCATCAAAATCCCAACAACATTCGTCAGTGATATAGAGAAAGCAATCCAAACATTCATATGGAATAATAAAATCCCCTTAATAGCAAAAAAAAATCTTTAGCAAGAAGAGCAGTATTAGAAGAATATCAATACCAAACTCCAAACTTCAAACTCTATTACAAAGCCATAATAATGAAAACAGCTTGGTACTGGAAAAAGAATAGACCCAAAGACCAATGGAACAGAATAGAAGACCCAGAAATATACCTGTGTACCTGTAGCCACCTAATATTTGAAAAGGGTAACAAAAACACAGGATGGAAGAAAGACAGCTTCTTCAGTAAATGCCACTAGCAGAATTGGCTATACACATAGAAAACCCTGAAACTATATTCTTATTTATTTATTTATTTTTGGGCTTTGGGCTTGAACTTTGTCCCTCAGTTCTTCAGCTCTCTGTCACTTGACACACAGAGGCACTTCCAGCTTTCTGATGGTTAATTGGGGATAAGATTCTCACATACTTTCCTGCCCAGGCTGGCTTTGAACCACATTCTCAGATCTCAGCCTCCTGAGTAGCTAGGATTACAGGCATGAGCCACCTGCACCTGGCAAAACTAGATTCTTCTATATCACCCTGCACAAGAACCCATTCTAAATAAATCAAAGACCTAAATGCAAAGCCAGATACCATAACAATATTTCAGGAAGGCATAGGGGAAATACTAAGGCTCCTAGGCCTGGATTGTAACTTCCTAAGTAAAGATCAAGAATCGCAACAAGTCAAAGAAGGACTGGATAAAGTAAATTGTACCAAACTAAAGGGTTTCTGTATGGCAAAGGACATAGCTAGCAAGATAAATAGAAAGCCCACAGAAAAACGGGAGATTTGTATAGCTATACATCAGACAAGGGCCTCATATTTAAAATAGAGCTCAAAACAGTTACTCCCCTTTAAAAAAGAGTATCCATTCTCAAATAAGTAGAATAAAATTTCTTGATAGAAATTAAAGGCAAAAATTTAAATCTGACATTCTTGACCTTGGCAACTCTAGATAATGTCATTATAACCAAGTTTTCCATTCTTGTGGCAAGACAGATTCATGTGTCAAGTTTTAATCCACCCAAAGCAATTAGCAATCATTTCAGTGACCAAAATGCATTTTCGCCCCTCCTGATCATGTGGGAAACTCTCTGCCCTGTCAGAAAGTGCTGGATGGAAGCCTCTTTGAAACATGCTTCATTAAATGCAGAACTGAGAGGAGGATTTTCAGAAGCTTAGGGAAAAGTCACAATGTTTTTGACAATTAATTTTACAATTGTTCCGAGGATTAAGAAAAAAAGTCCTACTTTATTTAATGTCTTGTTAAAAGACAATGTCAAAAAAGACCCTTGAAAATCAAAGCTCACGAGGAACAGATCACTTTCCTGCTATTAGAAATGCTCCAGAGAAAGTGTCTTGGCATTTTATAGGAGTTGGAGAAGGTGTGCCTTTACCAATGAGAATGTTGTCTACATGGCTAGAATACACAAGCCGAGCCTGCCTGGATCCTCAACAGATAATGGTTGGTTGGTGACAGCTCATACTAGACATGGGATTCTGCTTATCAGAAGTGACCTCCCTTCCCCTGCTTCATCCAGGCTCCCTTAACCCCTTCCCTGCTCCTGCAACCTACAGATAGCTCAGGCAGAGGACTGAGAAAGCTGCCCAGCCACAACCAAACTTGACCTGGTCATCAGCCAATGAGATGCAAGGCATGAGCTTCTGCATCATACCCTGGCCTGTCCTGACCCACTGAGTGACTGACACCAACATTGGCCAGACCTTGCATGATCACTGCACTCTCCCCTCCTGGTTCGAAAGCTCAGTGGAACCCATCTGGGAGAGATAGCAGATGACCGAAGACAGAATCTGGAGAGCCTTGGGATGTCTTGATGTGCATGGAAATTGTACTGCATTCTGGGAAACTCATGCACATGGTCAAGGACAATTTTTCACTTTAGCCATCCTGGCAGTGGAGCTATCCCTTTTTCTTCCTATTGAGGGGACTAGGAGATGGGATGAAAAGGGACAGACTGACTCATTCAGATATATAAAGGGTCTCTGCCCATTCCCACAAGACCCCATTGCCTCATTTACTATGTGTAAACTGTGCTGCTTCCTCTCCCAGATCTCCTCTGTTCTTCATGACTGCCAGCACTTGATCTCAGCGCCAGGGTGCTGTTCCTTAAATTTTTCTTTCAAGGCTGGTGCTCTACCACTTGAGCCATACCTCCAGGCTAGCTGGCTTCAAACCATAATCCTCAGATTCTGAGTAGCTAGGATTATGGGCATGAAACACCAGTTCTTGGCCAATTTCTAACTTTTAGGGCCAAGCCTTGGTTCTAGAAAACAACATACTTTGCAAGTCTCATCCTCATGAAGGTAATAGAACAAACAACCAAGGACACACACCAAGAAGCAAAGGGAGCACCAGAAACTTCATGTTCATCATGTCTCATCACCCACCTCTCCAGACCAGCCAACAACAGCTGTGTGAAAGCATTTATCCAGCTCCAGATGGTTCTAACGCTAACAAGTACCTGCCCGAAAAGGAAAGGGAGATGTGTGAATGAGACTGACAGATGACATTGCCCTGTGGATTGTTCTCATCACTAATTCAGCCAGCATTTCCCCTCCTCCCAGAAGCCCGCATCATGTGCCAGACCAGGAGAGAAAGTACTTGTCATCCAGACATTCACTGTTTCCCAGAGTGTCCATCACTGCCTGGCCATTTCAGTCACTGGCTACCTGTGTTTCCTGACAACACTAAACTTCCTTGCCAATGCAATGGGCCGTCCCTGAGGGCCAGGCAGGGACCTGACCATTACAAAGAGATATTTGCAAATGCATATTGACTCCACCCATGAATTGACCAAAAGGACCATGTCTTTGCACAAAGAAGATAATAGAGGATGTAAAAGGACCAAAGGAACAAACATGGACCTTGAGAGAAACACACACACACACACACACACACACACACACACACACTCAGAAAGGAAAGGCCAGAAGCAGGGGCGGCTCTAGCCTTCCTTCTATACAATGTGCTGCTTTTAACCCCATGAGAGGTCCGGGACCAGCCATCTGCCATCTTCCCGCACACGGTGGATCTCATCTTGCTCTGGGTGGTAGGGCCCTGGGCTGGGAGGGGTACAGGCAGATGCTTCTGCGGAAGCCCAGATGGTGCTCAGAGGTGCATCTGGAATTTCCCATCAGCCCTGGCGGCAGCTCACCTCTGTTACCTGCTTTGATCTAAAATGCTTCTGATGGCTTTCCAGAGCCAGGACTGCCAGAAGCCTGTCGAAGAGACAGGTTTGGAGGCTTTCCATGTGGAGAGCCCTTCCCGCCCCCCCCCCAGTCTGTCAGCCCAGCCCAGTTTCATATTTTCATAAAGGATATGCATAAACAAATGAACTCATTAGCAAGCCAAGGCAAGGGTAATCACTATAACCTGGCTGCCTGGTAAGTGGAAAATACCATGTTTCTGTCTTCTTTATTCTGAATGCTGAGCACAGTAATGGTCCTACACTTGTAGAGGTGATGTGCTGAACAACTCTAGTCACATTGTTGGTACAGTCTATGTAAACAGCCCAGGCACTGGGTTTAGGTAAGACACGGCCCCAAAGGCCTTATATTTTAATCTAGATTCATAGCAGCCGAGTACATCAAGGAAGGAAGGGAGGAAGAGAGGGAGGCAAGGAAAGAGGGAGAGAGAAGCCCAGAAACCCATCTGGGAAGCACCCTAGGTAACCACTGGGCATGGAGGTGGTATCTGAAATAGCCACCTCTTTTTGAAAGACCGGAGGAAAGGACTGGGGTCAGGAAGCTTGGGGAACATTGTACACAGACTCTCTTCTCTGGAAACCACAAGGCCTCTTCCTGAGTAATTGATTTGGTACTATAAGTTCTCTAAAGGTAGAAAAGTTGAGGTGCTTTATTTTGTGAGTAAATCACTTTTATTCGTGTATTTATTCTTTCTGTGGATGATGTCAATGGTATAATTCCTGCAGCCCTAGCGAATGGACAGGTGCCTAGGGCATTCTGTCTGGTTTCTCTGGCCCTACCTTGTGTTGCTCTGGACTCTGCCCCTTACAAGCAGTCCAGTGTTTAGTTGCAAATGTAAGTCAGTCTCCAAAGCCTTCTATCGTTCCTGTTCAGCACCCACTTCAAATCCCCCAGCGGTCCCTCACATCCATCCATCCCCTTCTGCTTCTCCAACTTTCTTGTTCCTCTGAACATACCAGTCCCTGGGCTGTTTCCACTACCATCTACTTCCTTGTAGATTGTTCATTAAAGGCTACCTCCTCAAAAACACCCTCCCAAAACCCCCCTGTCTAAAAAATGAGAGCTCCTAGCTGACCCAGCCCACATCTCCTGCGTTCTTTTCATCTTTCGTTATCACTGTGTTTTAAATTTTTACTTATTTAGTTAGTTTTTGTGCTGGTACTAGGACTTGAACTCAGGGCCTAGACACTGTCCCTTAGTATTCTTCCTCAAGGTTAGCGCTCTACTACTTGAGCCACAGCTCTACTTCTGTCATTTTTTTTATGCTGACTAATTTCAAATAAGAATCTCACGGATTGGTCTGCCCAGGCTGGCTTTGAACTTCAATCTACAGATCACAGTCTCCTGAGTAGCTAGATTTACAGGTATGAGCCACCAGCATCCAGCTTGGTTTGTATGTGTGAATGTATGTGTGTGTTTAAAGCATCTATTCTTCCCTGATGCAATTTTGAAAAGTGTGTTCAAAGCTACAAGATGATCAAGTTAATATTACAAGTAAAAATACCTAGTATTACCAATAAAATATCTACTATGGGCTGAGCAATTACTTGGATGCAGGCACACTTCTGAGGACTTTCTACAGAGTTCACATGTACAGTCGACTCTTTCTAGATCTAGGATCATCTTGTGACTTCAAACACAGCCCTTGAGTGGGTCTCTGGCTCATCCCATTGGATTCCATGTGTGTTGCAGGGAGGCCTGGTCCCTGTGCATCTACATCATCTCCTCTCCTCTCCTCCTTGCTCACAGTGGCCTCCATGGCCTCCTCATGGCTTGCTTCTTTCTGTCTTTGTAACATGCATACTCAGTGAAACCATTTGTAAATACTCGTTCCCAGTGGCAGAGACGGCACCTCACCCTGCCACTTCCTCTCCTTACTGATTCCCACACGATTCGTTACAGTCTGATGTCCTTTTATTTCTCGTTTGTGTATTTCAAGCCTGTGTGTCTGGGACACATAGTGTGTGGGCTGGGACATTTATTTGCTTGTATTGGCTTCCTCTAGATGCACAACTATATTAGTACATGTATGCATACATTCATGCACTTCTGTGTTCACTGGACACACAAAATAGGGTAGCTCAGCAGTTCTCAGGATCACCTTGGCAAGACATATGCTGTCCCAGACTCGGTTTACCAATAAGAGAACTGAGGTAGAAGAAGATCAACTTGACTAAGGTATAAGAAAGGACCATTTGGGCAGACACTTGCCCGGGGTCAGATCTGACCCCACACTCCAAGGAATGCCACTTAATCTCCATAGGGCTGCTCTGAGGAACATGCATGCGGCTCTTTCTCATCTAAAGACAAGAGTGAGGCGAGTTCCTCTTTGCAGTCTGATGTGGAGTTTTACTGAAAGAATACACAGAGGTCTTCAGCTTACTGACAGATGCTCCAAGAATGTTTGACCATTGGCATTGTGGGCTGTACAGCTGGTGACATAATTAAAAAATCATTCCAGGTAGTAAGTCATATGGAAATACAAGAAACTTATTTTGGATTTTGTATATCTATGAGAGAGAGAGAGAGAGAAAGAGAGAGAGAGAGAGAGAGAGAGAGAGAGAGAGAGAGAGAGAGAGAGAGTTTCCCTCTATAGTTCAGTAAGCCTCCAACTCCAGTACATCACCACACTGTGTTCCACAAGGCATTTCACCAGCTCCCTTTGGTTAGACATTGGGAAAGAGATGGATTTTCTTATCTTTCCACCTTTGGAATGTTTCCAAACTCTTTCTCATCCTAAATTCCTAGAAGTGTAACAACTCTCTTATTTTTAGTGGGAACTACCATCTAGTAGTCACTCACCATGATGTTGAACATAAGAAGAAAGAGGATAGGTAATGACTGGTGTCCTCTTCTCTGGGCTATAAAAGCAGCATGGGTGTCCTCTGGACACATTCATAGGAATGGGTGAGAAAAGTGGTCCTGTGGTCCCATCAAGGAGTTAACCCACGTCGAGTGGCCCCCTAGCCGGTCCTACAACAATGCAGGAAGTCCCAGATCACCTTGCTATAAACTGACAAGTTCTGAGGTAGAGTCTTTGCTATGAGAACTGGGCGTGTGAAGCACTGGCAAACCAAGCTAGCTTCTTGAAACTGGTTAAAGAAAATGATCCAAAAAAGAAGAAACCAAGGGGAAAAGAAGTGAGATTCAACAGAAGTCCCGCTCTGCTCTACCCAGAGATGCACACTTCATGAGGACTGGTGAGAAGGCACCTGAGCTGCCAGAAACACAGAAAAGAAAACAAGAGCAAACCAATAAAATAAATAAATGGTGCTACCAATTAAAAAGTTATTCATATGCCAGGCCAGGCATCGGTGGCTCACACCTGTAATCCCAGCTACTCAGTAGGCTGAGATCTGAAGATCCCAGTTTGAAGCCAAAAAAAAAAAAAAGGTGGAAGTGCAATATAGCTCAAGTAATCGAGCACTAAGCCTTGAGCAAAAAGAGATGGCCCTGGTTCATTCAGATCAGAATGAACATGGCAAGACTGAAGCGAAGTCATTGAAAGCAAATAGAGTAGGAAACAAATGCTTGAACAGACCAAAGCTTGAAAGACAGGAAGGGTCTGTGCCACCTGAGGCAGACCCAGCAAACTGATTTGTCCAGAAGCCTACTTGATACAAAATATTTTCAGTGTTGTAGACCCTGTAATCTGGGCCACGGTCATCCATTCTGCAATATGAAAGCAGCCACAGGACCATGCAAGGCCCGGCCCTTGACAGGTAAAGGCAATGCACAGGAAAAGCAGGCACATGGCAGTGTTCCATAAACGCGTTTACAAAAGCAAGCAGCCCCTGGAGAGGACCTGGTGGGTGGGCAGAAGTCCCATGGGCTCAAAGGAAGGCTACATACGGCTCTAAAGTCATGGTGGCAGGAAGGTGAGGGTAGCAGTAAGAGCAGGAAGATGCTAGAAGGCTTGTTCAAAGGGATTAGATGATTCCTGGCTGCTCAGATCGAGGAGCACAGGATGGGCACTTAAAAACGATTCTTGCTAGGTGCTGATGGCTCACAGCTCTCATCCCAGCCAGTAAGGAGGCTGAGATCTGAAGATCATGGTTTGAAGCTAGCCTGGGCAGGAAAGTCTCTGAGACTCTTAGTACCAACTAGCCAGCAAAATAAATAAATAAAAAGCTGAAAGTGAAGCTGTGGCACAAGTAGTTGAGCCCCAGCCTTGAGCCCAAAACCTAGGCAACAGTATCCTCAAGCTCCAGTACCTGCATACACGAAATACACATTCTTAAGAGTGACCCCTGTGAAAGAGGTAGATGGTTAGATGGTAACTATGCTAAAATTCTCCAAAGACCTAGACTAAAAGTTAACTGTGATAAAAAACCTCTCCTGGAATATCTAACCATAGAGGGAGGCCCTAGAAGACAAACCAGAATATCATTATGGGATGTTTTGGGGCCTCCACCAACCAGCAATGAAAGGCCTCCGATCTCATCGTACTCATGGCTACCAGCCAAGCTATCGTTTGAACGGGGTGGGATGGAGCTCAGACCCAGGAGGGAGGCACTCGTCCATCTTGAACCCCAGAGGACTGACCCAGACACCAGGACTGTTGTAGCTGATAGCTGACTCCTTGTCACCGTGAACGGCTGGTTGCCTTACAGTTTCTTTCTAAAACAGCTGCCCTGGGAAGCTGGCTTCCAAAAACAGAACACAGCAGTGACATTTCCATTTCCTAAAATTCTTTATGAGGATCTGAAATTCAGTGTGTTTGTTAAACAATCTCCTGCTCACAACTCATAACCCTGGAATACAGTATGCTCATGGGCAAACTTTGCAGTTCAGAGATTTGCGTCCACTGTTTGCCTCTCTGCTGTTTGTCAGTTTTTGCTTCGTAGGAATGGGTGACAATTCCCTCCCTCTCCGCCCCCGTTCCCTACTATATTGTAAGCATGCAATGATCCAACTAAGAAACTAACACAAAGGCATCCATGACTTAAAAAATATTTTGTCTTTCCTCTGCCCGCTCAAAGAGGATACAGAGAATAATAAGTTAAAGAGTATGTAAATCTTAATAGAAAGGCTTGGAAAAAAATTATATTAAGTGAAGTAAGCCAGGCCCAAAGAAACATAGGTCCCATGGTTTCCCTTATTTGCAATATCTAGTATATGTCTGAGTCAAGCAGAAAAGGTCAGATAAGTTGATGTTAGGGAAATGAACCCTAAGATATGTATTCAATGTTTTTTTTTCTTTCATGTGATTGTTTCTAACACATTTATAAGATTTTTTTTGTTGCTTTGTATGTCCCTCCCCCACAGTATAACCCCTGCTTTCACTGTATTTGATGTTGGTATAATTTGTGGAGGGGAAGGGGAAAAACAAATCGTTTAAATAGGGACACAGGTGGACCCATTGCAACAATGAGATGTACAAGTCGTTATGTCGAAAAACGAACTTTACAACTTTAGTGCGGGGGGGGGAGGATTTGGTGGGGGGGATGGAAAGGGGAAACAAAGGAGGAGGCTACAATGCTTGATAAGAAATGTACTCATTATCTTGCCCATGTAATTGTAACCCCTCTGTACAGTGTTTTCACAATAAAAAAAAAAGAGTATGTAAATCTTTACCTCACAATGGGTCATTCTTCACCTAGAAGTTAAATGTACTTTAATACACACACACATAAATATGACAGGTACTTCTACATAGGGAAAGTCAGAACAGCAAACAAAGAGAAATGGTCTAGAAGTAAACAAAATAGGTGCTAAGCCCTTACAACTGAATTAGCTGAAATAGAATGGACGCAATGGACGGTGCAAACAGTATCATTTTTTAGAAAGACTAAGTCAGAGCCCAACAAAGTTAAGTGCCAGGAAATGGGCTTGCAGGAGGGGGAAGGAGGGTCAAGGGGAAAGTAGGGAGAATACAGGCAAGAATTCACTGTCTGTCTAACACAGAATTGAGAACTATGAGGGAAGGCATGTGTCAATGGGGAATAAAGATACTGAAGGGATGACAAAGATCGAGATGCAAGGGACACATACGTTGCTTTGTTAAATGGCAAAAGAACTTCAATATATAACTTAAAAACTAAGACAAAGCGAGGGAGGGGATGGGTTGGGCGGCACTGTATTCACAAACTGCTTTGGTGAATGGCAACTCCTCTGCACAACTACTTGAAAAAAATAAAAAACATTCAAACCAAACCAAACCGAGAAAGATGATGCGCTAACCGCCGGGTTAAAGCGAACCACCTTGTTCGTGTGGTATTTGGTCCGAGGCCAGGCAGCCGCCATCCTGGCACAACGGCACGGATGGAGTCAGAGGCAGAGAGGAGGCAGCCTGAAGATCTGGTCTGCCCTGCGAAACCATCACTATGAACTGATCTAGGGCTTCGGGGGTCTGTTAGCCAGAATCTCTCGGGTGTGGAGAACTGATCATACCTAAATCAGGCATCTTTGGAAACAAAATTAGTCCTTGGCAAGTGATAAATCACTTAAGGGAGCTCACATCCAAGTCGAAAGCAGAAGATCAGAGAGATGAACGGTCGAAACAGGCAGCTGGGATTTCCATCGGGAGCTCTCCCTGTCCACCTACCCATCGCCACTGCCCTCAGCCCTCACCCCCATGTGCAAAGACCCTCTTTCAGGTAGAGGGACACTGGACATGTCCAGGGAGCTCCTGGAGGACCTGACTTGTTGTGTCTATTGCTTGTTGCGCCCCTCCCCCACCTGGCTCTGTCTTTTCCTGAGGACTCTATTTCCCTCCAGCCCTCAGTGTCTGGAGTCACTATCACTGACTACATAAATACTCTTGATGCGGGTCCTTCTTGGTGCTTCCTCACCACGTGTCTGCCATCCAACCTGTCCAGGAATCACCACACACATCCCCAGGGTAGACTGACTAGGTTCTTATAACCATGGATGGTGATCAGGAGGAGATGGCAAGAGGGAAGCTTCCAGATCTAGAGGAAGGCCAGTGGACAATGAGGCCTTGGAGAGGAACTAGATGGGCCGGTCCCCTGGCCTAGAGCCTGGGTAGAGTCAGGACCCCAAGTCTGGATTTGGCAGTCCCCCTGACTGCTCACCAGCAAGCTAGACACTGTCCCATTGCCTCATGCTCTTTCAGAAAATCAAAGGTCGTCTCTTGCTATCCCGAGACAAGCTCAAGCACAAAGCCTTGTCTCATTATCGTCATTCTAGCTGGAGGATGCTTCCTGGATCCCGGTGGCTGGTTTTCCTCATGACTGACTTGTCAAGCTGAAAGACACCTCACTGGAAAATTGGGCTCAGAGGGGTGCTTCCCAGGGGATGGGGGGGGGGCTCAAGGTCTCCCATTGAAGTTTCCTTTCAGCAGGCCTTGTTTTTCCTGAGCAGCTCTGTTCCGTCCTCGGATGGCTGGAGCCTTTGTCTGAACGCACTGAGCTATGTCCGTATTACTTCCAGCTCTGCTGAGTTTTGCATAGGTTCTCGGCTTCTTACCTGCTGAACTAGCTATCTGGAGACACGAGGGACTGAGCTGTGAGGACGGCAATTATCCTATGTGACGACTCCCGAAATGAACCGGGGCACCACGGGCAGAGGATAAACTGCTAGCCCTGGACGTTGCCACACACCAGACCTGCAAACAGTCAGCTTCAGAGCCCTGGCTGGACTCCCAGGAAGGCCACAGCAGCCCACCGGCAGGAGGAGGGGTACAGACACTGCTGAAATAAATCTGAACAGACAAAAGCTAACAGCAGAGGCAAGACCTCAGCACCCAGCACAGATGCTGGAATCAGCCTGCGTGTGCAGGTCCTCAGGTAAAGTACATGTTGGAACATATCTCTCTGCTCTGCTTAGAAACAAGGTCAAGGTTCTCATGAACCACTCCAGATGAGGAAATAAGGACTTCTATTTAAAATGTGTGTGTGTGTGTGTGTTGAAATAGAAATTGTAACACACAGTTTCTACAATCAGTGGTCTCTAGGGAACAACCTCTTTCTCTACTTGATTGTTTACTGGAGTAAAGATTAAATAGTGAACAATATTATCTTTAAACGTCAAGAGTGAATTAAAAGTTTCATCTTATATATAATATATTCATTCATATTTGTGTGTACATCTATATAAAATTTCAAAACAAATAATATGACACAAAAAGGATAGATCCCGCAGAGTCTAGTCACATAGTCTTTTCCTGCAGGAAAAGTTCAAAATAGCTTTCAGGCCTTCTCTTTTTCCTCAGATTCCCTCAGGCTATTTTCAAGGTGTCGTCTTGTGTCAATCGATTACCATAGATGGATAGAAACTTCAACGTTGCTGTCTTACCTCCAGTTGCTTCTCACCCTCGCTCACCCTCTGGGTGCTCTTCCTGAAATTTCCATTCCCAGATGCCCCGTGCTCCTTTATTTATAAACTCTGGTGGACCTTGAGGAGAGAAAGCCCTCTAATAACGTGGTTCGGGCTACGTGTGACTGTATCACCCCTTGGTTGGGGAGACTGGCAAGTCCAGGAGGGCAGAGAGCAAGGGGAATTGCACCCGAGAGCTGACCTTGCACAACTCAGTGTGTGTGTGTGTGTGTGTGTGTGTGTGTGTGTGAGGAGCCTTTCCTCTGAAGGAAGGCCAAGAGGGATTTCAGCTCACAGCCGTGAGCTTGGCCCGTCCCATTGGAAAGAGGTGGGGTTTGCACTGATTCAAAATTGGCTCCTAAAATGAGGTCATGTGACTTGTGCAATCATACTACTTCACACATACAGGGATGCACATACATGCGTACCCCCTTTCCTCAGGAGGTGAGATTAAAAAAACTGCCTTATTTTCTTAAATATATGATAGCTGTTCACCTGACTGGCATGTGACAGCCATTGCTTGTTAATTCCAGTTACTTGTCACTTTTTCTTCTCTCTCTCTCCTGATGGTATTGAGTCTTGAATTCAGGGCTCCAAGCTCGTGCTTGCCTTTTTCATTAAACACGCGTGCTCTGCTATTAGAGCCACATATCTCTACGTCTGGCTTTGTGCTGGTTAACTGGAGATAAGAGTCTCATGGACTTTCCTGATGGGGCTGGCTTCAAATTGCAGTTCTCAGATCTCAGCCTCCTGAGTAGCAATAAGGCAGCAATCCTGACCAAGTAGATTAATCTTCATAATTAATTCACTCTCTGATTGTCTTACTCTGAGTGTGAACAGCTGCTTGGAAGGACGTATCAAGTGTCATTTGTTGGAGTTAATATTAAATCAGACATGGCACATAGATTTCACATTCTCTCCAGCCCTGATTTAATAGTGGTTGCCCTAAGACTGTATTGAGAATGATTTCGAGACCATACATCGGTTCCCAAGAAGTGTGTCATTATTGATTAGTAATGTCTGCCGTTTCTTTTCTTTTTTTTTGGTCTGAGATTTCTGAGTCCTATATTTGTTTCAGCAGGCTTGCGGCTCCTATTTGAGGGAGCTGTCTCTTATGTGTAGAAGATAAAGGGGTTTGTGACATCTGTTTCTATTTCTTGGGAAACATTTCTTACCTGTCTATCATGCATGGTCCTGAGGCCCAAGCCTTTACCCTGGTTCTGAAAGTCTAGGGTTCAAGTCCTTGGTATTTCACTAGATTTTTAAAAAAATCCTTGGGCTTATCTTTGTTCCTGGCTAATGTCTTTCTCATCTTTGTTTGGCACGAGAATTCATTTATTCTAAAGGGGTCCACAAGTACATATGAAAGAAATATATAGAAGATTGACTCTCTGGACAGGAAGAAAATAGTTTAAATATTAAAAAATATATATAATAGGCAGGGGGATGGGAAAGGAGAATAGAGGGGGTTAATCAGAACAAAGAATAATATAAGCATGTGAGAAAAACATATAGTTGGCTACGAATGGTAATCTTCCAGCACACCTGTTAAAGTATTTATAGTCCTGTGCCCCCTAGAGCTCTCCCATAATTCTGTGGGGTAGGCAGACTTGTACTTATCTGGTAAACCAACTCCCCAGGAGATTATAATGGACATAGTTTTGAGATGCACAGAGATTTGCTATCAGTTGCCCGAATTCTATCATTTTGTGCACTGATGCTACAGGGGAATAAGATTTTAAAAAAACAACCCTACATCCTGCTATTTGATTTTTGTAAAACACTTAGCTCCATTCTCATATGTGTGGGAGAGGGTTGTGGGTACCATGTTAGCAAAACTCTTCTTCCTTAGAACTCTTATTCCTTCCCAGCAAATGTTTCTGACTCTTGGTTGTGTCAACCTTTCCCTTTTCTCCTTCTCACCTTTTCTATAGCCAAACAACTGCATGACAAGCCCAAAAGAATACAGCTGAGAGCCCAGATTCCAGGCCTAGGGTAGTAAGCTCTACTGTCCCTGTGCAGGCCACGTTGGGTAAAGTTTATCTTCCTGCTTACCTATGAGAAACTATGTACAGACAGTCCTGTGTCACTTAATGCTCAGGACCCATGCTGAGATGCAGGAAGGGGCAATTTCCTTATTAGGCAAACATCATAGAGAGTACTTACACAAACCAAGACAGCTACCCTATCATTAAGGGGTATCATCTCCTGGTACTGTGGCTGTGCATATACTTGTCCGGTATTCCAACATGTTCTCAAGCGTCCCATGACTGTACCAGCTCTCCTAGAAAGTTCTCCAGACACAGGCCGGCATAGAAATGCTATATAAATGGATCCAGTGGTCACAGAGTCACCGCTTCAAGCATGTGTCTTCTTGTATGTATAACTCTCTTATTAGGTATATCGACAAACTTTGTCTTTGCTTTTTGAGAGGAAGCAATCCAATCCTTCAACAGATAGTGCTAAGATAGAATAATGGCATAGTATCTCAATTCAGGTTTCTCTGAGGGTGTTACTTTAGTATTTTTATAGTTTTCCAAAACCATTGCCCTTGCCTATATGAAATTTCTGAAACCTAGAATAATTCTCTTCTGGCCAGAGCTTTACACTTTTATCTCTACTCATGTCACAAGGCCCTCATTCTCGAACTCTGTTAAACAGTGATCAGAAAAGATAACCCATGGCCCTTTGCATTCTCCCTAACAAGATAAAAAATAATCTTTGTGGGGACTTTGTGAGAAAATTAGAATCTTGCGTAACCACTCTTTGTATTCCAAGAAGTTCAAACACCAAAATTGCACAAAGGTATCCCTTGCAAAATGAAAATGGGTCGAATTTTCTGAAGCAGTAAATAGTTATCACTGAATTTACTGTAGTTTTTTTTTAGTCTCTGTTGCAATGAAAATTTTCCATTTCAGGAAGTTACACTGTTAAACAGAAACAAAAATGGGAAGCCTGTGATTCTGTATACAGCCAGTTTGGCAAGCATGCTTTGTGCCTCCTTCTCTTTCTTTGTCTTGGCATTTGCCTTTTTTTTGCATTTTAAGTGCCACCAACTGTACGTAGAGGAAGTGATTATTTTTCAATCAGTCCCTCTTATTTCTCTAGGCACAGGCCTATCATCTGTGGACATGCATTTTCATTGAATATTATCCAATTTGCCAATTTTATACCTTTACTCACTTATGACAACTAATCATGTAAAGCATTCTAACCCATTAAAAGTCTATAAAGAAGCCAGCCAGTGGTGGCTCATATACAATCCTAGCTACTCATGAGGATCATGGTTCAAAATCAGCCAAGGAAGGAGTCTGTGAGACTCTTATCACCAATTAACCACCAAAAAAGCCAGAAGTAAAACTGTGGCTCAACTGTTAGAGTGCCAGCTTTGAGTGAAAAAAAAAAACAAACTAACTAACTAACAACAACTAAGGGACTAAGGGACAGCATCCACACCTTGAGTTCAAGCCTGCATTCTGCACCACACACACACACACACACACACACACACACACACACACACAAAAGAATAGTCTACAAAGAAAGTAAGTCAGTTTTCTAAAACTCTGGGGTCAAACACCTACCACTTAGAGACAACTTAATTCTTTCCCACAGTTCAATCCTGGCAGTTCAAGGAGTTCTAGGAGAAAATGTCTCCTAGAATGACCTCAGTCAGCAAATGGAATCCCTGAAGCCTTGTGCCATTGGAAGACTTTTCACTGAGAACGTTACAGGTGAGTCTTCCTGGAAAGACCCACAGTCATAAGTAGAAGCGGCTAGAAATGAACATGATGGAGACAGAGACTCAAACACATTTTACAAGACTCCTCCGTAACACCTTAGTGACTATCATTCCCTATCTTCTAGATCACCAAGCATAAATGCACAGGAGAGAGTTTGTGCCCTTCACCTACTGCAGGGGGCGCTGTGCACTTTAACAACACAGTCATCTGCATGGGCTTCCACGTGGCCTGCAGGAATTTCATTCTGGTCTCCATTGCATTTCATTCTCCGAACTCATACATTTTACTATTCCCTTGGCCCAGGGACAGATAGAAGAAATAAAATGAAATTCAAGTTGGCTTCACAGGCAATAAACATGCATTATGAATTTGAGCAATCCCGTGAGGAGTGTGCTCTGATCATTGAACATGGATTTTAGAAGAACTTCCTCTTAAGACTTTCGATGACTAAAACCATAATCTGGAGTCATTCACTTCCCTTAGTTTTAGAATCGTGCGTGGTCTCATGAAATATTCACATGAAGGAAATAGAGCCCAAGCTTGCAGCTTCTGAATCACACAGTCTTGGTAAACAACATCATTTTTGTTGGAAAAAAGCAACTGGATGTCACTAAATCATGTAGATAAAATGCTGAGAGCAGAGGTAAAAATTTAAAAAGCCGCATTCCGCTAATTCCGAGAGACTAGTCTCCCGAATATTCCTAGACATCCTTGCTTCAATCCTGATTTTCCCATTGGAGACTGAACTTTTGGGAGACTGGTCCAAAGTAATTTGAAAGTAGATAGATTCTCAATGTCCCTACATCGTACCCTAATGACAAGGCCCCATTTATAGGCAGGCCAGGCACAGAGGTGCCTTGGAAGGTCAAGGCAGGGAGGATCATGAGGTTAAGGTTAAGGTCAGCCTGGACTAAATAGGAGAACCTGCCTTGAAAACAGATAAACAAATAACTATAACTGGCTAGATGACTGTAAAAGTTAACTGTGTATGCGCAGTTGGCACAGAAGGCAAAACTATACCTAAACATACACTAATTGCATTTAAAAATGAGTACTTATTTATGTGGGGAGATGCCTATTAGCTTGGCGTATTAGCTTTATCTTGGACCAACGTATTAGAAGCAACTAACTTTGACACTAATATGCCTCCAATATATCTGACTCTTATACACCTCCAAGTTCCACAGTCTGTTGATATCCTCTGTCTGTCCTGGTGAGAAAGTTGAACAAATGGCTTACTGGGATTAGTATCCATCTAGCCAGAGGGTAGATCCATCTAGCCTTGGGTAGATGACAACCAAGCTTTCTCTACGCCCCCCAGCTCTACTGGGAGTATGTGAGTGGGTAACCCACACTCTTGTGAGCAGAGGCAGAAAGCTCACCACCATGTGAATAAGGGCCATCTTAGATACATCCACCTGCAACACAGGTACCCCATTTACCTACCCCAAATTCTTGTGCAAGAATTGGTGAATCAATAGAAAGATTTAATTTAGGTAGATCAGCTCGCTTTGTACTCAATCATTCCTTCTTACCGTGAATAATGCCATAGTAAAACAACTTGAAAGGTTACACTGGGTTGGGTTTAAGTGGGGAGTTTATAGCATATTTAAACTCAAGTACCATTCACCAACAAGTCTAGGCTTTTAAGCTTGGGGACTGCTATTCTGCCAACAAAAACCTCTTATTTTATCCAACCTGCTTGGTTTTTAAGACATACAAACACACGTGTGAGCAATGCCAGGGCCTGAACTCAGAGCCTGGATATGGTTCCTTAGTTGTTTTGTTTTGTTTTTCTCAAGGTTAGTAGGTCTACACTTGAGCCACAGCTCTACTTGTGGCTCTTTGCTGGTTATTTGGTGGTAAGACTCTCACAGATTGCCTTGCCCTTGGCTTCAAACTGTGATGCTCAGCCCTCCACCTCAAGAGTAGCTAGGAATTATCATCCTGAGCCACAGGGCACCCAGCTAGCCACCATCTTTCTAAAACCGTACGAAGGGCTGCTCGTTCATTTGCACTTACCTTTTCTGCTGACTGCGCTGTCCCGAAAAAAATCGGAATGAAGGCCAGCCACACTATACACGTGGTGTACATGGTGAAGCCGATGGGCTTGGCCTCATTGAAGTTCTCCGGGACGCCCCGAGTCTTGATGGCATACACTGTACAGGTCACCATGAGGAGGATACTGTACCCCAAGGAGCAAATGATTTGCAGATCGCTGATGTCGCATTTGAGCACGCCCCTGGCCTGCTCCGGGTTCATGGTCTTGTGCTCATCATAGTCTACGATGATGTTGGGCGGGTCGACGCCAAACCAAATGAAAACCCCAAGGAGCTGCACGGATATCAAGCTGGACGTGATGGCCAGCTGGGACGTGGGGCTGATGAGCCGGGGGGCAGTCACCGATTTCTTACCTTGCTCAAAGATGCGATAAATCCGATTGGTTTTGGTCAACAGGGCCGCGTAGCTGATGCACATCCCCAAGCCCAGGAAGACTCGTCGGAAGGAGCAGACGGCCACGTCGGGCTTGGCGATCATCAGGAAGGTGATGATGTAGCACAGGAAGATGCCGGTCAGCAGCACGTAGCTGAGCTCGCGCCCGGATGCCCGGACGATGGGTGTGTCGTTGTAACGGATGAAGGTGGCCATGACGAAGATGGTGGCGATGATGCCCAACATGGCCAGGAAGACGGGGATGACCGCCCAGGGGGAGTGCCACTCCAGCTTGATGATGGGGATGTTCTGACAGCCTGTCCGGTTCTCGTTGGGCCTCTGGTCGTAGGGACAGTGCTGGCAGGTCATCTCATCAAACTGGTACTGGTATCCGTCGCAGGGCTCACACGTCCAGCAGCATGGGGTGCCTTTCTGGGTCTTCTTCCTCTGGCCGGGTTTGCAGGGCAGTGTGCACACGGAGGAGGGGATCTCCCGGACACCTCTCCCCCACTGCAGGTCTTCTATCTGCAGCGTGAGAGACAGAGAAGGCAACACAGGGTAGCTTAGTCCAAAAGAGGAGCAGCTCCCCCCCCCACAGCACCGCGGTGTAAAAGCAGCTCACACCAGGGGTGTGGTGAAGTGAGATCGTCTACAGCCCTCTCCCTGGTAAACTCTCCCAACTGCAATTTGATCTTGACCTGGGGAAGGTCCCATCTTCACAGGGTAGTGTGTCCCAAATGCATTGAAGAGTCAGGCTGGATGGAGACAGGAATTGAATGACAGGCTCTGTACCTTTCTGGGACCTCTCAAATGGCAGTATCCTGAAAGTGAGCTTTGGGGTCGGAAGTGTTAACCAGTGCCCAGAGGATACATTGTGTGTGTGTGTGTGTGGGTGGGTGGGTGCACGTGTGTGCTTACACTTCTGGTGTTTTGGTAGTTAATTGGATGTAGAATCTCATGGATTTTCTGCCTGGGCATGGTTTCAAGTCATGATCCTCAGATCTCAGGCTCTTGAGTAGCTAGGGTGACAGATGTGAGCCACCGGTGCCCTGCCTAGAGGATTCTTTTGAGTAAATGAAGAAGTATGAACATGTTCTCTGCTGCTCTACTGCCTCTTCCTGGATAGAAAGTGCCAACATCCCAAATCAACTTCACAGAACACAACACAACCACGGGTGATGTGAATATTACTCCTCTCCCTGACTACATGCCTTTTTTTAAAACATTCTTTAAGAATTATGTTTGATAAAATTGCAATGCTGACACCTTCTTAAAATGACTGCAAAACTCCAGCTGGGCACTGATGATTCACACGTATAATTCAAGTTAATCTAGAGGATTGTGGTTCAAAGTGAGCCTGGTTAGAAAACCCTTGAAGACTTCGTCTCCAAAATAACCAACAAAAAGTCAGGGCTGGGTGGAGTGGCTCAAGTGGTGGAGCACCAGCCAAACAAGCTTAGTAGGCACAAAGACCTGAGTTCAAATCCAGGCTTCAGCAAAACACAACACACATACAAGCACACACACATACACACACACTTTACAAAATTCCCTATATCACTTGCTGTTTTCACTGAGTGCTTTTGGAAGATGATCTGTTTATCTGTGTACCTCAGGGGAACAGTTACACTCCTGACTCAAGGCTTAAACACTGTTAGATTATCCAAGCATTCAGGCAGCACCTGATAAGAAACGCATAAGGTCTGGAACACTCACAAGATTGGCCAGCTACCTCTTTGGAGATGGAATGTAAATGATATCACTGTATCCCAGGGGACAATGAAAGTATGTTTACTGAATTCGAGGAATTTCCCAGGGAGCACCAAATGCAGAAGAATTCTAAGAATGAAGGTCATTGGACACTGAGGAAAACCTCATCACTGGGCTAAACTCCCATCAGTGTGGCCTCTTCCCCTTCGCTGGCAAGCTGCTCTTTCTCTTGCCAGCCATCAGTGCCTCAGCTCACTTTCCTGTGTGCTTGCTGTGGGGTTCACACTGCAGGGAGTTCCCAGATGCATGCAATGCGCCAGGCCTGCAGAGTTAGCATGTGGTGGAGGTTCTCTGTGACGTGACTACACATACACAGCATGGGGCTGAGTGGTGACCGCAGTTTGGGAAGTCTCACTCCCAAGTCTGGATTGTGCTGTCCTAACAAATCCCAACATTGCCCAAGAAAGACCCCCTTTTGCAGCTCCTCATACTCTTCCACTCTTTGAGACAGAGAATTCTTTTTTTGAACAAAGGTGAGTCCAGTGGCCCTTATAGAATTTAATTTAATTCTATAATTTTTTTTTTTTTACTGAAATACCCGATGTTTTCAGGACATATGGCGGGTGGTACTCATGGTTAGAAAAAAAAAAAGAAAGAAAATGTATCAGAGAAATAAGTCTACACAGAGGAAATCAGAATAGCAAGGGGAAGATTGCTGGTGAAGCAGCTTGTGCTCTTGACTGTAGCTATGTCTTGATGAGGTATTGTCATGGCTACACCTATACATAAACCAGCAGACGCATCTGGGCTAAACTACTATGACTTCCATTTCTGTTCCTAGCAACCACCAGTCCTGATTGATACATGGGTGAAGTGCAGAGTTCGGGTATCCTCAAGTTACAAAAGATGAACAGTTAACAAATTATTTAACAAAATAGGTAGATCCCAATGGAGAAATGTGGCCACATTTCTCTGTACTTACACTATTAAAATTTTAACACAATTTTAATAACATTTTAATACAATCAACAACAAAAAAGATTAGAAAGGCACAGCAAAATCTGAGACACTTCTCTTTTATAGTCAATACTTCTTAGGAGATGACAAGAAAGAAAACAACTTGCCACATTGGAATTTGAACACTTGGTTAATGTAAGATACCATCACAAAAAAGGCACAAAGATTTTAGTATTTGAAAGTGAGCTACATTGAGTGTGTGAATCGAAGAGCAAGTGATTATTTTAAAGGAAGGCTATAGCTCAAGGATTAAACTTCATAAAAGATTATAACCTTGTGATGGTTGCATTCAAACTTGCACCAGAGTCTCAAGAATCTTCACAGTGAACTCATTTGCCCAAGTCAGCAGTCATAAATCTAGCTAAATATAAAACATAATCATTTCTTCCTCTACATCACTGTCTAGGAGGCTGTTAGTCTCTGGCAGCCCTTCCACAGCCATCAAATTAAGGACACAACTTGCAATAAGAGAGGAAAAAGATACGCTTTTGAAGTCAGGAGGTCAGGTCTGGCCGGTGCCATATTGGCCACATGGTGGATGGTAGGGTCTGACATCTTGTCTTCATGCTGGGGGAAGGGAGCCCCCCCCTCTCTTTACCTGCCTCCCAGGTGATGGGCGTGGCCAGACCTCTGGAGTCAGGGGCAGACACTTGGCTGAATCTCTCAGTCCAGTGCCTGGGACTGGGAGTTTCCTGAGGATCTGCCCTCTGTGCCAATCTAGCCACTGGACTCCATGTCTCATGTGTCTCCGTGATCATGTCCTGCGTCCTGTCTCCTGGCTTGTCTCCAGTCATCATGGTATCTCAGTTCAGCTCTCCATTGGAGCAGAACTGGCTTGTTGGTATTGTTTTTGTGCTTTCTTTCCTCTTTAGTATGTTTCCTAGCTGTGTTATGTGTATTTGCATGCTGCCGGCCTTTGTAACAACTGGCGGCTTGCAGCCTGCTAACTGTATAATAAAGACTCCACCATTCTGTATTTTAAAATGTGGCTTCTGGGATGATTCACCTTACAACACTTTAGTTTTACCAATGTCACAGTTTTGAGACGTAGGAACATTTTTTTAAATTGCTATTATTGATAGAACTGTTTTCAAATGTCACATCCAAAGATCCAAGGCACTGTTACTGGAAAAGGCTAATAAACAAAACCAACAAATAAAATTCACTCACTAAATGTGCCACTTCCTGATTCCAAGATTTGTGGACGCCAGTTCACCACGTGATTGTGGTTGATCTGGGAGAAGAGGTGCAGGTCTTGCACGAACATCAAAACAAATGATGATTACACGTCTTATGTTATGGCCAACACCAAACCTCCATAGCACCCAGCTTTTCCCTCCTCCTGGAATCAAATCAAATGCCTGGCAAGGCAGAAAATCTTTTCCAAATCAATACAACAGATCTAAATATATACCAGAGCTCCAGCCACCAACACTGCATTGACTGATGACTTAATTGGCTTTCCATGTTCATTTAAAGCAGATTTCAACTTAGTGTAATTGTAGGTATGAAACTAACAGAGCTGTCTCTCTTGCTCCACATGAACGAAAGTCTAATTTGCTTGTTTGGCCCGCAAACATCATTAGTGAGGGTCCCAGGGGTGGCAGCTCACCTTTAGAAGCGGAGGTGAAAATTATGTGAATCTGTCCTTGGCTACACAGTTCAGTTTGGTGCTTAGTGTCTGAAGATGAAGTGTCCAGCTGGAAGTGCCAAGGCGTGGGGTGAACACTTAGCCCCGGTGGGCAACTTTTAATCTGCCAGGGGTCATTTGGATATTTATAACAATATTCTTTTTTTCAGAGCCATACAGATCTACCAATGGTGCAGATGTCTGTGGGCAGCCAATGAGAAGCACAGCACCATGCAAACATTCTCCAAGACTCTGCACAGACCCTTTGTTTCAGTTAGCTCTGAAGCCACATTTAAGGTACAGAAAGATTAGGCAAAGTCTGGGATGTCTTCCATCTTGGTTAGAAGATACAGGGTTAAGTTTCCAGGGAAGGAGGTAGTTTCTTTCTGAACAACCACTGTCTGTTGTTATTTGATATGTAGTTGCCTCTCTAGATGGCTACTAGGGGTATGGAGTTGAGATCCTAGTGTGAGTCAGGAGAACAGAGTTTCACGTCTGATCACACGGATGAATACAATTCCCAGCACACAGATTGTATAGAGGAAAGATGGATTCTTTAGGCAAGAACAAATTGAGCAGCTCCTGCAATAATTGCCAGAATAAGAGTAGAGAATCCAAGAAAGTTGTTCTTTAGTCTTAATAGGAGGGACATAAAGGGGGGAGATACTCTCTTCAGCTTTTGAACTGTGATGTGTAAAAGCATGCTGTTTGGAGTTGTCACAGCCATTCTGCTACCATGAAGACATTAGTCTAAAGAACAGAAGTTCACATTCTGAGGGTAGCAAAATAAAACACAACAAATAACAAGGACAGTAAAAACAATGTCATAATGATGACATCACATCGTTGATGGCATTGATATATGGGTAGCATAATTATATCACCAAATTAACCCTAGTCCACTTAGCTCTGATTTTTTTTTCTGGTACTAGATCTTGAACTCAAGGACTTGTGCTTGGCTTTTTCATTCAAGGCTGGGGTTCTACCACTTGAGCCATACCTCCACTTCTGGTTTTTGCTTTTTTGCTGGTGAATAGGAGATAAGAATCTCTTGGATTTTTCTGTCCAGGCTGGCTTTAAACCAGCATTCTCAGATCTTAGCCTCTTGAGTAGCCACCCAATGTGCAGGTGCTGTGGAAGTTTGAACATGAAACATGAGACTTCTCTTAATGGCTAACCAACTCTTCAAGAGCAATTTACTACTTACAGTAAAAAACAAAAGAACTTCTGCTGAATACATTCTTTATGACTTGTGTATAAAGTACCTGGAGACCTACTAACATTACTGAATAATTCATCCATAACTGACTGGTAAGTGACCGGTCTATAGTCACACTTTATGAGACACACTTGGCTTCCTGACAAGGCTCAGGGAACATATCAACTCAGAAAACCAGCTTCGACTCCATTGCTTCAGGCTCAGACAGAAATAGGGAGAATGAGCTTGCCATGTAAGAGCATTGTCTCACTAAGGGTTTTGGAGGAAAGGGTGGGGTTTAGTACAGAGAACTCCTACACAGGGACACGTAGGCATTATTAGGGTGACTTAGAATATTAACATAAAGCCAAAGCAGTTGCTGGCACACAGCCCCACACACCAATCAAACAGAAATTTTTTAAATAAACATTGTGCAGTACTTCCATTTTTATCTAGAAGAGATCTGTTCCTTTTGCCACACAGACATTTTGTATCTAAAGTAAAATCATGCCATTCCAAAGATGCATTTTCTTCTCCTGGTGAAATTCTATTTGCAAAGTTCCCCAGCTTACTCCACAGAGGGGGCCGTCTGCTATTTGAATTGCATAACTCTCTGCAATATTATTTTTACTTATTAGAACCTTTAATAGAACGAGCTCATTTGCAAAAAGCTTTCCTATTAGAATGTCATTTATTCATTAAAATACATTTGTTCTGTCTAGTTGATGTGGGCAAAAAAAAAAAACTCCACCTTTTTTAGGAAAAAAATGCACAGGAATGAATGTAGAATGTTTCAATCCTTAGAAAGAGCTGCTTTGAGTTGCGGGGCGGGGGGCGGGCCACATATGAAAGACGGCAAGAAAGAAGCCAGACATTCGGTGACAGTGTCTTTCTTAAATTCAGTCCTTATTTTGGAACCTTGGGCACAGTGATGAAGTAGGGCCTGGAATCTGGGGATTTCTACATCACAATAAAAAATGTTCATGAATTCAGATTTCCCGTGGTCAAAGTGGGTAATTACAGCAACTCACCTTTCCTAATAGATGCTGGGAAGAAAGTCGTGTACGCAAAATGATTTGGAATGCTTTTTACTTGTGATGGACACTTGTGGTTCATGGGAACAGGGAGTATTTTGACATTGCCTACATGGCTTTGGTATACAGAGACATTGGGGATACACTGAAGAATTGGAGTGAAGAAGGAAATCTTAATGCCATTGGGTGAACTTTGCAACTGTGTAAGGACTTCTCTAGGCTTCTGCTCTTGACTATGTAAAATATCTTCTCTACTGGGCATCAGAGAGGGACATGTAAAGTGCTGAGCTACTCAGGAGGCTGAGTTCTGAGAATTCCAGTTAGAAGCCAGTTCAGGCAGAAAAATCCACAAGATTTGTTTCTCCAGTTAACCAGCAAAAAGCCAGAGGTGAAGCTGTGGTTCAAGTGGTAGAGTACCAGCCTTGAATTAAAATGTTAAGCAAGAACACAAGGTCCTGAGTTGAAGGTCCAGTTTTGGTACACACACACACACACACACACACGTGCACGCGTGCACACACCCTCTAAACTACAATCCACCTACTTTAGGCTACCCATCTTTGCTGGTTGGGATTACAAGTGCATACTACCACGTCCAACATCCCCCATAGAGATGGACACACAAGGACTTTTCTGTCCTGGAACCTTGAACCGCCTGTTGTAAGCTTCCCATACAGCTTAGGGTGATGAGTGTGTGCCACTATTCCCGGACACAGTTGTGGGGGAGGGTGTCTTAAAACCTCTTTCTAGTTGACCTGGCCTCCAGCTGTGATCCTCAAGATTTCATTCCTCCCAAATAGCAAGGGTAAGCAGCTGTGTAAGCCACCAGCACTCTGCTGTTTCCTGGGCATTTCATGCATACCTATCTGAATGTCCTTGACATTTTCCTGAGGGGAAATAAAAAGAAATTAAAGAAGGAGCCTTCAATTGCTAGGTAGAGGGAACAGGAAACAATTAGCCCACTATGGAGCAGGGCAGGAAAACAAGTCATGTGGAATTTGCAGCCAAGGACACAATTACCACAAGAGGGTCTCTACTGTTCTCCCTTGATAAACAAAGTCCACCTCAAAATAGAAAATGTGAGCTGGAAAGTCACCTCCTGGACTCCAGGACTGACTCATCACATCCAGAGAACATGACTGGGGCAGAACGAGACAACACAACAGTTAGTGTTCTGACTATAATGCTTGTGAACCATGTATAAGAAACCATAGCCAGGAGCCAGTTACCCATGCCTGCCATCTTAGCTGCTTACCAGGCTGAGACCTGAGGATCATGCTTTGAAGTCAGCCTTGGCAGGAACGTCTGTGAGACTCTTATCTCCAATGAACTACCAGAAAAAGCCAGAGTGGCGTTCTGGCTCAAGTGGTAGAGTGCTACCCTTAAGTAAAAGGAGCCCAGGGACAGTCCCCAGGCCCAGAGTATGAAAAAAGCATCATCATCAGCAACAACAAAAACCCATCATGGTGTCTATGCAATAGTAGTTATCTAAATATTACTTTTTATTAGAATATCTCGCTCTTCCAATGATTGGCTTAATCTATGTGACTCACTTTACAATGGCTTTTCCCAAGTCCTCTTTTCCTTTTCTCCCCCTTCCTTTCCACCTCTTTCCCTTTCTTTCTCCTTCCCCTCTTTCCTCTCTCCTGTCCCCAGAGTTCTAATTCTTCTAGCCAAATACCATGGGCATTAAATATCACAGGAGCATTTCCCACTCTGCAAATCTAAAACAGAATGCATCTTCTTCTAGATCTTTCCATATATCTTCCACCTTTGTTTGGGGCATCCAGCATTGTCAGGAACATGAGCATTGGAATTGGATGGGCATGAGTTCAAATGCTCCCAGAAGGATCTTAGCAAATGATTTAAACACTCTGAATATTATTAATTTGGGGGGAGGGGTCTGTGCATGGGAGACAATGTTGAATACCACCTAGACCTATTGAGAAAAATAAAGATGCAGAGCTCAGCACATGACATGTGATGATCTCTGTCTACTGGAATTATTACCAAAAACTTACCATTGGAAGGTCTTTGCCCATCTTCTCCTACAAACCCTTTTTCTCTTTTTCTCCACGATGATGATCTACCAAAGTCATCATAGGTGCATCTAAATTGTTCCCATTTTAGGTCCTTCCTTTTGTTTCTTATCTTTTTGTTAAACCTCCCTGGCTAGGATTATCTAAAGTTCATTATCTAGATTTTTTTTCCTTTCCCATCTCTTTCCCCTTCAATGCACACTCACAAGGGCAGAGAGAACAACAAGGTAATGTGTATGCTATGGTAGTTCACAATGGCTCCTTGTCTGAAGATATCACAGATCTTTCTTAGAAGGAAAATGTGAATTCTATTTCCTTTGGTTCCAATCCTGCCTAGTATTCCAGGGCCCACTGAGGCATGAAAGATCCCAAATTACACATCTAGAGCTCAAGTCACTTGAAAACAGACCACCATTCCTAGGCCTCCAGCCCTAAGAATCTTCTGGAAGGGAAACGCCTCCATTTCTTCAAAGAGAAATTAAAGTACTGCCCTTTCCCTGGGCATTACTTTAATTGCATAGTGCTTTCCACACCCATTCTCTCCCAAGCCTTCAGCAACAAGCTTAAAATCCTCAAAGTGAACCTCAGGCCTGCGTTGTCTCCATTGTTGGAAATCTCTTCACATTTTCTCTGCTATTTTTCTACTTTCTCCTCCACCTAAACCTCAAGCACTCAGACCGTTATCTAGCCTTTTTGTTTGTTTGTTTGTTTGTTTTTTAACCTAATCTTTCACAGAACCTAGAATGTGAGACAGAGTCTTGGGCAGATTCTCTCGCTGGGTGGAACATTCTGGATTTGTACTTAAAGACATAAATTCTCGGAGTGGAAAGGAATTTCCCTCATTTCTGCCCTTGAGCATCCTGCCTCTTTGTGGAGACCCTTCTGAAGCTGTCACAGTTTGAATATGATCAACGATATAAGCCAGAACGATAGAAGGCCTCCCACCACAGATACTACCGCTTCTTCTCTAAGCAGCTCAGACATTCTTCTTGGGGTTTCACGTTCAAGACAAGTGCAAATTGCTTTTCGCCCGCTCACCTGGGGACCCGGCGTGAGCCATGCTCTGGGCCAGGAGGAAATGCTGATCAGGCAGGGTTTCCATCTGAGACAAGAAAGGCTTTTGATTTTTTAAAAAACATTTTTTCTTGCTAGTTCTTTCACTCTCTTTTCCATGGTTTTAGGCCCTTGGATGTCCGTGTTCCCTTTCTGAACTATAACATAGAAACAGTTTTATACAGATGATTCAGGAGACTCATCTTGAATCTGTGACGAATACCGTTTTTAAAGCAGAAGCTCTGTTGTGGTTGTGGTGGTGATGGTGTGTGTGTGTGTGTGTGTTGTGTGTGTGTGTGTGTGTTTGTGTGTACTGGTGCTGGGCCTTGATATAGGGGCTCATACTGTCACTTGGCTTTTCTTCTCAAGGCTGTGTCTCTAGCCACAGCTCCACTTCTGGCATTTGCCTGGTTATTTGGAGATAAGAGCTCAGATTTGTCTGCCTTGCCTGGTTAACTGAAATCCTCATCCTTTTCACTAGCTGGGATTGCAGGCAGGAGCTACTGATGGCCAGCAAAAGAATAAAAAATTTAAAAAAACACATCTTGATTTTGGTTTATTTTGAATACTGGGGTTTTAATTCAGGGCCTGGTCTTGCTAGTCAAGCGCTCTACCATTTGCACCATGCTCCTAGCCTGTAGCAGAATCTTTTGAGAAAACAAAAACAAGACAATAACAACAAAAATCAACCCCTAATTACCTTGCCCATGTAATTGTAACCCCTCTGTACAGTATTTTCACAAAAAAAAGGAAAAAAAAAATCAACCCCTACTCCATTCAATACAGATACCTCAGAGAGGTGTTGATGTGTATTAGTTTATTTAGATTTTGTAATTGGGCAAAGCTTCTGTCTCTTTGATTTATAATCCATTGCTTTGGAATTCACTGGAAGACTGAACAAGCCATTCTTTTCTATCTACAGTGTGGTTCATCTTAACATCCTGCAGTGTCTGATCCTCTCCAGAAGCTGTGGCGTTACTTAGGGAGAGTTGTGACTGAATTCTAGCATCCCTTTTCAGTTCTCTCTTCTTGGGCTAGGACAACCTGAGGGTTCATGGGAAGAGCCAGCACATTTGCATGGGTTGGGTTTATTTTGGAGACAGGATCTCAGGATGTAACCTAGTTTGACCTGAAACTTGACAGCCTCCTGCCTCTTTCTCCCAAGTGCTGGCATGGAATGAATAGTTTCCAGAGGTGGAAGCCGCTCTAGTAAAGAATGTTTGTAAGTCAGTCACAATTTGGTCTGTGACCTTCCCCTGACTGGAGAGGGAACGAGAACAAGCAAAGTTCTCCTGGAGCCTCACACAGTCACGCTCTAACGTGTCTGCTTTTCTCTTGGGTAGAAAGCCCCACTGCTCTTGAAAGGACCACATGGTAGCCTTGAGACCCTTCCTAGTTTGTCCTCTCGATGAAAACATTCACTAAGAACACTCAGCGATGGCGAAAGGTGCTTTCTAGTGCGTCTTGCCATCCTGTGCATGTCTCTAATGAGTCAGTCGTGTGCTCAGAGCTCAACATGTTGTGATGTTTGATTCAACAAAAATAAGCCCTACAATAATTCTAATAGGGTTAATTGCTACCTTCCTACAAGAAAACGATCCACTTTCCTGGGCATGCTTTTAATAACAAGCCCTCCAGACTTCAAGGGTCATTTGAGCAGGATTCGCGAGCACTGCTTCAAAGAGCCACTGCACCCTTACTCCATGCCTTTGTAAACAAAACAATAAACAACAGAAACAAAAAGTTACCATGTGAATAGTACAAAAATTCTTCAGCCCTACAGACAGCTTTACAGGATTCGTAAGTCTTGGAGCCAGGATTTAACTCTGAAGGCCTTGTCATTAGTCGTTTAATCCAGGGCTTGAAAAATGATAACGGCTTAACGTGTAGACTCTATCAATAACGTTCAGGCAATTATAATCCATGGAGATATTTTATTCCCTAATTCTGTTATTCAGTACGTGGAATGAGGGTAAAAGTAGTGTGAGTCTGAGTCAGATAAGTAAACTTTCTAGGTGGAATAGTGAGTCGCTGTCATCATCATCTTCTTTTTCTTCTTCTTCTTCTTCATCATCATCATCATTATCTTATTTGATTCTCTCCCCCCAGACTTGTACAATTCTCTGCATCCTAGAAGTACAATATTAGTGCCAGGGGCCCATCCTTCATGCTCCAGTTCAGAATTATTCTTTTTATTCTTGCCATTATTATTATTATGAATATTATTGTGATACTTAGGATTGAACCCAGGGCCTCATATGTCCTTAGAAAACACTCTATCATTTCAGCCAAACCCTTAGTCTTTTTGTTTTCTGTTTTCTTTTTCTCCTTTGCCCACGGCCAATCTTGGACTGTGAGATTCTTCTCCTATCACTTCCTGAGTAGCTGGGATTATAGGTATATGCCACCATGCCCAGTCCTCAAAATAAATTAGATAAAATTATATTAAATACACGATTATTTAAACCCAATAACCGAGCTTACATTTTGGATAGGGGGGTCAGTATTTTTACTTACAAAATTACTTTAGCTCTGAAATGTAGAGAGAAAATTTTCTTCCAGCTCAGCTTACCAAAAATACCTTCCAGTAATATAATCACTGAACATACTATAACTAACCTTCATCTAAAATTATGCTCAAAAAGATTTGTTCCCTGACATTTGTTGAGTGTGAGACTCAAGTTCAAGTATAAAGTGCCTGAGTCCATAGTCTTATTTACATATTGGTGTCTTTCAGCCTGTGAAAACAATGGACTTGAAAAAAGTGTATTTCGTGATGTATTCTCTCAAATTCCAGGAAGTCATCTAACCATCTACCTTCTTCCCACCTTTGCTAATGACCTCTGTGATAGCCAGCACTCTGACCCAGAGTCCTGTGCCTGCATTAGTGCAGTTGTGAAAATATCTTGGCTAATTAGCTTATGTTCATTTTCACGTCCTCTTTCATGCCCCCAAGGGAAAGGGTCAGAGAAAGAGCTCCAAGCACCTCAACACTTCAGATAAGAATTCCGATCCAGCTTGTATCTAAGGACCACTCATTCTACCATCTTTCAACTCTATGACCCCGTGGGCTTGTGCTCAGAGATAAAAAGAGCAGCCTTAGTTGGAAATTGATGGCTACATGGGAACTAAGAGGAGATTTGCATATCCATGCTGCTCTTAGGAACTGTTTTTAGGAATACTAATTACAAATCATTTGATGATGGGCAATGAGCTTAAGTCGCTAACAATTGCTGAGTATAGTTAATTTGATGTTTAGTTCTTGTTTTCATGGGTAAACCTTCTGTTTCAACACTCTGGGGATTCTATGTTACTCAGCCACTGTCTTCTCCTCCCTCTCTCCCTCCTGCCATGTTTGTATGGTCTCTCCATCAAGGAGAGGCCCTGGCTACATCTGCTCTTCTTCACACCTCCTTCGCCTTGATTGAACTGGGTCAGCTGCTCTGTCTTGCTTGTGGATGTGTCATCTTGTGAGGGCAGAGGTAACCCCAAACCATCTCCTCTGTATTCCATTGTAGAGTGATAAGCAGCATCTTCTTAGGATCCATTCCCTGATGATGGGTGGATCCCGTGCTGGTCCCTATACTGCTATAAACAGATGCACAGAGGACATTCGCTGCGGTTGCATGCCTGCGGTTATGTTATGTTTTCACACAACCTGGCGACTGGACATACACTCTTCTTATTACCCACTGTGCATTCTTAGGCAAATGACTGCCTTCCAAATCTTTTTTTATAATTCAACCCCAAAAGATGATGTCTTCCTTAGATGTTTACCAAAGAGCAGACACCAAGATAAATTTATGTACCTGAAACACAGAAAATGAAGAACCTAGGGTAATTTTTCCCCTTTTTCCTTCCTTCTTCAAGATACATATACATACATACATACATACATACATACATACATATATATATATATATGTATATATATATATATATATATTTGCAGATACTGCTTTTTCAAGTACGATTTCACAACCCTATTAAGTTTGAATATATTCCACCTACAAAGTGACTTCCTGAGGATTCTTTCCACACCCGGCCCTGTCCATCATTGTGAATGGCAGGTGATACAAAAGATCAGGAAAATGACAGCACAGTAAGATTGAACAGCAATGGTTAATGGGATGAACTGATTGGGTCTGGTAATAGAGGCCCTTGATGGTTATCACCAGTTACTTCATTTACCGCTCACAGCTACTCTGCTTTCCCCTAACCCACATTTCATAAGACTCAAGAACATGGGCTGGAATACTGGGTAACTCGACCCAAGGCTGTCAGCTAGCAAGTGGCCGAGAGAAGAGCAGACCCAGACAGCCTGACTCTAGGGTCTGCACTCCCAACCTGAGTCTGCTCCTGGGACTTGCTTCTCCTGACTGCCCCTAAATCAGTACCCTTCCTCTACTCCCTTGGTGCCCAAGGCAAATGAGTCCCCTTTTAGATACCCACATGGGCCATGCTTCCAAGGCCACAGAGTCTTCAGCCTCAATATCCTACCTCTTTGCCATCTTGCTACTGTAAAGACAAGGGAGGAGAGTGAGAAATGAGAGCATGTTTTAGTGGAAAGAGGCCAGTCTGTGTAAGACTAAACTGACCAGTACTTCCAATGCCACACCAGCTACAGAACCTGCTGACTGTCCACACTGGACAGTGGCATGGACATGAGTGAGAATGAGCTTTGGAGAATTGGGGTGTGGGGTAGGATGGAAATCATAGTTCTACAGCTTTAACAAAATGCTAGAGAGGTAAGTACCCAATAGAGAGAAAAGATCTCTTGGGACTGATAGATTTCAAGGTTCCAGTCTAGGATTGGATGGACCTGTGTTGTGGATCACTAATGGGCGTTGCCAAATGATAAAGTCAGGAAGCATGTGATGAACAAACCTTCTCACATCAGAAGACAAAGAACAGAAGAGAAAGGAAGGAATTAAGATCCCTCAGTCCTTTTCACAGATACCCTTCCAATGACATAAAGACCTCTCCCATAGTTCTTACCTCCTGAAGGTTTCAACACCATCCAGGGGACCAACTCTCTAACATAGGGGCCTCTTGGGACTTTGAATTCCTAACTATAGCAGTGATAATCCTGAATTAATCCATCTGCTTAGTTCATGCATCCCATTTGGATTTTATTTATATGTTAATCATCTAGCACTATCATCTTTGCTCAATTGTAAGCTCACTGAAGGCAGTGACTGAATCTGTTTAGTCCACCACCTTGACTATTGCCTAGCAAGTACTCAGACTAAATACATGATGGTTCTTTTTGAGTGAATATTAGGATGTTAGAAAGCACATAAGGACATTACTGGGCCTGAGCACAAAGGATTAACCTTGGTGCCAAAGGACTTCCTCCCCAAGGAAATGTGGCTGTTTTGAACCAAGTTTAAGATCCAAGAGTTCCAATGTCTATTATAAACACATTCTTCAATTCTTTAGGTCCAAGTGTTGTACTTGTTCTTCCTTCCCTGAGCTCAGTTCTGGAGAACAAACAGAACTTTATTTGCCTTCACAGTGGCTCTGTGTCCCTCCTGCTAGTTCAGCTTCCCAAGGTGACAGCATAAATGGAGGTCAAGAAAGACTCCTTACCTGCACGGCCCCCACATGGCAGGCACCAGGATCCTAAGACTCATGGCTAGACTCTTGCTGAACCTATCCATCTTCTGACATAGGTAATAACAGTAAAACAGAAAAGACAATCCCAGCTTCCACTTCCTGTGGAACTATTACAGTCTAGACATCAGTGTTGTCTTATGTGTATGCCTGACATGTGATTACATTTAATGATCACAACAAATGCATAGAGTAAATGTGGAGACACTCAGACTGGTTCTGCAATTTGTTTGCAGCTGAGCTACAGTTTGATAGACTCAACAAGAAGCTACACAGTCCTGGATGGAGACAAAGGACAGTTGGCCATTCGAAGGACAATGATGGCCAGATTCACACCCTTCTTGCTAGGGTCCTGACCTTCAGAACAATACAGAGGGTCCCAAATGTGTTCTGTATACAGTGTTTGTGCCACAGCGGGGATCCCTGAATTTAGGAAATACCAATATTTTACAGAGGCTTTTAGACTTGGGGCATCAATTTTTATGGTCTCAGACAGAAAAATAAACCGCACTGTGTTCCCTAAGAAGCATCTCATCTCTTTCTCCCAGAGTAGTGCCACAGAAATACCCTCAAAAAGCAAAAAACAAACAGACAAACAGACAAGAGCCAGAACAAAAGCTGAATTCCTTTATTCATAAGCCAAGCAGAAACATGAGCAGTCTGAGAATTATTTCCCATTTCCCAAACACACGAACAGGGTTGAGAACCATTAAGCAATTTTCAGGAACTTACTCTGCTAACAAGAAAGGTGGGAAAGGAGAGGAGAAGAACGCTGGTGTGTCTGGCTCAACAGCGCCTCCAACTGGCCACCGTGCACTCTGCCGTCTCACCTGCTACCCAGAAGCAGGGTAGAAGCTCAGGGCTACAGGGAGAAGTTGACCATGGAGGGCTGACCCTTGAAGGATGTGGGAACACAGCCCATAAATGGTGCCCTGGAAATAGGTAGGCTGCAAATTTAAAAAAATAATTTAAACTTTAAAAGGGTCAAAGGAATGCTACTTGTTCTGTGGCTAGAGGAGAGTCCATACTTGTGTTCTGTTCTGTTACTGTGCTCAGTTAGTGCTCTTTTGGGTTCAGCAAGAATGGGACAGAGAGAAGAGTTATTTCCTAAGCCAACGCTTTAGTCTTTGCCAGATTTTGCTTTATCCTGGAGTCATCTGGAAGGTCTCAGACAACAATACCAATGCCTGATGCTCACCATTTTGCTTGTGATTTAATTAGTAAGGTGTGTGAACTGAGCACCGGGAAAATGGCCACGGCCAGTCTTATTGCAGCAAATTTTAGTGAACATTGTGATAATTATTAAAAATGTATGGTAAGCTGGGTATGGTGGCTCAAGCCTGTAATCACAGCTACTTGAGAGGCCTAGCTACTTGAGAAGAGAGATTCTTGGGAGGCAGAGATCAGAAGGCTCTTAGTTAGAGGCCAGCATAGGCATACTCTATCTCAGACAATGGTTGGGCAAGATGGCACATACTTGTTGTGTCAACACGAGGGAAGCACAGGGACTTAGCACAGTGCCGTGGGACTGTCTTCCTCAGTGACACATGGAAACGGAAGTCAGAGGACTGTAGCTCAGGTCAGCCTTAGACTCTACCTTAAAATAACTTAAGAACAAAAACGGTTTGGAGGTGTGGCTCCAGTGGTAGTGCAGCTGCTTAGCAAGAATGGTTGGAAAGTGAATCATGCTAGAAGTCACATTTTGAAATATGGGAGTCTGTATTATACAGTTAGCAGGCTGCAGACAGCCAGTTGTTACAAAGGCCTACAGCCCCCAAATACATATCACACAGCTAGAAAACAGACTGAAGAGAAAGAAATAACAAAAACAATACCAACAAGCCAGTTCAGCTTCCATGGAGAGCTGAATTGGGATGATGATGACTGGAGACAAGCCAGGGGACAGGAGACAGGACAGGATCACGGAGACACATGTGGCATGGAGACTAGGCTGGTCTGGGCCTAAATAGGTCAGCGCAGGGGGCAGATCCTCAGGAAATTCCCAGTCCTAGGCATGGACTGACAGATTCAGTAACCTATCAGCCAAGTGCCTGCCCCTGACTCCAGGGGTCCAGACACGCCCATCACCTGGGAGGCAGGTGAGGGGTGGGTATTTCCTTCCCCCAGCAAGAAGACAAGATGCCACACCCTATAATCCACCATGTGGCCAATATGGCCTCCTTACTTCAGAATGAGGCTCTAAGTTCAATCTCCAGTGCCACCAAAAAAAATTAATAATAATAATAATAATAATTCACAGTAAGTCAGAGGCTTTCCTATGAATTTAATATTTTCTGATTTAGTGAACGTTCCTGAGGAACTGAGGAATGATTTATTTTCTCAGTAAAGACTACCTTGCTTAAAAACACAACAGCCCCATCCCTCTGCTCCCAAGAAAGACTTGTTTGCTGAACAGTGTGGGGTAGCTCATGAGGCAAAGGAGAATGTTTGTCGGCGGCTTATTAACAGAAGTATTTACATGCAAATAATTAATGGGCCAATTATAAATTATTTGCTTTTGTTCATTAAAGCAGAACTGCAATTTATTAAAGCAGGAGCCAAAATAAAGGCTTATATGGCATACAATGTACATAGCCCTTTTAGGAAAATTAGGTTATAGAAATTCAGTATGTCTCTAGAAAAAAATAATGGTATACTTCTCTCTATCCATTGAGTGGAAAATATAACTAATTCAAGGTCAGTGCTAATTCATGAATTCAAAACCTCTTGAGAAGGGAATGCATCAGCCTCAGCTCTCAGCCAATCAAGGTTGCATGAAAGGCTTGTAATTCACGGCTTCCATGTAGGACACTGGAACCTTGAAACTACAGTCCCTCTGTTTCCCACGAGTTCTTTTGTTTGTGGACCTCTGAGAAAGATGAATATGGAGATTGGAATTATTCAGCAGGAAGCCACCCCATTTGGGTAAATTCAATGAGGACATCTTCCTGTTTCTACCCTCATTGTTTTCCTGACTCAGTTTCCTTAATTGTTTTCATCCTAGGGTCATGTCAAGTCCCTACCAAAAAATTATCTTAACTCTCCTCTTTGAGATGGGAGTCAACTCAGCAGAATGTGAAGTGGAGAAGACAGGCTTTCCATTCTTCCATCGATTTTCATGATGGAGAGAAGCGGCCATCTTGCCCAAGTTCTACACTTAGAGCCTCATGACACACAACCCGAGAGTGATGGACACCTTTAGCCTGGTGTTGATAAATTTGGGCTAAATGAATGACGAGAGTGAGTTAAGAACAATTAATGGGTAGGAACTAATTTAAATTACCCAGCACTCTCTGAAGTGATTTACATCCTCTGTGTGTTAATGTTTTAAGCCTTACCACACTGTGATGAACCAGATGCTATTCTTGGCTGTTTTACAAAGGGGGAAACTGAGGCTCGGCCTCCATATCCAATCCTCAGGAGGATTGTACCTCACTCTGTCCTTGTTATTCTTCTATTTAACAGGCATGAATGCCTGTGCAGAAGAAATACACCAATTACAAGGATGAGTTTTTTTCAGGAGATGACCAGTCTCATATTGTCAGCATCTAGATAGGGAGAAACGGACATTCCAGGGCCTTCCATGTCTCCTCCTTTACCCATAATTTCTCCTCAATCATAATTCCTCTACTCCAAAGGATTTTCTCTTTCTCCCTCTTTCTCTGTCTCTTTCTCTGTCTTACTTTCTCTCAGCTCTAGAGGTTGAACTCCATTCATTTTTGCTTTAATTATTCTTTTCAAATTGGATGTTGTAATTATTATGTGGGCTAGGCTGGACCATAATTCTCTTCTGTATGCTGGTATCACAGTGGTGAGCCACCAGTCTCTGTTTCTCTATTGCTTACTTACTTAATGATTCAAGGTTTTTCTATATTGCTGTTGTTTCTTTTTTTGGTTTTGGTTTGTTTGGTTTTGGTAGGACCGGGGCTTGAACTGAGGACCTCACACTTCTGCTTGGCTTTTCTACTCTAGACTTTTGCTCTACCACTTGAGCCACAACTCCATTTCTGGCTTTTTGCTGGTTACTTGGAGTTAAGAGTCTCCAAGACTTTATTTATTTAGTCCAGGCTACCTTCCAACCAAGATTCTCAGATCTCAACCTGCCGAGTAGCTAGGATTACAGGAACGAATCACCAGTGCCTGGCTCTCAATTTGTTTTGGGATAGAAGTCTTAATAACATTTTTGGCCTGGGCTGGCCTCTGAAGTGTGATCCTCCTATCTCTACCTCTGGAGTCGCTGGCTCCACCTCTTGATATAATTGTGGGATTCCACACGATTGGCTTTTCCTAGTGAAACGTTCTGGTGTAAGGGAAATCCAACTTTCTGTGCCCAAGTGGTATGCTCAGCCTCAGCTCTTATTGGGTCAGTTTAAGCTAACACAAGTGCAGCGCTATTCCCAAACCTGCATTTGTCTTCTGACCCTGGAGGGAAGAGCTCACCATGGCTACAGGTGTTTGTGTTGATTAATAGTTTCCTCAAGGAATGGGCTCCAGAATCCCCTTCTCCTCTGACATCTGAGCGACTGTCTCCTTCACAGCCTCTGGCTCCATTTCCCACTATGCAATCACAAGTGTGGTGCGCTCCCCATCCGGGTACCACCGTGCTCATCCTGCGGGATGGAGACTGTGTGATGAACGGGTCCCCAGGACGCAGCCAGGTGGCACACCTACTGCCAGTCGAACTAGTTGAATGTGTGTCAAGAACCTGACAGTACAGCTAAGGGGTCTTAGAATACCACTGCCCTGGCGTCTTAGAGGAAAAGCGGAGGGAGACGAGGCTGGTTCTTAGAGCCACCTGGCTTGTGATGAACTCCCACACTCTTCCTCTTAGCCTTGCTTCTGCCAACCCTGGGTATGGCAGGTTTAGTATGGCACCCCATACTAAAGCTGGGGTGTGCTCTGTCAAGCGTAAACCGCAGAGTTGCTGGATGATACAGGGTGCCTGAATGGTAAGAAACGTCTGGGGATAAAAACAACAACAAAAAACCACTGAGTTGCTCTTGCTGATGTTACTATTATTTATCCTCCCTCCCACAGAAGCGAACAAAGCCAGGCATAGAATGAAACCCAACCCATCCTCTCAAAATATGTCTGAAGTTAGATGCAGTTCAATACTTTAGGGTCCAAAGCCGCATTCTTTTACTCATTAAAAACAACAACAACAAATAACCAGGTGTTGGTGGCTCACATCTATAATCCTAGCTACTCAGGAGGCTGAGATCTGAGGATCGTGGTTCAAAGCCAGCCTGGGCAGAAAAGTCCCTGTGAGACTCTTATCTCCAATTAACCACCAGAAAACTGGAAGTGGTGCTGTGACTTATAGTAGTAGAACACTACCCTTGAGCAAAAGAGCTCAGGGACAGTGACCAGGTCCTGAGTTCAAGCCTCATAACTACCACTACTACCACCAACAAAATAAGTATTTGTTAGTATTAGACTATGTCTGACCAAGAAAAAGAATGAAAATATTATATTGTTTAACATAATAGAATATCGGCACTCAAAAGAATAGATTGAATATTAAGGACTGTATTTTGACTATACTGAGCCTTAAGAATCAGAATATTTTCCAACTTGTCTTTCTCCCATTCCATATTATTGTAGTTCCTACTCACTAGCTTTATTCAAAATATCCAGTTCTTTTTGAGCACCCAAACATATCTGTTTATGCTTGTGTTCAAGTGTTGTAAAAATTATTGAAGAATCTATGTATACTTTTCAACATCCCTCTTCCTCTTTCTCCTCCTCTTCTTCCTCTTCTTCTTTCTCTTCCTCCTCCTCATCTTCCTCCTCTTCCCTGTCCTCTTTCTCCTTTTGGTCTGAAACTGGGGTTTGAAGTTGAGGTCTCTCCAGGCTTTTGTGGAACCCTCACAGATGGTGCTCTACCACTTGAGCTACGCCTCCACTTGCATAGAGTGCTTTCTTCTTCACTGCATTGCAATACTCTGGTTTGCAAATGAACTTCTGATTCTTCTGATTTGCCAATGGCCATGACTTGGTGGGTAAACAAAATCAGTCCTCAATGATTCTATCTCCTCATTTTCCCCATCTGTCTTTCAATGGGTATGTTATCCTGTAGCAAGGGATTGACAGCTGTAAGGTGGTGAGGGCCCTTTACTGTGCCCACAAAGCTGTGCAGCAACCACTCATCCTGAACATTTCTTCCTTGCAGAGCAAACCACCATTCATCGCCTCTGTACTTTGTCCTGGCAACCGCTCTGTCTACTTTTTGTTTGTATGCATCTGCCTCTTAGGGGCAAATCCGCCCAGTTTTCGTTTTACTTTTTTTTTTGCTTCCTTCATGGAGCCTAACATTTGCAAATTTATTCTTAACCACAAGTATCATTACTCCAGCCCTCTGTCATTGTCAAATAATATTTCAGTGCATGAATAGACCTAAATATCATCATTTATTTATGACCAGACTCATCCATTGATAGATAGGTAGGTCATTTCCATTTGGGGGCCATTAGAAACAATGCTGCTGGGGATGCGGAGGTGGAGATTTGGTGTGGATGTGTGTTCTGTTCATCCAGGCAGGTATTGAGGCTTCTGGTAGCTGGCTTTTAATCTTGTAATTCTGCCTGTTATTTGTCTCCTCTCTGTCTTGCTCTCCTTTTAACTCTCTCTCTCTCTCTTAATCTTTTAAGTCCTCTGACTGTCAGTGTTTCTCTTCCTCTATTATTCTCTCTTGAATGCTCCCTATCTGTGTCTCTGTGTCTGCCTGTCTTTCCCTCTCTCCCAGCCTTTTATGTGCCTAGTTGTTGGGTCTTTCTTCTCTCTTGCTCCTCCTTTAGTGTTCTCTCTCTCCTTCCTCCCTCCCTTCCTCTCTCCCTCCCTCCATTCCTCTCTCTCTCTCTCTCTCTTTCTCTCTCTGGCTCTTGCTATCTCCCTCTGCCTTCTTGTAGTGCTGAGATGATCCCTTGGACTTGGACTTGAGCGCCCACTGCAGCCACTGTACCAGGAGCAGCTGCTCACGTTCCCATTCCCAACTGTGATGCCTGCTGAGGGGCGAGTTCTGGATTCCAATTCTCCCCATCTCATGTCCTGGTTCAAAACTCGGGTTTGTCTTTAGCATGTAGATATTTCTATTTTTTTCTTTTAATGGGTTATTATATGAAAACCCATCTTGCAAAGTTAAGTGGAGAAAATATGATAATTGAAATAGGAGTGCTTTCTAAATTGCTAGATATACTTGTTCTGCCAATGAAAAGTAATGAAAGAATGTGGAGAATGTTTCTTCCCGGTGCTTAGAGATGCACAGAGTATTTTAATGTCTCAGCATGACAAGCCGCCTTTGAAATTCTGGGCCAATGTCATTTACAATTCTAATAAGCATAGGTGCTGAAAGAGTCCTAGTATATAAAGGATTTAACCCTGCCTTCTGCATTCCAGTGGTCTGCGCTTTCCAGGTTATCTGTGATTAATGAAGTGGTAGTTTTAAACAAAGGAAGACTTTCAATAAGACCACGTACAGAACTTCCCAATTCTAATGTGAAAAGCAAATGTTCCTTTGTCACGGAGTTATACACACTGTCAGTTCTGAGAATGAGTGCTTCAGAAACTTTCAGAAAACCCTATCAGAGAGAGAGGCTAGAGAATAAACATGAGAAGGTGGAGGTTTGGTGGAGAATGATGTGATTTACCTGGCTGCTGCATCCCTTAGTTTCCCACAGATCTAGGTGCAATAAATCACCTCACAGACCTCTGAGTATTTAGAACCCCCAGATCTCATCTGTAAGAATTAACCAGCTGAAAGTTAATTTTAGAGGTTCCAGAAAGGAAGGCCACTGCTCTGGCATCATTTGGCTGAGGGGACAGGTAATTTGAGGGTGCAGGCTGCTCAGGGTTCGTCCCAGAAATAGAAGTCAGGGCAACAAAATGTGCTTTCCCCTTTACTGGTCTCAGCCAAGCATAAAATCACATCCTACCTGCCAAGTCCCTGTTCTAATAACCTGCTTAGCAATCCAGGTCTCCCTGGCATTTATTGGCTTTGTGGGTTTTTTTTTTTTTTGTTACAGAAAGAACAAAACACACACACAAACAAGAAGATCCAAGATAAAGGATGGCTCCTGAAATAGCCACATAGCTATTGCCTGTGGTCATCTGACTCCTGACAAACCCAGGAGACCTTTCACTGAATGTGCTCATCGCCGCTATGGTAGGGCCTAGGACCCTGAATTTGACAACTAGCAGGCGCTAGGTGGGATTTAGCAAATCGAGTATAATTTTGCCCATGCTGAAAATAATTGCCTACATGCGTCTATGCTTTTACCCGTTATGAGCCCAGAGTACATTAAGCCTTGGTTATATTTTTTAAGCCTCTGGGAGGAGGTCCATTTCTCCAACCTGGAGAAATGTGTGTCTATTCCTAACCTAGGGGTAATGCCAGTCCATGGAGACAACAGAAAGAGCCCTGTCCATCCAAATGCATTTACCACATGGCCAGAAAGTTTTGTGTTCTTCACAAACACAGAAGCAGATGATCAGCTTTAACTCAGTCATGTGTCAACATCCTGCTATGGAGTGCATTCCTTTGAAAGGAGATCTTCATCTGATCAAGCCCCTCCAGCAGGGGGTGGGGGAGGGGACAACTCAGTGGAAACTACTTTGCGCTCTGTTGATCCACACACTTTTTGACTTATTGACTGTAAGTTCTGCTCCTGGATGGCGAGCAGACTCCACCCTCCTCCCAGCAAAGTCTCCACCCAGTACCTGCGTTACCTAGGCAACTGGGACACCTGGAAGAGGTCACATCTGCATTTGATGTGGCCACACCTTTCTCCACCCATACCCTAGATAAGGCCGAGCCCAGGCCCAGAGGCCCTCTTGCTGCTCTTTTCTAGCTCTCTCTGCTCTCTGCTCTTTTCTAGCTCTTTTCTCTCTCTTTCCCAGGCCTTTCCCAGCCATGTGGAGTGCCAACCTTGCCTGGTCCCAGCAGGTCTACTGAATAAACCTACCCCTTACCTGAATACCACGTGCGTGCTGGTGCTGTTCTTACTCGGCTACCTCTTTTTAAAAACCTAACATTGACTAGGTCAGTAAATACTATCCTATCTTTGACCTCTAAGAATGTGTCAAAAGCAACAGATGTAAAAGTTGGGCATTGTAGAGAAATGCAATCCCAATTCTATGGGAGCTAAGAGAGGGAGATCCCAAATTTGAGGCCAGCCTGGGCTACACAGAATTAGAGGCCTGGGTTACCTAGGAAGACTCCATCTGAGAGAAAACAGTAAGACTCAATTTGCTTTGTGTCTTAAGGATATACATCTGCATACCAAGGTGAAACATTTCTCCATCCACCAACCTGGCCATGTCCCTAGCCACCATGCCAACAGCCTATTTACAAAGGAATGTTGCTGCAGCATTCCATCAATGCATTAGGAGCTGACATCTAAGCCACTTATAACCCTTTTGGTAATCACAGTGTGAAAAATGAGTCTATAGTCTTCTGCTTGGAGACTGGGGCTGACAGACATTAAACCTCCTGATTGGCCTTTTCACTTATGCATATGATCGCTTTATTTTTTTAGTGGGTTCCTGCTAAGTTCTTTGCACCTTCAATGGGGGGCCCCCGCTGTTTGCCTCTGGTCATTCAATAAAACGCAGTCAGATCCTCCAACAGCTTCTTGTTAGAAAGAGATTCATTGTCTCCTTCAGAGGCCATTCAGGACAAGCCTAGGCTAAGTACTGAGTTAAGAAGCATAGTTGTAAGAGTCTCAAAACTCAGTCCATCCATCAATCACTAAGTGGAAAAGGAGGAAAGAAGAGGAGAGGTCAGGAGGTGAAAAGGAGAAGTAGGGAAAAAAGGGAGAAGAGACAATTCATGCTCAAGGTTGTGAACTGTCAGGCTCAAGTTTGCACAACTGGTCTGGTGATACCCCCACCCTCATCATCTCAAAAACAGGTTAGAGGTCACGAGCTGTTCTGTCATGAACTACATACTCTTTTCCTCCCATACCTGTACCCGCTACCTGCCTGAACGCTTCCTCCAGACCACAGAACCCTGCAAGGGACAGCGTGGCGATCAAGGCCCAATGCACTCACAAATGTGGAGTTGAAGCCCCTTTGTACAACTGCATATAGATAACACTGGAACATTTATTTGAAAAGGGAGACTGTATGTAAACTCTGGAAAGTGATCAGCATTCTGGACTCTGGTCAGAACTCTTATTGTTTAAGGACTCGTTCACCCTCAGCAGCTTCGAACAGTACCGTGTTATTATCTGACATCATTTCTGGGGGCTGACGTCTTAGAGACCCTCGGTTGAGCCGTCCTGTATTCTGGACTGGAATGTTCCCCTCCCTCCCTCCGGGGCAGCTTTGGCTCAGTGACCTGGCTCTCCTGAGGAGGTGGGATAGTTTGACAAAGTGGCGTTTTGTAGGAGGTCCTCTGGTCTTGGGGCTGGGGCTGGGGCTGGGGAAATGGGGCCCAGGGCTCCTGTTCTCTCTTGCTTTCCCAGCTCCTCCCCCACATGCTCTCCACCACCAGGAGCTGTCTCACTGCCCGCTCCCAAACAAAGGCCCAACAGATCAACCTCCCAAACAAAGCCAGACTAAGCTTGCCTCCTTATCAGCTGATTCACCTTAGGTATGTGTTAAAGTCGGAGAAAACTAAAACGAATAAAGCTCTGTGTTAGAAGGTCTCCAAAGAAGATTAGGATGGGGATGGAAAGTTCTAGATCATTGGCTCATAGGTAGGTGTGTGGTAAGAGGGGTCAACATGACCCACAGGAGCCTCTGAATTTGGCTCTGGGCAGAACACCTGATTTCCTCTGAGCTAGCAATCATGGAAGAGAGGAAGCAGGAATCGCATTGCCTTTTAAAATTTAGTTTCCAGGGATTTCCCGTAAACAGGTCACACAGGGCGTAAGCACTGAATACTGGAGACAAGGATGACTGGGGATGATTTTATTGGCCGGCTATCAGATGATTAGAATCCATCCTCATGTAATTCTATGTCATTAGATTATATATCTTAATTTTCGTACTCTCTGTGTTACCCACGGTGGTCTACTGGTAATCCAGCTGATCTCAGGTCCTTGGCTCACATAGAGAGAGCTCAGAAGACATCCAGGAACGAGTCCTAGCATTCTGATTGCAGAGTGGTTGCTGCTAGCCCATCACGCTCTGCTGGTATTTGAATGAAACTTTTGCACACTGGCTCTCCACAAGTCCCAGGAGAGAGTGACTGATTTTTCACCCAGAACATCTTGAAGAAGAAGCAAGGACTCCTTCCTGATAACCTACTTAACAGACTGGATAGACACTTCTTTGTGTGTGTGTGTGTGTGTGTGTGTGTGTGTGTGTGTCCACGCTACTATGGATCCAACTCAAGACTGGAAGGCAAGTCCTCTACCACTTACCCCATGATCCAAGCCCTTCTTTTAGTTTATTTTTCAGATAGGCTCTCATATTTTTCCTGGGCCAGTGTTAGACGTTGATTCTCTTATCTGTGCAATAGCAGGGCATATAGGCATGTCCGATCATACCAGGTTAGTGTCTGATAGTTCTATAACTTGTCCATTTTAGCTTCTTAATATATATATTAATCACCTTCCTTGTCATCATCATCATCATTATTATTAGGACTTTCTTGCCGGGGCTGGCTTCATATCACAACCCTCAGATTTCAGTCTTCTGAGTAGCTAGGATTACAGGTGAATCCCTGGTGTCTGGCTTCTCCATCACATTGAATACTCACTTCTTAAATCAATCACTGTGTGAATGTAGCAGAAATATACAACATTGTACCTGGGGCACAGTAGGACTGCAGTAAATTACCACATTGCCACTGTAAGTCTTAGCTCGGAGGAGGCATGCTGCAGCTCTCGTTACCTCTTGGAAGTGGGGGAAGCTGGCAGCCAGACCCTCCACCACACAGTTTCTCTTTACCCGTGGGAATTAAATATTGATTTCATTTTCACTTCATTAAGTCTCCTATCGATTTCAACAAGGCAGAGCGGAAGATGACAGCCAATCGCTAGGCAGATGCCCGGTAAATATCAGGGAAGTTTGCTCTTCCTTTGGGATGGGGTTTTTCTCCCCTGTGGCTGTGTGGTTTTGCTGTGGAGCTGGGTTGGTTCCTGGGTCCAGGGTCAAGGGATAAATTAGCCAGTGTAATGGCTCTCAAAATCCTAGCATCCTCAGATTTCTCCATTGAAAAGAAAGCTATCTGTTGTCTGCATTAGGGCTTTTGAAAATAGCTATATATTGTCCTTAACCTATAGAGAACCAGGATCAAGAGTTTGATTGGATACTAAAGATGGAGAGGGGCAAAGCATATGTTAAGACTGACAGGTCAACTTTGGCCAATGGGCAAAGTTTTCTGAGATCTCAGATGGCACACCCTGTGGGTCGGGAACCATATTATAGGAACCCAAGGGACAGCTATGAAAAAGCCACTGAGCAAGAAAATGGGCAGGATGTGAAGTATGAGGGCCTGTACAGTGTTAAAGCCTTGATCTAACCATCTATTCTAGAGATTCTGTGTTGGTTCTAAAGCTTGAACTCAGCGATTAGGCTGTTGCTAAGCTGTTTTTTTGTTTTTGTTTTGTTCCAGGCTGGTGTTTTACCAGTTGAGCCACAGTTCCACTTCATATTCTTGAGATTCTGTTGTCAAATGGTTGGATTTTCTCATATATTTCCTGGAAGAAGAGGCCAATCCAAGCTACCCTCAGCCAATCAGAGCTCACGGGCCATACCAAATACAGTGAGCAGTCAAGCTGGCCATCCCTTGATAATAAAAGGAGACATGGAGAGAGTAGCCATGAATCTCACACCCAAACAGAGATCTCCATTTCCCCTAATCTCTTAGAGCCTTTTTCTTCCTTTCCAGGAGATTATCAGAATGCCATTTCATAGTTACTAGTGACCAGATCTCTAGACTCACATAAGTTGGTCTAGAAAATGAGAAAAAGGACCAGCACGGCTAGCTCATACCTGTAATCCCAGCTACTCAAGAGGTTGAGATCTGAGTATTACAGATTGAATCTACATTGAGAAGGAAAGCCTTTGAACTCCTATCTCCAATTAACCACCAAAAGGCTGGAGGTAAAGTTGTGGCTCACATGGTAGAGCACTAGCTTGAGCAAAACAAGCTCAGAGACAGTGCCCAGGCCCTGAGTTCAAGCCTCAATATAGGCACAAAAAAGCAAGCAAACAAGCAAATGAAATTAAGACAGACAGAAAGTAAAAAAAGAAAGAGAGAGAGAGAGAAAGGAAAAGGAAAGAGGAGAAAAGTTGAACTGTGGAGAACTTCAAGACAATGACATCTCAGGCTCTACTGATTTAGAAGTGTGTCCAACCTCTCCTTCTCTCCCCACATTTCATCACACAGATCACCAAATAAATCAGTCTCGTCACTGTCGGTGCTTTGGGTAAGGTTTTCCTCATTTGTACTAATCATACATCAAATGCCTAAAAACACATTCAACGCCTAAAGAAGTTGCACACACAAAAATGTACCATGCCACAGGGGTTTAACCAGAGACAGGATTTTTTTTTTTGGGTCCAGTCTTGGCGCCTGAACTCTGGGCCTGGGCACTGTCCCTCAGCTCTTAAGCTCAAGGCTAGCACTCTACCGCTTTTGAGCCACAGTGCCACTTTCGGCTTTTTTCTTTTTGCGTATGTGGTGCTGAGGAATTGAACCCAGGGCCTCAGGCATGCAAGACAAGCGCTCTACCACTGAGCCACCTTCCCAGCCCCCAGAGACAGGATTTTTATATCTACATAGAGTTTAGAGTGCAGCCATTCAAACTCTTGGTATTCCTTGTTAACAACACCAGCGGCATATCATACACAGGCCTAGTGGACCAGGCTTCAACAGCCTGAGCTCATCCAATGAACACCCAATGGCAGGGTGTGTTAGTCGTCTCATTATTCTCATTGCATGGAAAGGGAAACTGATGATAAAGAGCATTTACAAACAACTATCATCATTGGGGGTCACGTAAGCAGCGAGGAGCCTGTATTCACTTTAAGATATTTCTGACTCTCCCGGTTCTCACTCCAAGTCTCTTTGTAGTACTATGTATCATCAGATTATTCTATCAAGTTCAGTAAAAGTGAACGACAGAGGATGGTTCCATTCATACAGGTCCTCACCACAGCCTGAGCTCCGTGGAGCTTCCCTTCCCCTGGCCTGGCTTCAGGACTTATGTGTAAAGAATGAGGCTCTGTTCTATTCTAGCTCTCTCTCTCTGTTCGTTTCTAGCTCTCTGCTCTCTCTCCCTTTTCTAGCTCTTTTCTCTCTCTTTCCTTTCTTTCCTCTTTCCTTTCCCAGCCACGTGGAGTGCCAACCTTGCCTGGTCCCAGCAGGTCTACTGAATAAACCTACCCCTTACCTGAATAAAAAAAAAAAAAAAAGAATGAGGAAGGAAGGGCTTTCAGACACGGAATGGAGCTACTTGCCCTGTAGCCATGTAAACACCAAATCCCTGAAACACTCTGAGATGCCGCTCTCAGTCATCTCCTGTTTTTCTTTTTTTTTTTTTTTGGTAAGAGTCTTGAAATGTTCAAGCCCTCTATTTTCCCCAAGATCCTATTACCCAGAATCCCCTTCACCTCTTCATGCCATTTCCATTCAGTCATCCTCTCCATTATCTCCTGGTTACAAATATGAAGAAGTTGCGGATCTGCCTTTGTCATCCAGTCCTTTGTTGAGAAGCTTGAGGACATCTCCCCCTCCCCACTTATAGTTTCTCCAGATTTGCTCATTTCTCTCAGAGGTGAATGATGCCTGCTATAAAATGGCACATTTATTATTTAAATGCTATTAGCATCTAGCCTTTATCTACACGTAGGAGGCCACCAGATGCCCCCCCCCCTTCAGCTCCTGTACTATGTGTGCCCAGGTGCATCTCAAAGTTCAGCCCAGGACAGCAAAGAGAGTGCACATTACTAGCAAATGGATTCTATATTCCCCTAGGCTCCTTCTGATACAGGTGTCAGAATGCTTCGTGTCAAGGTTTAATTGGGATTTTATAGAGGATGGGTAACAGCTGTGTGATTTCGCCATGGAAAAACAAACAACCAAACACCCTTTTTAAGGGGGGGGGGAGTATTGACACTTGGATGCTTGCTTTGATATTTTTTTGCTGATGCCGGGTGCTTTCCCACTTGAACCCTGCCTCCACCTTTTTGTGCTGGTTAACTGGAGATAAGACTCTCAGCTTTGTCTGCACAGGAGGTTTATTTACTGTTTATAATACTTGTTTTCGGCTATCAAGAGTCAGATTATGAGACACTGGATCACCAAAGAAAGGAGATTCTCCAAACTTTGGTTCATGGAACTTTTCAAGGACCTTCTTTGAAATGTAATATTTATAGAACCCAATTGGCCAAAGATTTTGCCTAATTCCCTTGGCTCAGAACCTCAAATACTATTCTGAGTGTGGCATTAGTGTTTGAAATCAGGGCTTGCTTAGCTGGCACTCTACTGCTAGAGCCACGCTTCTTGAGTAGCTAGAATGACAGGTTAAAACACTCCATTTTTAATATGAGAGAATTGTAACCCATGAGGCCATTAGACTGTTTTTCTTCTTAAGCACCATTCAACAACGACTCAAAGCATCCATCTCTGTGAGAGAAGGAAGGAGGAAGAGGTGGCATCCAGCTCAGGCTGGGCTCTGGGCCCTGTGAGCACCACATTCATGTGATTCTCTGAGTGTCTGTGGACTCCATTCTTGGATAAAGAAGAAGCAAAATTCTAATTTCTCCTCACTGTGGTACCTTGGAGTCTTGACTCTCTATCAGACTAGCTAATTGCAAAGAATCCATTATCTGAATCGAATATGGAACTTAACCGAGAAGTAGGAAGGTTCCAGATCCAGCCTATGTTAGATGAAGATTCATATTTTTCAAAAGCCAGGGAAATAGAACGGCTAAATAGCAACAGGAGAATGGAAGTAAAAAGGTTTCAAGCTCTACTGAGAAGTGACCTGGTTGGGCAAAAGACACAGTGCATTTAGAGCAGAGAAAAATTTGGGACGTAACTTCTGCTGTCATTTTCTAGCTGTACCACTCAACTACATGTAGAGCTCTGTTTCCTTGAATCAAAATTGGGTTAATAATAATGATTCCTGAGCACAGTTCCTGAGAAGATTTAATTAAATGGATTAATGGACAGAAAAGTACTCAAAATTATTACATGCCTGAAAATTATGAATGAGAGTTTAAAAGGTTTTTTTTTTAATCATGAAGAATAATGTTAAACAATAGCTAGCTAAACCTTCACACTTATGGCTGAATCTAGTTTTCATGAATGACAACTAAGGGCTTGTTTCATTAACCCATGTTTAAAGGTATCACATGAACTTGTCCCCATTTATCAATCTCCTTGGGCAGCTATGATTTTTAAATTTAGTGTCTCAAGAATTTGATCAGCTTTCAGGCGAAACTCAAGCTCTAGGAAACCAGGTCTGGCAGCTACGATCGTGTAATTTTGATGTTTATAAAACCCAGCCAGTTGCAAAGTTCTATTTCTCAGCATTTTAATATCAATGCATAAATGGCAGAGTGACATAATAAGGTTAAATTCAGGGCTTAGGAAGCCTACATAAAGAATATTTCCTAGGAAGAGAGGACAGGCTTTTTCAAGTCTTATTTAAAATCTGTTCCCTCCCTCCCTCCCTCCTTCTTTCCCTCCTTCCCTTTCTGCCTGCCTGCCTTTTTTCCTTCCTTTGCAAAACTTTGGTTTGAACTCAGAACCTCGTGTTTGCTCAGCTTGCTGTTCAGCTTGTCTTTTTGGGGGGAGGGCGGGGGGAGCCTTATATTCTACTGCTTGGGCTATTTTTTCAGCCCAGCTTTTTGCTGGATATTTTGGAGATGTCTGCCTGAGTTGGAGTTGAGTCTTGATCTTTAGCATCTCAGACTTCGAAATCTCTGGGATTATAGGCGGGAGCCCCAGCCCCCAGCTGAAAGGTCTGTGATGTCTGAGTTAAGGCAGGTGTTGTGAGCCCCATCCCTGCCCCACTGCATGAGAATGCTGCTTGTGTTCTAATACACTTTTCATGAAAGTAAGTCCTGTGGCATGAACCTGGCACCATGCTCGACTCTGGCCTGACTCTGCAGAACTTGCTCAGCACAGCTGGCATTCTCTGAGTCTCTGAAGTTCTACCAAGGCCATTCTTCCCAGTGGAAGACAATGGAGGCCTTTTTCTGGAGAGTGGATTGCATCCTAACTGTGTGTTCTTGGGGCTTAAGTCAGGAAATCCTGAGCCACTGTACCTACGCATTTAGGGTGAAAGCTGGGATTCCACCTCAGCTGTGGGTCAGTGGGTGAGCTTGAGGTGATGCCTCAACTTGAAATCCGCAGGTTTTACGGAACCCTTTGATGATGATTTGCATCTCAAATGTCTCCCAAAAGGTCAGGTTAAAGGCTTCACCCCCTCCCACCCAAAAAAAAGAGAGTAGTGTTTCCACATTCCACACAGAGAAACCAAGAGTCTAAAAGGTTGAATATCTTACCTAACATGACATGAAACCAAAATTCAAGCCCAGATCTGAGCGAATGATCAGGTCTCCTCTGCCACGTGAGTCCTAACTTAGATAAACAGTAAACAAAATCCAGATAACACTCCAGAGCTATTAAGTGCTACAAATATTAAGCCATGGGCAAAGTTTCATTGAAGAGGCTCTACAGAGTGAAATCAAGTGCTGGGATCCTATGACCACTGACCCCTGCAGGACTGACCAAGGGCCACATTGGTGCCTCTCACCATTTAGAGCAATTAGACAATTTAGACCAAATTCAAGGTCACCCTGGATTTATAATAAATGGTACACTGATTTACGTTAATTGTTGGATGTTGCCAATGAGATAGTGGTATGGTTCAGACACGAGATGCTGGCAGCAAGATCCTGGAGTTCTGGAAGAATGTCAGAAGGAGATAATTCTCAGCCCTGCAGGGGTTAGTCAGAGGTGCATCTTCACCTTGATGAATGAGCAAACCATTCATTGCACAGTGGTAAATTGCAACCTGTGTTTCACCGGTTAATAGTCTCAAGGCTGACCATTGTCTTGGTCCAACATTTACTTGTACCAGGAAAACCTATTAGTGACACAGGTATTGGAAGTCCTTCCTTAGGGATTCTGACTCAGCAGCAATTTTCATTTTTTAAATTTATTTTTTATTTTTACCTTGGTTCTGGTCCTGGGGCTGGAGCTCAGGGCGTAGGCACTGTCCCTAAGCTTTTTCTTTTTTTCTCAAGGATAGTGCTCTACCACTTGAGCCATAGTTCCACTCGAAGGTTTTTTTTTTTTGTTGTTGTTGATTAATTGGAGATAAGTTTCAGAGACTTTCCTGCCCAGGTTGGCTTTGAATAAAGATCCTTAGCTCTCAGTCTCCTGAGTAGCTAGGACAACAGGTACAAGCCACCAATGCTCAGCAGAATCTACAATTTTGACAGGTACTTCAGGGATTGATATTGCAAGGACTTTATAATTAATCCCTTAAAGCAATCTATACTGAGAGCACCGTGCATGAGTTTGCTATCCAAATTCTTAATTTTGTTCCTTCCTAGGGCTTTGTTCAGTGAAGAACAAATTTGTTTCTCCTTTGTACAACTACTTAAAGATAATAATATTTCTCAAAAGACAATTTTAAATTATATTTAATCTTTTGTTTTACTCTTGCTACTGGAGAACAGTTAACATACAATGAACTATATGTTTAAAATATAAAATACAAACAAACAAAGAACAAAATGGTATGAGCAGCTGACATCTGATTTACAATTTCCGACCAGAGATTTTTCTAGAAGCTTCTTTTCTATGAACTCATTAACACCCCCTACAAATCATATCAATAGGACACTGTCATTAGCTGGAAATGAATTAAAGTCACTTGCTCAAGCCACATGATTAACAGTGAAGAGCTGAGTTTCCCTAAAATAAAATATTGCCTTTGAGGAAGTTTTAGAATAGTTGAAAGATAAGGAAAATATGCAAATAAAGATAAAGAAAGACAAAGTGCAGCAAAAGGAAGACTTTCCTTGTTCCAGAAATCCAAAGAAGGGGTTCGGTGTTATTTAATTGTTTTGTGCCAGTAATGGGACTTGAACTTAGGGACTGGATTCTATCCCTTTTTTTCTCCCCTCAACTCTGGTGCTCTGTCACTTGAGCCATGCCTCTGCTTCTGGCTTTTTTTTTTCTGGAGTTAAGAATCAAATAGACTTCTACCCAGGCTGCCATCTTCAGATTTCAGCCTCCTGAGTAGCTAGGGATCCAGGTGTGAGCCAGCAGTGCCCGGTTTTGCTGGTGGCTGGCTGTCATCTGTGAGGGACTACCTCTTCGGGACACTCCCTCCCTACAATGCACTGGATGGGAGCTGAACCAATGGGAATTCACGATTCCAGGCACAGCACAGTCTGGGAGGAAATCCCCACTTTGTAGCTTGTCTTGGTCCTCCCTTAACTACGCTTCAACCTTCTCAGGCCCAATTCTCCCAGGCCTTTTGAAATACCTTTAGGAAACTGGAAGCACTTCCCTCCTCCCTGGGCTCCTTTATTTCCTCCAGGTACTGCCTGGCAGCCATCTGTAACTGTAAACAAAGAAGTTCCATTTGGGACAATTAAAATTGATTTTCTATTATGCTAAAAAAAAAACCCTACTTAATTAGCCTTTCTGCCTTTGCCACGCAGATGGATGTGTTTTAACCATGGTGTTGAGCGTCTGTGAAGAAGAACTTCATCTCTCAGAGTCCAGACTGGCCCTGTCACATGACTCCTCCTTCCCTCTCAGCCTCAGTGCCCCTCCCCACAGCACCTGACTTTATTTTGTCCTTTGCAAGCAGCAGCTGCTGGAGGCTCTTTTTGAGCATGCGCCATCAGGAGTAAACTTGTTTTTTGTCTTGTTTTTTTGGTTTGTCTTTTTCTTCTGTGCATCACCTGTGGCCTTTTCAAGAGGAGCTGGCTTTCTATCACATGCTTGATTTGGGGAAGAATGCCCACAGACTCTCACTCCATCCTCCATCCCTCACATTCCCTCAATGTCAACCAAGCTTGAGCAATAAAATAAAACAAAAAGGTCAGTGAGATCTCCACACATCCACTCACCACCCAGAAGATTCTTAAAGTTTTTCTTTTCCCTGAAAGTCCAAATATAGAAAACAAATGTCTCACCATTCATCCAAAGGGCTCCAGAAACACACAAGCCAAACGCACAGCACTCATCCTCTCTGCCCAACTGGGTAAGAGCTCTGCAGAAATGGCACTTGATGCAGAGAAACTTGGATCCACCCTCTGGCTGGCAGGTGAGGATCCAGTACACATTTTATTTTATTTCAGTTGTAATGGGGGCCCAGTTTTTTCAGGCTTGGAAATTATGTGTATTTTACTTTCCTTCCTTCCTCCCTCCTTCTCTCTCTTGCTCACTCTCCCTTCCTTCTTTCTCTCCTTCCCTTCCTTCCTTCCCTTCCTTCCTTCCCTTCCTTCCTTCCCTTCCTTCCTTCCCTCCCTCCCTCCCTCCCTCCCTCCCTCCCTTCCTTCCTTCCTTCCTTCCTTCCTT
>NW_012267228.1:4991863-5070120 GCF_000151885.1 Dipodomys ordii
CTTCCTTCCTTCCTTCCTTCCTTCCTTCCTTCCTTCCTTCCTTCCTTCCTTCCTTCCTTCCTAGCAGTATTTGGAAGGAACTATGGGCCTTGTGGCTTTTAGGTAGGGACTCTACCATTTGAGCCATACCCTTAGTCCTTTTGTTTTCAGATAGTTTTCTCTGATAAGATTCTAAAGCTTTTTCTGGAATAGCCTTGGACCCAGAGTCTCCTATCTCTGCCTCCTAAGTAGTTAGGATCACAGGTGTGCCTCAGCATGCTGAACCTCCTTGAACCTCCTTTTTCTGCTTAACCTAAAGCTCTCATAAGAACAAAGCAAAGCAGGCTTAGCACTGAAAACTGTTTCTGTGATCAATGAACAAGTTTTCTTTTCTTAAATTTCTTCTGAGAGTAAAATGGGTTCCACACCAATGCTTTTGCAGACTTCCTTAGAAATCTCCAGTTTAGCTTCCCTAACGGATCATTGAAAACAATTGTGAGACTAGACCATGCGAATGCTACCGGGAGCTTTGCAAACTTCTCTAGGCATTCCTGGCTCCCCGTCACTGTGGATGGGATGGACTATTACATGGGACTGTGATGGTGAGACACAAGAAGCCACAGTTTGAGAGGTTGAGTTGGGAGTCATTATTAGAAAGCCAACAACTGGGACCTGACGTATGTCCTCCGAAAACTTGTAGCCTTGAATGTACTTAACCCTGCTAGAAAACTGAGCCATGAGGATAGTAACGCAAAGAAAGAGGAGAAATACAATCTCAAGAAACCCAGTCAACTCGAATGGAAAGTTGAAGAGGGACACCATGGTGACCTGAGGAGACTCAGGAGACAGAAGGCCTGGCAAACAGTGGCAGCTGAGTGGTTGGGGGCCCAAATACCATCATGGTGAGGGGGCAGGGTCACAGGGAGTTGGAGAGTCTAGTGAGTTCCCTGTATAGGTCAGGAAGATCCAGTAACCTACTGTCCAAGTCCCTTCCTCTGGAATTCAGGCACGCCCATCACTTGAGGGTGGGACTTCACCTTCATTCACCCCATTCATCACCTTCATTCATCACCAAGATGGCGCCAGTCAAGTTAGACCCAATTTTCTATCACCCACCACATTGCCAAGATTGTGCCAGTTAGATCCAGTATCCTTATTTCAGTACATATAGAGGGATGGCCAGGCTGACTTAACACAGCTGGAGAAATGAGAGGGGACATTCCGGATGAATGAGGACATGGGGGTCCACTCCATCTTGATGACAAGAGGTCACAAAGTCTGCAAGGCACCACCACTCAGCAGCCTCTCAAGGTGACCAGGTGGGACATGGCTTCTGTTGGTGTTGGAAGGAAGAGGGAGTCGGCTCAGCTCTCATTTTTAGCCTAGCATCTGTGATCAGGTCTGCAGTGGACATCTGTTTCTCTTGCTAAGTTTCCATTTGACGGGGACATTAATCAAGGTGCGTGCACTCCACCCCCCTTCCTGTACCCAAGGTGCAGTGCAGTGGGATCCAAGCCACTCAGGTTTCCTTTTCAATTCCTGGAATTGAAACATGGAGCTAAATGCAAGGGAGAAGAGGAGAAGATTCTCCATGATGGTGGCCAACTAAATGTCAACACTTCCCTTTCTCCTTCCTATATTCCTAAGGTAATGACCGCACTTTACAAACCCTTCCAGGTCTATAGTGTGCTGTGTCTCTTGAGCTAACTTAGGGATTGGTGAGCTTCTTTATTAAAGGACCAGGTGGGAAATAGTGGAGGCTTTTCTGGCCGTACAGGCTCAGTCCAATTATCCCTCTGTACTGGTGCAGTTCAAACAGAAACACAAAAAATAGGCAAACTGCTGTGTGTGGCTGTATTCTACCAAAACCTCATAGTCTGTGGAATCTCAATTTCTTGTATGTGATATTGTGACCTATCCTTTTTTTGGTTTTGATGTTTTTTTTTCTCAACTATTTGGAAATGGTTTTTAAAAAATGGTGCTATGTATCTCTACAAGCAGCAGAAGAGATTTGCCCTGAGTTCCCCTACCCCCAAGCCATATCTTGGCACTAACACTCTCCTGCCAACAACTGTCTTTATTTTGCCTAATCTGATTCGAATCAGTTTCTTTCTGTTGCCCGCCACGGAAGAAGTCAGACTCCAATGTGCCATGAATTCATTTGACTCTAAAGGAAATTGGCTACCAGGTTGTCTGATACCGTGCACTTTCTTATTTGTTCATTCACGCATTCAATCTGTACGGAGCACCTTTTATGCTCCAGAGACTATAACAAGCACTTAGAATATAGCTATAATTTAGGCCAACGCAGGCCTGCCTTCCTGGGGGAACTTTCTACTCCCTGAGCACAAGAATACGGAAGAGAAAGCTGGAATGTATTTAAAGGATCACTCATGGCTGGGCAGGATTTTTCTCAGGGGAGTTTGGCTATTCAAAAGACACTGTCTACACGAGAAAAGAAAAGTGAGAATGGCCAAGGGGATAATCAGGCAGTGAACACAACACAGAAGCAAGGTCAGCGACAATTCAACTCCCAAATTGGTTGAAACTTCTAAGGTCATGGGGAAGGAGGGAAGGACGACAGAAAGAAAATTGTAAAAGCTTTAATTTAGAGGGAAGAAAAGAGAATAAACTCTCAAGTTATTTAAAAACTAACATGCACCAGGCAGTGGTGGCTAACATCTATAATCTGAGCTACTCTGGAGGCTGAAATCTGAAGGATCATGGTTCTAAGCCAGCGAAAGCAGGAATGTCTGTAAGTATCAATCAAGGACTAAAAAGCCAAAAGTGAAGCTGTGGGAGAGCAGCTGTGGGAGGGCTCCAGCCTTGAGCAGAAAACACGAGGAGGCACCACCCAGGCCCTGAGTTCAAGCCTCAGAAACAGTGTGTATGCACAGGCACACACATACACACACACACAAGACATTTTTGGGTAGTTAGAAAAGGAATTTTAAATACCAACCATAATGTCAGTTTTCTTTTGCCAAGTGTGGCTGGAGCCCATGTAGGAAAAGCACCTGGCCAAGCTTTCTGTTCAAGGTGACATGACACGGAATGAAGTGAGCAGAATCAGAGTTGTAGTTTTCCAAGTCCTCACTGGTGATTCTATATCCTTTTTCACCTCCTTTTTTGCTTGCTTTCTTTTTTTCATTCAGTCATGGTGCTCAAGTCTCCTGCAAATCCCTCCAGCTGAGAAGGTAAGCCAGGCCCACTTGTCCTGTGCTCAGAGGAAATGAGTTGTGGCTGCCTGCTCCACCAGGCCTTTCTCAAGTGCTACTAAGGAACGATTGCAACCCGGCCGATCCACAGACTGTCTTTTCCTGACTTAATTAACTTGGATGAATGTACTTCTTCCTGCAAGGAACTATGGTCCAAGTACATTAAGAAGGGGCTTATTTGGGACAAACTCAATCTCACTAATAGAAATAAAACTGGGAGCACCCAAGTTATTCTCTTTTGGGTTAGATAGATTGATTGATCGCTAGATAGATAGATATAAACTCTACACCACTTAGGTTTTTATCTTCTGTAATTTTCTCTTAGGAAATGCCATATAAACTTTCCCCTCACCAGAACAACTTTTCAATCCACTAAAATGAAAACAGTTGATGACAAACCCTTCCCCCAGACATTTATCCAAGCACCACCATAGTGCTGCTCATGAAGAGATGTAGGAAGTAGCAAGGAAATATTAAGAAAATAGTAGTATATATTAAGTATATAGTAAGACACTCATTATGAAGGCTGGAGACAATGGCTTACATTGGTAATGCCAGCAACTTAGGAAGTAGGTATCTGTAAGATTGCAATTTGAAGTTAGTCCTTGAAAAATGTTAGCAATATCACATCTCTGTGTCCCGGCCTCCCCCAAATTGGGCATGGGGATCACACACATGTAATCCCAGAAATATAGGAGGAACCAAAAGTTTAATTATGAGGCCACCCTCAAACAAAAATGTGCAAAATCTTATTCCAAAAATTAAGTAAAGCAAAAAGGACTGGAAGCATGGCTCAACTGGTAGAGCTCCCACTAAATTCAAATCCAGTATTGGCAAACAAAAAGAAGAAAATTATTTCTTAGTATGTAGATGACTGCAAAACTAATTCATTTTTTTCATTATTGCCTCTATGTCTATATATATATGTACGAATGTGTAATGGTACACTAATATTCTTCATTATAGACAATTGTGGATAGTATATTCTTTGCCTTTGTATGTAACCATCAGGATAAAACACCACTTAGAGAAATAGGACTTTAAGGCACTGATTGGAGGAGCAAGGATCAGTGCACCTCGCAGTTTTACCACCTAGGTAAAATCCTTGTCTCTCGATATCTCACACAGAGCAACTTAAAAATCAGATCCCCATGTTTGATGCTATTTTATTCTCAGGGGTTAGCATTCACATTCATGGCAACCATAAGCTAACTACAGTGAAAGCCCTCACACCTCTACTTACTGAATTAACCAAAACTTTGGAGTTGACAGATTTCTGAAAAAGGAAAAGAACCCCAGCTGGGTTATTTTTCTTTTAGCACCTAGACAACTTTCAAAATGTCGCTTTCATTTCTAATCATCTGGACAAGAGACATAATCAAGGCACGCATAACAGAGGAGGAGGATCGGGTGGGAAGTAAGCAAAGGCCTGTAAGGAGGAGCTGTCTGTCAGTCTCCATTCAGACTATGAACCGTGTATAGTAGGGTTTCTACTTGTCTGAAATAAAACTGAACTCCAGAGCACACAGTATGAATTCTCTATTTTCTGAAACTCTTTAAAATTGTACTGTGACTTTGAACTCAGGGTCTTGAGCATGCTAACTAACTGCTCCACACTTAAGCTGTAACTTCAGCCCTTTTCACTTTAGAGATTTTCCACATAGGGTCTGATGCTTTTGACTGAGTGGCTTTGGACAGCAGTCCTATCTCAGCCTCCCAGATAGCTGGAATGAAAGGAGTGAGCCACTAAACCCACTCCTAAATTCTTTCAAGAGTATTCTAAAAGGGTGATGTTGATCAAGAGGCATTTTACTCTTCAACTGACATGTTAAATTGAAAGCCCTTTGCACAACTACTTAACAATAGTTTTTTAAAGAGAGGAAGAAATAAAATGTACTAATTTTGAAATAAGCAATGATTTAAACATCAAGACAACACATATAATCCAATGCTTTCTCAATAATTCAGTAACAGTTAATAGTATGTTCAGGTATATTTGCTCTGTCTTGAGTCCATTCACTTTGCCCTAAAGTTTGTGGAACTATTACACCAATTTTCGCACTGGGCTATGCATTAAGGAAGAATTGGGCTTCGGCTTTTATCAGCTGGCAGGTTAATTGGATTCAATTAGCTTGCACACCTTATCAGAACTGGGAGATTGTCTTTAATCTGACAAATCTTTGGAATAGAGCAAATGTATACTCAGAAGCATTTTTCCTGGTAAGAAAGCCTTCATCTTTCTTGGGACACAGTTTGATTCCCATCTGCTCATATGGAAATAATTCTAAACAAGTTGTTTTTTTTTTTGGCCAGTCCTGGGGTTTTTGTACTCAGGGCCTGGATGCTGTCCCCGAGTTTCATGGTGCCTGAGGCTGGTGCTCTACCACTTAAACCATAGCTCCAATTCTGGCTTTTTCTGAATAGTTTATTGGAGGTAAGAGTATCATGGAACTTTCCTATTTGAGCTGGTTTTGAACTTCAATCCTCAGATTTCAGCCTCCTGAGTAGCTAGGACTACTGGCCTGAGCAACTGGTGCTTGGCTGGAAATAATTTTATAGGTGTTCAAAGACAAAAGAGGTGGCTGGTGTTTACTTATTCCAAAAGCTGTGTCTTCAGCAGATGTTTCCTGCTATGAGCCCACTGTTATGATCCATGACACCGAGTCCTTCGGTGTAAGTGTCTCCTGCCTATTTCTCCCACTCCTCAAAGGAAAATACCCCTCCATCTGTCTTTCAGAAATCATTTGGAGAGGATTCCTTGATATTCACAATACAACTTCCCTGTCTGCCCATGTCCACAACCTCTCAGCCATCTGTGATGCACTGGCAAACAGGATTTTTGTTCACGTGAGATCACATCCTGGCAGAGACATTTAGGCAATTATGAAGAAGGCTATCTGTTAGGGGATGGCCTGTGTGTGGAAGGTGGTGGGTGTGTTTGGATACAGGGATCAGGGGACAACTCTGGGAGGTGCTTATTATCTCAGAGCTTGGCTCTATTGAAAGGGTAAGGTGTGAGCTGAAGAGTTTGGACAAGAACAGCCTACAACTAGAGAAGAACATAAAATACCAAAATGCAGAGAAGAACTTGGCAACTCCAAGCAACTAATGGACACATCTGACCTTCGGGTGGACCTGGTATCTATTCTTGCCTTTTCAGTCATCCTTGGAAATAAAATTTCTTTTTTTTTTTTTTTTGGGTCCGGTCGTGGGGCCTGAACTCTGGGCCTGGGCGCTGTCCCTCAGCTCTTCAGCTCAAGGCTAGCACTCTACCACTTGAGCCACAGCCCCACTTCCGGCTTTTTGTTTCTTTTTGTTTATGTGGTGCTGGGGAATTGAACCCAGGGCCTCACGCATGCAAGGCAAGCGCTCTACCACTGAGCCACCTTCCCAGCCCCATGGAAATAAAATTTCTATGTCATGGTCCCACTCTAAAATCCCCTCTTGTTTAGAATACCATGCAATGTTCTATTGTTTTTCAACCTCTTTCACACATTTGAGACTTGTTTCCCAAGAAAAACTTCAAACCCTTCCCAAATTGGGAATTCATGGAGAAATTTACATCCCCACACAGCTGGATGTGTTCCATGGTACCTGTGCCATCATGTATCAGTTGGTACTCCATTCCAGACAACAGATCCTTATTGGTGTGTTGCAGTAACACTGTAACACTGCTACATTTTTCTCCAGAGGGTGCCTTATCTCTGCATTCATTAATTAAAGCACTTAGAGCTGGAGATGCTTTATATATCCAGGCTACTCTGCAAAAGCTGACGGTTCCAACTGAATTTTCATCAGCGAAGTCCCTAAAGTTGCAAGCTTTTATAATTAGCAATTGACTTCAGAGGCCTTAGCAAACAATGATGAGCATGCCAGCATTTCCAATCGCTTCTACACACAGGAAGAATCATCTTTAATACACCACATGGACAGCCAATGAGCAGGGCATATGCAATCTGCTACCAAACAGGGCATCTGCTTTGCAGTGGGCTGATGATGTTTCCAGTGTAACTGAATTTAAAAAAAAAATCAAAGAATAACCATTATGTGCCAAGTGGTTAGTATGTGATTTGTTGGAAATGATTCTAGAAGCCAAGAGAACTGAAATAAATGTAATTTGATATGATACACAAGTCCTTGGAATTTTTTTTTGTGTGTAGGGAGGTGAGAAAGGGCAGAACTATGAGGTTTGATCTCAGGGTCTTGTACTTGCCAGACTAGTGCTGTACCAGGTTTGCTGTTCAATGGTTAATTGTAGGTCTTACTGCTTTGCCCATGACTGATCTCTAGCATGGCATTGGTATAATTACTTCTTGAGGAAAAGCTATCATGTTCCCCCAAGAACTTCAGAAGTTCCTGCTTTCCTGATAGTAATAAGGATATCAAAATTCTACTCTGATACCTTGTTCAAAAGTGCAAGTCTTGATTAATTCTTCTAATCTTTTTCATCAAAGGCAGAAACCTCCTTAAGATTCTAAGGGAAGGATAATCATATTATTTCCTGTATAAGCTTATTTTAGAATTAAGAAGATAATGTCTGGAATGGGCGTACCACCTTGTCAGTTCTTAAAAATAATCATTGTAACTTTGAAATAGTCAATATTTTTCTGTCAACAAATGTTACTGCTCAGAGTGAGGGAAGGGGTGACATTGTCCTAAAAAAAAAAAAGAAATGTACTCACTACCTGACTTATGTAACTGAAATCCCTCTGTACGTCATCTCTATAATAACAATAAAAATTAAAAATTAAAAAATGTAATTGCTGTATTTGCTATCTTTGTTCACTAACACTGTGAGAAAAAAGCGCTGGAACCCCAGAAACTTGCAACAACCAACTTTTCTTTACCATATTCCAAATCTGCAGGTGGACAGACATGGCTAAAGGAGGTTGCATGCAGCAAATCACTTTTCCTTCATGATGCAGAATAAGTGAACTTGACCATAGGCTGCCGGCTGGGGCTCTATCTGCTCCACTGGCTTCTCATCCTCCAACATCTCTATGGCCTGTCTGTCTCATTGGAAATGTGGGATGGATAGGTCTTCATCAATCTATGCCTTTACTACAATCAAGCTGACCATAGACCAAGCAAGCCCACCGGCCCAAGAAAAATCCCACGATCCAACCAGACTCATTGTATTTGTTTAATGGGATGAGGATTGTGGGTGAGAATGTGAAAAAATTATAACTGAATGCATGACAGAAGGATTCCAATGGCTCATGAACTGGAGGGATTAATTCCGTCAAAATCAAGTCAAATTCCCTCAGGCCTCTGGACACCTAAACCCCTGGGATATAAGGAGGGACTAAGAGCATGTTCAATTCCCCCTGGAGATCCTTTCCTGCTGACCAAGTTGAAGCCATGGAACTCTCTGGCAGCAGAGCTTCAGTAGACAGTGGGAGGCTCATGAGGCCAGGTAAGGATGCAGATGCAACTCAGACTCTTATTACCACTGAGGGAGTTGACACCTGCAATAGATCTTCAATAAAAATGACTTCCTCCCAGATACAGCGATGGCGGATGTATGAATACTGTGCCTTTGATGCAATAGAGTATCTTATATGCAATGAACCAAAGTGGCGAATGCTCATAGGTGCTTCACAGCGAATTTCAGGGGATGCCTTAACCTAGTTTGTCAAAACGAGTTTGCAAAAGCAGCTCAGAAGGAATAATGTGAGAGTGGGAGATGGAGCAGGAGGCAGGAGGAATGGAATCCAGGTCCTTCTCTACGGCTAAACTGGGGTCTGGCTGAACGGGCTTTCTCTGACTTAGCACATCTTTATCTCAGGACTGGACAGTAGTTGAATTCAATTCTTAATCCTGTCCTGAGTCTCTTTGTACTCTGAGTCATCCTCAGTTGGTGTGATTCAGGGTTTTTTGGGTCATTGTTGGTTTCATCCTTGTGAAGGTTTGAGTGTATGTACCAATTAAAACAGTTCCCACGAATGGCATTTCTGTAAGCACTTGCTTCTGTCTTCGGCTGACATCAGCACCGTTTGTTGTTACCATGACAACACCATCAATGAATTTTGCTCCACCAGGGATTAGCAGTTTCTACGAAAGCTCTACAAACCTGCACACCATCAGGAGGCAATCCGTACACCACCGCCCTTTGAAACTAGGCAAGACTTTGTGCCAGTCTGAGAAACACAGCACTGTGGAAGCTGCTGATGACCCCAGAGGCTAGAAAAGGAAAATCTTTGTGCCTTCTAATGTGTAGTGTTCTAATGGAACATTCTCACTGGGATTCTTTATGCCAGGTGAGAATTTACAATTTCAGTTTCGAGGACACCTCACAGGAAATGAGAGATGTCTGGAAGGCCCCAGGCTGCCAGCCCAAACCCAGGCAAGGAAGCCTTCAAGTTCTCCAAAACCCAGCGACAACCTGACGGACAGGACCTGGCCGAATGGAGGTAGCAAGAGCCACACTGAGCCGTGTCAACGTGACTCTGAGAAAGAACCCTATTATATTCTGTCACTGTGCTTCCATGGTTTGGTACACACCAGTAGGGGACCAGATGGCAGAGAGCTGACACAGATGACCCCCGGTAGAACGAACTAATGTAGGCAACAAGCATGTCAGTCCACTAGCTGTCCTTTCTGGAGGGAGCTTGAGACTATGAAGCTGTGGACAGAGGACACACAAAGGACTTTATGGGAGAGACAAAGGCACTGGCATGGGAGCACTGGGAAACTGCTCTTGGGTTCCCACGGGGCTAGCTCTACCTGGGACCAATAGCAGCTCACTTAGCAACTGAACAATTAGGCCAATTACACTGCCATGGCTTAAACAAATGCACCACTGAAATGTCTTTCCACACAACAGGACACCAAGACCCATGGGCCAAGCTATCACAAGTACCAACTTCTGGCTGAGATTCAAGATTCAAATGGGAGCAGGTACTTCTCAACACAGTGAACAAAAAAATTTCCAGGACACTAATATAAGTCATCCAAGAAACTCAATCACAGCTAAAATGAGAAAAGACAGTCCTGTGAAGGAGATGCATCTGATGTTGGATTGATCTGACAACGTTTTTAAAGCAGTAGTCATAAAGATGATTCAATAATCAATTATGTTTCTCTTGAAACAAATGAAAAAAATATAAGAAAATCTCATCAAGGAAAATAGTAAGTCATAAAAAAAGAAGCAAATGGAAATGAAAGGATTTAAAATTATAATAATAACAATAAAAATACTGGCTTTCTGGGCAAGAGAAGATTGGTAGTGACAGAGGATAGAATCAATGTATTTTATTGATATGAAGCCATATAGGTAGAATGTACCTAATTTGAACAACAGATAGAAAATAAACTGGAAAAAAATGAATAAATCCTCAAATATCTCTGTGACAATCACCAAATATCCAATATGTATATTATCAGAACCCCAGAAGGAAGAGAGAATGAGGTTAAAGAGGAATAAAATAAGTAATGGCTGGATCTTTATTCTGAAGAACAGGGAAGCCCATAAATCTAAAAAGCTGAACGAATCACTCGAAGGATTAACCCAAAGAAATGTACACTACAATTAAACTGGAAACTAAAGACAAATTTTGGGAGCCCCCAGAGACAGACGATGCATTTTGTCTATGGGAATGTCAACTCACATGATGTAGATTTCTCACTGAAACAATGAAGGTAGCAATTTGCCCTCAGTGTCTGCAAATGTATGGTTCAAAGGAGATTACCATGGAGGAAGACGCTCAAGATGAGGGAGTCTAGTGTTCTACTGTGGATCTTGATTGATTTTCCCCATCACATCATCCACTTCCACTAAAGGCATGCTGCCTTCTGACAGAATTCTCCCTTTATTGCTTCACTAAAGGGTATCATGTGCCTGCATTTGAGCCTTGGAAAGATGACCATTTCACACATCATGACTTAAACACAGCTGCTAATAACACAGGATGGACTAAGCTATGCAAGGCAGGTGTGGGGATTTAACACATTCTATGTTTGAAATTCCCTCTGGTTTTATTATTTTTTATATGCATTTATTTGACTGCACTTGGTTAAAACTGTATGTAATAAAAATGTGATGAAGGTAGCCTTCTTATTCTTTTGAAGTGCGGAAAGGAGAAAATTGCCAAGCGTGAATTCTATATTCAGCGGAACTAACCCTCAGGAATAGAGGAGACATTGTGTGTAGCCTACCATTTTACTTATAACTTTCATATGTTCTACTTCACGTTTAACAAAAACTACAGTACTGCTTGGGTTCCTGAGATAATTACTGATATTTCAAAGTGGGCAAGGAAAGAGATCAAAATGAGGTTCTTGAGTTTCCAAAGCGGCTGTGCTGCCTATAGCCCACCGTTTCAAGTTGCTCACATGAATTATTCTGAGAACACCACTAGGAAAAATGCACAGAGATGTATACAAACATACCACAAATGAGGTAAAGATTGACCCCTAAAATCTTTAGTGTGACTGCAGAGGAAATGCAAAACAGAAAAAGAAGATCAAGGACCAGAAAAACAAACAAATAAAATGTAAGACTGAGATAGTAATATCCTAAATGTAAATGTCCCAAATATATAACTCAAAAGGCAGAGATTGGTAGAGTGGGTTCGGAACAACATGGCTGGCTTGGTTTGATTGCTTAGCTGATGCTCTTCCACTTATGTCATACTTCTAGCCTGGTCATTGGCTGTTCACTGTGAAATGAAATTTTATGTACTTTTCCACCCAGACTTGACTTTGAACTGAGAACCTCAGCTCTCAGTCTCTGTAGGCAGGATTACAGGTATGAGCCATCATCACCTGGCTCCTAATTTATCTTCTTGCCTGGATCCTGGAGTCTTCTAAACTTCTAAAGCATAGCTCGACATCTGTGTGACTCTGAGCTGATTTCTGGAGAACATGACCACAAATGCTTAATCTATATATCCAAGTGCACATACACCCTTGTATCTTCATCTATCAAAGACAGCTCTAGCTCCAATTATATCACCTCTTCTTACATGCCAGAGAAAAGCAAAGATGTAAAGGGCTTCACCCTACACAGCCTCACTTTTCCATGGGAACAGAATTCCCAGAGTGAGAGTTTGCAATCTATACCATCAATACACAGCAAAATATGACAACTGGAAAAGTATAGATCTCCCGTAATCTCTGAGAAAGTAAAATTTAAGATAGTAAAAAGATTCTCTGGGGAAACAGGAGCTTACTGCCTGAGGCATGAAGAAGTCAGCAATCCTAAACTTCCTTAAGTATTTTCTGATACTTTCAGGAATGATTTTATCTTTATTCTGCCTTGGAGTTCAATTTTAAATCTCCTGTGTTCAGATATCCTGGAATTAATGTTTTCAATTTATTCAAGCAAGACATATACAATCTGAAAGACACAATGTAGCCTCAATATGTGGATCTTCCTTGCAGATTCATGGACTTAAAGCTGGGTTCTCCTGTTCATACCAAGTTCTTCTCTAATGAGATACATATAATTGATATACCCAGGGCATTCTCAGTAGGTGGCTGGGAATATCATTAAGGAACATTTTAGTCATATACTCTGGCTTTTCTGAAAGTATATACATTAAAACAAAATAGTCTTAAGCCTAAGGAAAATGCAATGTATTAAGTTATCTACTGCTGAGTAACAAATGACCCCATCATGTAAGGACTTCAAACAGCAAGCATTTATTTCCTCAGTTTCTATGGGTTAGAAATCTGGACACCACTACTAAATCTGGTCCTTTAATTATGGGTCTCTTATATGCCAGGTTCAAGATATCAGCTGGAGGCCAGGCCGACTGGCTCACACCTTAGTCCTGGCTCTTGTGAGCCTAAGGTAGGAAGATAGTGGGCTTGAGGCTATAGAGTGAGACTATGTCTCCAAAACAAAATTAAAAAAAACATAGAAACAACTACCAGCACAACTGCAAAAAAGAACAAATACATGTTAACAATGGCTGAATCCTGCGCCAACGATGCAGTAGGGAAGATGGGGCTGCTCACACCATGGTTGGGTCTGGGGGCTGCCCAGTCTCCAGTGGCTGTTAGAGCAAGGGTCTGCTGCTCTAGCCCTGCACAACGTAATCTCTCAGCCCTCAAACTATGCACCAAGCATACTATGTGGCATTCTTCTGTGCTTTGAAGAAAACTCAAATGCCTCCCAATGCAAGATCCCTGGTCCCTAACTCCTTTGGACACAGCCCCTCTCCCGTACACTCTTTTTGTTTGTTTTTGGTTGGCCAGGAGGCTTGAACTCAGGACCTAGGCGCTATCCTTGAACTTTTTTGCTCATGGCTCATGCTCTACTCCTGAAGAGCCACATCTCCACTTCCCAATTTTTAGATGTTTAATTGGCGTTAAGAGTCTCAGGGACTTTCCTGCCCGGGCTGGCTTTGAACCTCAGATCTCAGCCTTCCTGAGTAGCTAGGATTACAGGCGTGAGCCACCGGTGTCTGTCTTCCCAGCTGCCATCTCTGCCGGTTTGATCACACTGGCTGCTTTTGATGCTGGGACATGCCAAGTCCTCCTGGTTAAGGGCTCTGCTCCCTGTGACTTCTGCCAGTTTCATTTTTCCTCAGAGCAACAGGCCTAGACTCTTTACATTCACAAGTGCCAAACCAACTGCCGCCCTTTCCTCTCATTACCTCTCCTTGTCTCTTTGCCCCAGAGGCCCCAGGTCTAGGCATTTCTTTCAGGGTTTACTGCTGCTTTTTGCACTCACACATTCTCCTACTCTCTTGTGTTCACCGCATCCCCAGTAGGCATCATCTGCTGGATGAATGGATGAATCAACAGATAGCATCATTGCAAAAGAGCCTTCTCATTTGGTGCTCATTTCCTTTATTTGCAAAGTGAGAACTGCAGCTAGTTCTGCAAGGTTATTAGGAGCACCCCTGGAGACTCAAACAGGAAAGCAGCACCCAGTGAGTAAAAAACCAAATGCCAGTTCTCTCCCTTCTCCCACAGAATGTGAGATTCACTCAGTGCCACTTGTTTTAAAAGAACACGATCAGCACCAGAGCAGCTACGTCTGCATCGGGTTCCCAGGATGGGCTGGCCCGCATTCTCTCCAGGCAAGGCTGCTCATGTCCCCTACTTCCCATCCCTGGAGATTCCTCTCCAGAAACTTTTGTGCCCACAGCAACTTTCTTCCAGCCAGAAATCCAGCGGCCCGAACTTTCAGTACTCTATATCAGAACCCCAGAGTGAATTCATGAACAGCATCCTTCCATCCCCCGCGGCTTTCTCCCACACTGGGAGTTGCTTCGTGACTCCTAGGACCGCTTTGGTCCTTTGATCCCAACTTCCTTCAAGACCGGCCTCACTTAGTTACCTGTCATTCCCTTCCCTTCCTCCCCCCCACCCCAAGGCAGAGTCACATCGCTGACGCCTTCATGACAACCAGTTACCTACATCTCCATTTTTCCATCCATTTGCAGTTAAACTAAAAGTGGCTACTTTCTGCAGGTCACCTGGGGTGACTTGAAGGAATGAAATGTCTCGAGCAGGGATTTGTTGGTGGGATGAATATGTACAGTCAGACTCACTGGGCTTTGGGGCCCGAACTGCCCTCCATGTTGCGAAAGACGACCTTCTCATTCGTCAAAGGCTTTGCCCTCTGCAGTGCATTGGCACCTTTGCCGCTCCTGCAGCTCACAGCAGGGAAGTGTCCATGGCCGAGGCCAGGTGCCCAGCCACACTGAGTACCCCTCGCCACGCTCTCTGAAAACACAGCACAGATAACCAGGATTCCTGCCACCAAGTCATTAGAAGGCATATGGAGGTGCGGCTCCATGCAGTGAGAAGCGCTGTCATTAATTGCTAACACAACTCGGCCATAGCCGCTTTTCCAATTGAGGAAACTGAGGCCTCGGTATCCCAGATAGCTTGCACAAAGCCCACCAGGACACCTAGAACTCCATTTTGTGTTTACCTGCTGGATTTGATGTCCATAGGACTAACAGATATTTCTCTACTTGCTTCTACAAGAACAAACACACCTGCAGGAAGATTTCTTCTTTAGAATCAAATCCTATTGTCCAATGGCCTCACCCATCGAAATCCACACTGCTCTCATCTCGGGAGGTGTGCTGGGCTCTGGTATATGTTTATCAGAGGTATACGAATCACCTCTGTATACCTCTTATATACTGATAATTATGTAACCACGCAGTCTGCATTTACATGGACAAGTGCTTATTTGGCCACACTATTTGTGTTACACAGCCGAGCTCTGGCTCCTTTGGTAAATGTTGATTGTGGGCTCATTGTTCTCAACGTGTGGGCCACAACTCATCCATACGAGAATTCCCTCTTGGCCCTGAGCAATGGTGATGGACCTGGAGTGGGTTATTTGGTGTTGGTGATAGTGGTGGCGATAGGCTTTGGTAATTTCCATGTCAACCTACAACATCCCACAGATGTTAAACCCCATCCTCTTTGCAAGCTCTATATGTAACACCTGCAGGAATTATTATTTACCAAGTGCCACCAAGGAAAGAGCAGCAGTCTCAGCGGGCTGCCATTGTGTGTACTTCCTTTCCAGCTAAACGTTGGTGAGATGAGCATGATAGTGCAGCGTCACACCTTGTGTTCAACTTCAGAGCCGTGAAGGGCTTGCTGACATCACTCCAAACTCCAAGTCTCAAGTTTGGCCCAGTTGCTTTGAAGTTTGCTTATATGTAACCATTTTCCCTTCCAGCGTGGAGACATTATACGCTGCCTTTCTGCTACCCCTCCCTTTGTGACCTCTGCTACCTCTCCTGTGACTCTCAATCTCCATCCATTCCCCCAGCTCCAACCTGGGAGGGCCACCACGTGGGAGGGTGGAGGACATGGCTGCTTTGCTGTCTTGCCTGTGCTTCATTTGCATCCTTTCTCCTGGGGTGGGTGACTATGAGCATCTGTACAGCCTGGTTAGGGTTTGTGATGGATGAGACTGTCTCCCCGACTTCGTTTGAGACTCCCAAGAACTCTGAGAACAAAGCAGCGCACATCAGCGACCCTGAGACAAAGCACTTGACTGATGATTGCATGTGTGTCTGAGGAGCCCTGGATCCATTGTGTGCTGCCAATGGATGGGCTGGGTTTAAAGGAGAGATCAAGTTGCTTGTTTGGAACATCTGTTTCTGGGGTCACACGAATTGCCAGGGAGGCAAAGTAAGACTAAGGGTCAGAGCCAACCTCAGTGTGGATGTAAGTTACTTCTTAGCCAAGTGTGTGTTCTTTGCCCTGTAGAAAGGTGATCTCCAAGGCAGTTGCGAATGTAGAGACTCTGAAATCAGATATCTGGGCTTACTTGTCATCCTACTGCTCTATCAAATATCACCAATAGTTCTGTTAGGGACCTTGAGTTCCTCGATTATAAAATTAGAATAAAAGCAGCACTTTAGCTACTGAGTGAACCATGAAGGGTAAGCCAGTTAGGAAGCAGAGTGGCTTAGCAATTAGCAGGCCATTAAATATCTTTACGGTTATTATTTATTACTCACTCTTTGGAAGGCCCTATGAGTTAGATTTTGATCTTGCTCTTTTGGTTTTCTGCCTTGGCATTTGTAGTAGGTGTAGGAGCCTTCTTGGACTGCCTGGTGGGGGACTTTTATTTACCTGCTGAGCGACTCTCAGCACAAGCAGACATGGTGCTGTGACCACCTTGGAGCATGCAAGCTCTGGGAGCTGGGGGCCAAGAAGCTGCCCTGCACACCTACGCACGGGAACCCACGAGTCTGCTTCCCGGATTGCCTGCCACAACCCAGAGGCTCTTCTGTCCACTCCCACTGCAGCTCACATCAAGTCCTGGCTCTGTGTGGTCTGCTCACCACCATGTTCTGTGCTGGCCTCACCTCCTCCTCGCTGGCTGGCACTACCTCCAAATCCTTGTCTCAAGAATCTACTCTCCGGGGAACGTCCGCTGGGACAGGATCCACATCTTTTCTTTACACACCGAGGCTGAGAGTGGTTGGTGGGACTCCAGAGGCCATACTTTCTTCCTCTCTGCTGCATCAATTGTCTGGTCTTTAGCAAATTCCTTTATTTGATTTATTCATTTATTTTCTGGTGCCAGGGTTTGAAGTCAGGGCCTTGGGCCTGCTCCACTTGCTTGTTGTTCCCATGGTTTGTTCTGATTGCTCGCTCAGCTGGTGCTCTCCCAGGTGAGCCATGCCTCCAGCCTGGTGTTTTGCCTTATGTTTTAGAGATGGAGTCTTCTGGATTTATCTGCCTGTGTAGGCTTTGAGCCTCAATCCTCCAGACCTCAGTCTCCTGTGTAGCTAGAATCACAGGCAGGAGCCATTGGCTTTTGAGCACCATAAATTCTGCAGTGATCTGCAGACAAGGGGGCCCACTGGGAATGAAGGAAGGTTTTACAGCTTGAGTAAAGTAAGAGCTGCCCTTTCAAAGGGACACAGGTAATTGCACACCTCTGGAAGGCGTGCAGAGATAGAACTAATAGCCATATGCATGAGCACCATGATGCGCTGCTAACATATTGAAATGCTGAAACACCAGTTGGTGAATAATAAACTTGTTCCTAGGCCCCAGGGTTCCCCTCTGCTTCCCCATCTTCCCATGATCTAGGAATTTAGGGGTTAACTCAGTAGGGGACTTTCCTGCCCCATCTCCAGCAGATGGTGAGTGATGACTGTACTCATTAATTGGTCCTCAGCCCTTACAGATCATTAAATGTTTGGAATCTAACTCTCTTGGCAAAAAGGAAGAACACAAGCGAAGATATTTACTGATTAGATCCCACGATTTTTTTCTCTTCCCTTCCCTTTACAAAATGCCCCATTCATCTTAGCTGAAAGAAAGAAAAAAACACATCTTCTTGATAGATCAGCCAACATCAATTTTTAATGCCACAAACAATTACCTAGCCAGTTCTTTTCTCATCGCCCAAGAGCTGAAGGCACCAGAGCCTTGTGCTTCGCAGGAAGACATGTGCCGAAGACGGCAGGAACAGATGGTCTTGCTACAGATCGGTTCTTCTCCAAGCTCACTCTCCACTTGGCATGAGAAAGACAAGGCCCACAAAATTCATGGCTGCTACAAAGCTTTTTGTCAGTGTGAGGTCCGGTGAGGAAGATGACGGGAAGGGACACAGAGACACAATGGCTAAGCAAGGACTGCCAAGCTCTTGTTTTAAAGTAGAGGGTGCTATTCCCCCGCCCACCCCCACAGTGAAGTCATTTTTTTTTCTGAGATTTGGGTAGGGAAGGGACACTGGTCCCCAAAGTCCTTTGGATAAATTACCATTCTGTAGATTAAAAAAAGTGATGCATGCTAAGGTAAATGAATGCATCTGCATGTGATTTTGTTTTTGCCTTTTAATTGGAAGATTCAGGCTTCTGAGGAGAGAGAGCAAAGCAGCCCCCTGAGGAATGGCTGGAAGAGAAATACAGAAATAGCCACATTGTGTTTCAAAAGGTGCATCCTCCAGAGGAACGTAGGATGATTCTTCTTTGTGAACATCAGAGCACTGAGAGGAAATAAAGGTACACATTTGGAAAGAAAGCATCAAACCAGAAGCAAGAGAGCTAAAGGCCCCAGGTCTCACACTCTGTCTAGGTTTGTTTGTGAAGATATTATTATGTTGTGAAGATGTGATTATATTAAGGCTCATCATTCTTGGCACACCCTTTGAAAACAGCGATCTTCGATTCTGACCTTTAACCCATGCATGGCGGCAGGCAGCTGGCTTGGGAATGGAAGGTGAGGAGGTTGAAGGTAGGCAGCAGAGCTGGGAGGGGTGGGGGATGGGTGGTTCACAGTCCATTGGTCTCTCTCACTTTTCTTGAGGGGTGACCTTGAGCTACAGTTCCTAGTGGAAGGCACGTATCTGAGGCAAATGGCCATCTCATTCTGTGGAATGCAAGCTTTTGGTCATAATAGAGTTGGAACTTAAAGTCTCGTAGGTACTAGGTCAGAACTCTGCCACTTGAGCTGCAATCCGTATTTAGCAGTTTTTCAAGGAGTGTTGCATGATTCAGCCTGGGAGGCATCAGACTGTGATCCTCCTGTTTTGGCCTTCTCAATAGCTGGGATTATAGCCACTTGGATTTGCCGTTTTTCTTTACTTTAACATGGAAGTGTTCTGTTTGATTATAATCTTGTGTTTTTGGAGATGCTGGGGATCCAACCCAGGGCCTTATAGGTGGAAGTGATATCTTGGTCACTTGAACTCCCTGATCTCTTCACTATAGCTCCTTGCTCTTAACTTCCGGTGCCTCATCTGCTTTCTGAGACATTCACCAAAGGAGTTTGTTACCTCTTCTTTTTGCAGTACTGAAGTGTGAATGGAGGGTTCACCCTTCCCTTTTGTTTCTACCTTTTCAAGACAGGCTCAAGCTAATTTTTCCCAGGCTGGTCTCAAATGCATGAATCAAGAGTAGCAGATATTACAAGTATGTATTACCATACCAGTCTCAGACATGTTTTGGCCAGTTCCACCCAAACCCTTCCATGCAACAAAACATGCTGAGAAAAATCACTGCCAGAGAAGAGATCCAAGTTTTTCTCCACTCTATGATTTCATTCTCAAGTGTTCAATATGAATGCTAACACTCTGCCTGAAAGACTGTAGAGTTCATGGAAGAGAAGACAGAAATCATGTTAACACCACCATATTTTCTATTTAGAAATGATCTGCCTCCTTCATTGGGTCTCCTGATGATTTCCAGAAACAGACTGACATACAGAGCAGAGACCCAGAAAGGAAGGCATTGCAAAGAGAGTCCCTACATCTTGAGTTCGCCTAATAAAAAACAATGCTCTCAATCCTGAATGCACCTAATAAGATACTTGACAGTGAAAATCTGCCACACAGCCAGGAACTCTTCAGAATCTTTGCCACTTGGTAGTCAGGGAATGACTGGAAAGCAGCGAATCTGCTCAAATCGTTCAAGGCAGTCAGCTTAAGTGGGAATGCCACTCATCTGTGTGACAATGGCAGTGATGAGACCCAGAAGCATGGAGGGCCCCACCCCTTGTCTCCGCCCTCCTCACGCTGTCACCCGGCACTGTTGATTGAATCCTGCCAACCAGCATTTATAAGCCAGGGTGATCTATCCTGTTGATGGGGGAGAGAATTAACTCTCAAGGAAATATGCCCACAAATCACGTAACTGACTATTTACCAACTTCGACACTAGCTTCTTATTGCAGCATACATAATTTCAGGGCAATTTTCAGAAAGCCACTTTCCTTTCCCATGCGTATCCATCAACAGGTAAAAGGCTGCTCCGTGAGTGTGATTTCCAGCGGCAGGCAGCATGTCCCCCCGCGTCCTCTTCACTCATCCCGAAGGCTCCCTTACAGTATCGCCACACAGTCCATCAAGAAACACATCTGTTATTTATGAGAAATTTAGCCCTCTTTGTATTCTCTCGCCACATCCTTTTTGCTGTCTTTCTTGTTCTGAGCGTGTTGCTTCTTTCTCACTGTCATCTTTGGGAAGACGAGAGCAATTGTTCAGTAGAGCAATTGGAAATGCTCCTCATGCATGAATAGCTGAGTAGTTACTGGAGACACTGTAAGAGGACGCAGCGTCTGGCTTAGAGCGCTGCAGAGTGACGGCCAAGGCACCACAGGCAAAATGAGACAGTCTGAGGAACCCCTTCCTCTCCCCCAGGTTTCCCTCATCCCACTTCCCAGCAAGACAGAGATTTCTCCCTGGGTTCCACCATCAGGCTGATGGAACTTGTAAGATTTAGCAATAAACACACACATAACACATCCACCTCGCAGAAGCCACTTTCATTTTCACAATGGGAAATTAGCTGTACAGCTGTACACTATCAACCAGAACCTGTCTCCAGGAACAGGAAATACATTGATGATGAACATGGGTGGTGGGGGGGCGGGTAGGGGATGGATATGCAGGGGAAATTTTGCTCATTTAAATGTGCTTTTATTTGTTCATTTTTTGAGGTGTGGGAGTGGGGAAGAGTTCGCTTTTCTCCAGCTATAGATAGTTTTTTTTTTCAGAGCAGATATTTGTAGATATACAAAATACTAGAAAGAAAGGTAACTAACCAGGGAGAAATGTCCCATTGAGAAGTCGGGGGTGGGCCTTGAGGCTCCTGGGTAGAGTAACCAGAGGAACGGACTCTTTCAGATAAAGGCCACACTGAGGACACAGATGCTGCTCTTTAAACAGAGAGGGGCTTTGGCTGTATCCATTACAGATCTGGCTGGCTTAAGCAAGGGGTATAGATAGGTTGACATCGCTTGGAGTTTTATGCTATTTGGTGCTGAAAGTGGGGGGAGGGTGGAAAATAGTTGGCGTGACCAAATATATTGCTCTACAAAAGAAAACAGGAGGTGGAGTGGTACATGGCTTTCCATTGCTACGAAGAAATACCTGGGGCAAGCTAACGTAAAGAGGAAAGATCGATAGCTCGCAGTGTTAGTTCCTGACCGGCCCAGGTGCTTTTGGACCTATGGTGTGAGTGATTACCATGGGAGTCTGAGTGCCTGGAGGAGGAAGATGCACATACAGACAGAGGGAGGGCTCTAAGGGAGAGGGAAAATGGAGAGAGAGAGAGAAGAAGAAGGTAGGAAGGTGCTGGGGACAAAATACATCCTTCAAGGGCCCCTCCTCACAGGGCCTACTTCCTCTAATTATACCCTGAACTGCTACACTTCTCATATCTCCCAATAGTCCATTAAGATATGCAGGGGCTGGGAAGGTGGCTCAGAGGTAGAGCACTTGCCTTGCATGCATGAGGCCCTGGGTTCGATTCCTCAGCACCACATAAGCAAAAAGAAAAAAGCTGGAAGTGGTGCTGTGGCTCAAGTGGTAGAGCGCTAGCCTTGAGCTGAAGAGCTCAGGGACAGCACCCAGGCCCAGAGTTCAGGCCCCAAGACCGGACCCCCCCCAAAAAAAGATATGCAATCACCCATGGCATTAATCCATCTCTGAACCCAGAGCCTTAATCATCCAGACATCTTCCATAGGCCCCAGCTCTGAACATTGATCTACTGGGGACCAAGCCTTTTCACTAGGAACTTTTGGGGGATACTTTAAGATACGAGCCGTAACAAATGGATCTGGAAGACATGAGGCGGGGGCGGGGGGAGAGAAAGGGAAAAGCATCATTCTCTCCTCTCGTTTGCCCAGGCAGGTGACCTTGAAGCTCCTTCTTTTGCTCTTGTACCAGAGTTCTATTTATCATCGGCAGATTGGGCTATCCCATTTGCAGGGGCACTGAGAACACGTTGGAGGTCAATGGAACTCTCTCCCCAAACCACCTAACTTTCATTTTTAGGATCCTAGAACTCTTCATCCCTGAGACGTCCTAAGGGTGGGTTCTATGTACTTTGCTGAATTCTAGACTATTTCTTGGGCTTTCCAGGAATGGAAATAGAGCATTTATCTATCAAATAGCTCAGCTTAATGAACCATAAAAAGTGTTGATAAAAATGATTGGCTTAAGTCTCACTGAGTAGGCAACTATACCAATTGTGTAAGAATTAGGAGGGACTGGAGCTGTATCTTATTGGTACAGAACTTGCTCTGGGCTCAATGTCTGGCTCATTGTGCAAGAGCACAAAGAGAATTTGGAATATAACAGACTTCCCAGAGCATCAGAATTATTAAATGGCACCCAGTGTGTTGAGAGGAGCGCGTAGCTAACTGGGGGCATGCTCTGGGGGAAGATTCTGGGACTCTAATACCTCTTCTTTCATTCTCTCTCTCTCTCTCTCTCTCTCTCTCTCGTTTTCTCTCTCTATTTGTCTCTCTGTCTCTCTCTCTCCACTTTGTGATGATCATGACACATGAGCAGTTTCTTCCATCCTGTGCTCTTTGCTATACTGTTCTTCCCCAAAGGTATGGATCCTTGGAATGATGAGCTAAGAACTCCAAAATGGTGGCTCAGGTGAACCTGTCCACTCTGAAGTTGATGCGTCCACTTATTTTGCTAGTAATGGTGACCATGATTTAACATGATGATATTAAGTGCTTTCCTTAGATAATTAGTGGCAAGGGCAAAACTTATCTGGGGCCTTGGGATGGGGTACCACTTAATAAAACCATCTCCCGGTTGTACAAAAACACTTCATACCTAAGAACTATCTTTGCTTTCTTTCCTTTTTGTTGCCAGTCCTGAGGCTTGATCTCAGGTCCTGGGCTCTGTCCCTGATCCTCTATATGTTCAAGGCTAATGCTCTACCATTTGATCCACAGCACCACTTCTGGCTTTTTCTGTTATGTGGTACTGAGGAAACAAACATGGGGCTTCATGCATGCTAGGCAAGCACTCTACCACTGAGTCACATTCCCAGTCCAGAACTATCTTTTAATGATAACATAATTAGGTCATTTTAGAATTTTTGCCTTCCTAAGGCAAAAAAAAGAGAGGCAAATTTGCATTAGCAATGACTGGAAGGGGTCCCTGCTGGAAGAGTTGAGCACTCTCTAGATCATTCATCTTATTTCTGTTCTCATGTATATTTTGCCTGAACCTAAAATGAAAATTGTAATGAAATTTAGCATCTTTCCTATGAAACATACAGTATATTAATAAATGTGAAGGGACTTGTTTGGATGGCTATAACACAAAAAAGAATTTACTGGGGTTCAGACATCTTTAATGTACATGTTTGTGGGACCATATTGATGATTATAAATACAATTAATCTTCCAGTTGTGTGTAGAAATAACACAGCTCTATGCCACAGATTACTAGACAACATGCTGACAAAACATTCTTCCATACCCAGCATGGTTTAGAATGTGCACAGATGAATGTTTCCAAATAAAAGCATCTTCCTCTTGCAAGCTGCATTTATTGACCCTTTATTTAAAAAAAGTATTATTACTTACTCCTGGATGTTTGGGGTTATTAACTCTATTGATCTAGTAGTGTTCATTTTTGGAAACCAATTTCCTCAGACTAGAATAAAAAGTAAAGTATATAACTCAGAACAAATTAGTGGAAATAAGTTGGCATATGCCGTAAGTCTAGTTTAGTTTAGGTGGATAAAAGGGAATGAATTAGGTATTATGTTGAAGAGAGTGGACTTAGGCAGGAATCAGGCAGGAGGGAGAGGTGGAGTTTATGGTAAGTAGATTTAGACACCTGCCTGCTTACTACTGCTACCACTACCACCACCACCACCACCACCACTACCACTACCACCACCAACCCTGGTTGCCTGGTGTTAATGGGATATTATTGCTACATCTGACCTTTCAAAGAGAGGTTAAAAAATACATGTAATTTACCAATTTTAAAAAATAATAGCAAGCCACCGATTGTCCAAGCATTCCTGTTATTGTCAGATGAGGGTCTTTCCTCTTCATTTGGCTGACAAATAAGTAGGAGATGCTGTTAGTGATCTGTAAATTTCGTTTGTAAAGTTCAGACCCGAGATGGTGACAAATGGAAGTGACTCTTGTATATCTCGTGTCAGGTCAAATGCTGTCTTTCTGGAGAGTCCTTCTTTGCTCATGTCCAGTGAGTTAATAACTGGAGAGAGAGTCATGATTACTGAATCTATCTGACTTTGAATCCCTTTTTGCTTTGGCTTTTCCTGTAAGGTAGCATGAAGAATATAGAAAGGAAGGTAGCAGATGCAACTGGCTTTAATCATTTGATTATGAGTTCACTTCAACAAAAGCCCAAGTACCTAGCAACTCTTCCATTTGATCCCTGAAGAGCAGTAATTCTACTCCATGCTCTCAAATAACCACTGATATGTTTCTAAAAATACAAAAAGCACTTGGGACCAAACTAAATCCAATTATTTTATCCCCCCTTTTTTCTCCTTGTCTCCCGACCTGCTTTATCATTCAAAGGCCCTAACAGCCTATCTTTGCAATTGGAAGAATCTAAGAGATGACCTAAAATACAGAAGAAGCTTTGTGATAAATCAAGTTCTTAAATAGATTAACTGAGTTACATATAGCACCGAATGGGACCAAATTCTGGATATGTCTTCTCATCCATCCTTCCAACAGATCTTGAGATACCACAGTAAAAAGGACACATTTCCTGCCACTATATTATCTGTGTAATCCAACTGTTGATGTGCTCATCCACCAAACATTTGATCAACTCTTTCTGCTGTAGGTTAAGCAATATACTAAGGGCTGAGGTATAATGAAAAACAATCCTTGCTAGGCGCCAGTGGCTCATGCCTGTCACCTTAGCTACTCACGGAGGCTGAGATCTGAGGATCCCAGTTCAAAGCCAGCCTAAGCAAGAAAGTCCCTGAGACTCATCTCCAACAAACCAAACCAGAAGTGGTGCTGTGGTTCAAGTGGTAGAACGCTACCCTTGGGCTGAAGAACTGAGGGACAGCACCCAGGCCCAGAGTTCAAGCCCACAACCAACAAAAAAATAAGAAAAAGGAAAACAATCCCAGAAGCACTATAATGGACCTTTTAAATGGTTTTCTACATGCAATGAAGTAAAGACATGCTGCTGTAACATTTTATATATACATATATATGTGTGTATGTATACACACACATATATGCTACTGTTCCTGGTATGGTGTATATCTTTCATGTAAACAGTAACTATAGGAAGCAATTCTAGCTTACAGCTAGAAAGGACAGACTCAGAGCCATTCAATCAGCTCATCTTCAAAGATTGCTGACCTAATGATTCAAAACAAAGCTATAAATTATATGCAAAAGAGCTGTTGATTATGATAGGCAACAAGGTGACTTCATAAAGGAACTTTCAGACTGAAGCTGAAGAAGTATGGGATTTTGACAATTTAGTAATCTTTCCTTCTTCCCACTAATGCTTTGAGGAAAGCTACTTCTCCATAGCTCATCTACTCCATTGGAAATGAGGGTGTGATTAGACTTCAAAAACATTTTTTCTGTTGCAATTATGATACAATAGACTGATTAGTAGTTTTATAGGCAAGTACATGTAAGTGTTGATTGGGGCATATATAATTTTACTGCTGATTTGGGAAATGAACTATTGTTATGTCTTTAAATGTCTGTGACAGTCAAAATTCCAATCAGCATGGAAGATTCAATATTTAACAAAATGACAACTTTTGAAATTAATATTTAATCACCTGAGTTTAGTGAAATGTAAAAAAAAAAATGTCTGCCTAGTAAAGGGAGTTTTAGTTTACTTTTCCATCATGAGTACACTACAAAGCCTTTTGTTTTACATTTTTGATGTGTGTGGATGAGATTTTAAGTGGAAAGTATCTTGCATAAATTGTCTTAATTTACTGATAACTAAACCATCCATGAAATATTAGAAATGGTTTTCAGTAAAGGATTTACTAGGGGGCAAACAATCTCAGGTAGAGTAGTTTTCCTTTCCAAGATCTGACCTCTTTTCCTTGTAACAACCACAGTACCCTCAGGACAACTCCCTTAAGCTTTCAAGAATAGAATCACTTCTTAAGAGTGTGACGTCCTGGATTGGCCAGCAGACACCCAATGGCTCGTCCTCATTGGATAAGCTTATCTGAGTTTTTCTCCCATCACTGTGGCCCCACTGATTGGCTTACATTAAATTGGTTGCCACCCTGAGACTTGAAGAGCATTCAGGATAAAGCTCAGAGCTAAACAGGAAAGCAGGATACTCCATTCCCAGAAGAAGGAAGAGTAGCTGATGATTCAAATAATGTCAATCATTAAAGAGACAGCAGGGGAGCTGGGTCATTGGTTCATAACTATAACCTGAACAACTGGGAGGTCTTAGAACAGGAGAATCATGGTTTGAGACTAGACTGGGCAGAAGTGTTTTCAAAATCCCTTCACAACACATAGCTGGGTGCAGTGTCATGTAGCAGTTATCCCAAGCTCTGTGGGAGGCTGGATCAGGAGGATAGCCCTGGAAGAGAAAGTCAACCAGACTCCATTTCCGTGGAGCTGAGCTGGGCATGCGCAGCATGGAGTCAAGCGTGTTGCGTGGATAGTAAGCAAGACCCTGGCCTAAAAAATTAACCAGTGCAAACAGGTTTGGAGGCATGGCTCAGCAGTATAGCACCCACCTAACAAGCACAAGTACCCGAGTTTAAAAGAAGGGCCCTTTTGGTGCTTCTTGCTCCATAAAACAAAGACTAAGACATGGATTCTACTTCCAAAGAGCTTTTCATTTCTTTTATAGGGCAGGAAGCAGAGAGAGACAGAGAGAGATAGGTAGGTAGATAGAGAGAGAGAGAAAGACAGACAGAGACAGAGAGAGATAGAGAGAGACAGACAGACAGAGAGACAGCGTGGACAAGCACCACTCATTTATGGCAGATCATGGTGCTAGTCTTGCTCTGGAGTACGAGATGGAATCTTGTGAACTTCATTGTTGCCTGAGCTGGTCTCTCAAATTGAGATCCCTAGGTCTCTACATCTCTCTTAGCTAGGATTACTGGCTTGATCCATGATTTCCTGCTATGAAATCTCTTGACAGTACAATAGAAATCTAGGAAATTAAAACAGGGTTCTATCTTTAAGGGCTCCAACTGGGAGAGGAAAAATTATATATATACATATATATATATAGTTTTATATGTTACATATGATATATATGTATATTTGCTAATTCTATCTTCTGCAGAATTTCTTCTTTAAGCAGAAATTATCTTGATACCAGGACAGGCAGTCACTTCTCAGGCCACAGATGTGCCAATGCTGGCAGTAAGGGCATAGGAGACACTCTAGCTGATGGCACCTTACGTAGCACCCACACCCCAGAGCATCCCATGCAGAAAAGGCAGAAGAACGGTGTGATGTACCACACTGGGATTCTGAGAAGCTAAAACTTTCTGGCTCAGAAACTCATTTGCAATTACTGGCCTCAGAGAGAGCACTCCTGCAACTTTCATTTGCTAGAGAAGATGGAACTGGGAATTGGAAAAGTACCCCTGAGTCTTGGTAAATATGGGGAAGTATATCTGTTACTCGAAATGCTTTGTTGTGTTCCACTGATGAGAAGAAAAACCAACCTACAAAGTGGTATTTGTCTAAACTCCACTCTCACAAATACATATTTTTTAATAAACAGAATCACAGAGTTATATCCAAAGGCACAACGTGGGTAGACTGACTGCAACTGCAACTTCAGGAAGGAGATTTGGGGTCACAGCTCTGAGTCCACGTGGGGTGGGGGTGGGGAAGGGAGGCATCCTGTGGGAACCACTCCTACCTTCTCTTAGCTCATCCCCATCCAACAAGACCCACATTCAAGGAAAAATGTCCACAGGGGACCTCCTCTCAAAACGACTTTTCACCACTCTAGTTGAAGTTACCCAACTGACCACCCCCTTAAAGCTGTCTCTATTCACACCTGTCCTCCATTTTCCTGTCCACATTCAATACCAAGCATACACCTCTGGCTTCCCCCTGAGATTCAGGCAGGCAGTCTGTCCCTCCCTGCCTACTACACAGCACTCAGCTGAGCAGAATGGAACTGCTTAGCTCTACATCCAGCCCATGCCTCTCCCCTAGCTTCTGGAGACCCATAGCATCTGGGTTAACCCAACTCTCTAGGCAAAAGAAACCCACTATTGTGGATAGGTTACACTGGAAGCGACGCTATCATAGTCTATAAAGTTTCCATGGCCTCAGGTTATCTGCCTTTCTGTTTTTCTTCCCATTTATTGGCTAAAAAGTTAGTTGTTGTTGTTGTTTAACTGCAGGTCAAAACTCTTGCCTGAGTTTCTGGTTTAAATCCATTTCCTTTGGCACTCCTATATTTAAGAAATCCCACAACTGTAAAAAGCCCAATTAAGTATTGTCTTGGCACGCTCCTGGTCCCAGCAGCCTTTCTCACCCGGGGCTGTCAGCACCTGCACAGTCCCTCAGGTGTGTACTTCCACCTCTGGTGCAGTCTCCTCTCTGCAATCACCTCATGGTTCATGGAGTGTCATCAGCATCACCCTGAGGGGACTCAGAAAAGCCAACTGCCAAGTCTGCTTTAGCCCAGACCTCCCAAATCAAATTCCAAGTACGGGGCTTCATTGTCTAGGTGTCAGAAGCTTCCAGATGATTCAAAGGCACCTTGAAATTGGTGAATTATTTCACAGTTTTATCTTATTTTGGTTAGCCTGACAACTACAGTAGATTATTGATTGGTCTTTCAATTCCTGCTCCTACCCCCTTCCAAATCTTTATCTTTCCAGCATTTCATGCTGGGTGCCAGTGGCTCACACCTGTAAGTTTAGCTACTCCTGAGGCTAAGATCTGAGGATTGCAGTTCAAAGCAAGTCTGGACAGAGGAGTTCCATAAGATTCTTATGTCCAATGAAACACCAAAAAAACTAGAAGTGGAGCTGTGGTTCAAGCCTTGAACAAAAGAAGCTCAGGGACTGCATCAAGGCCCTGAATTCAAGCCTCAGGATGGAATATACATACAAAAAAAAGGATAAAAGTAATTTTCATTCCTAAATTTGATGCAGTCAAACCTGTAATTATTATTTAGAAATCAAAGTGTTTACCATGGCAGAAAGGGCGAGGGAGAGGGAGGGAAGGAAGGAATTTGACCAGGGTGCATTGTGTACAAGTATGGAGATATCAAGATTAAAACCTTTCATATACTAATAACCCTGTATATATGCTAATAAAATGTAAAAATAGCCCCCCCCAAACCTTAACAATAAGAAATCCTTAAATGGCCAGTTGAATTCAATATCCAAAAGGAATAAAATATCAACTACACAAAGAAAAATAGAATCAGTTTTAAGGACAGATCATAAAATGATCTGAGATGCTCAGATGACCACAGATTGTATCAGAGGCTGTCAAGTGACAGGTGGGAATCCTGCATACATTCAAAACTCACCCATACCAGAAATGATGCCTGTGCCAACGCTTGCGATACAGGACACTAACACGTCCACTTAATTTCATCTCCTTGGGTTTATAATAATATCTATGACTTTAGACATGCCATATACCTTGACCTGGTGCCTCTAATCTTGGTTAACCCATCTGGATAACACACAGGGGCCCATTTGTGGTTAGCCAATCAGCTAAGCTCTTCCTACTGTCTCTCCCTGCTTCCCTCCCTCTCTCCCTTCTTTCCCTCCCCTCCTCCCTCTCTCCCTCCCTTCCTCCCTTCCTTCTTTCATTCTCTTCTTCCTTTCTGTTTTCCTTCCTTCGTTCCTTCCTTTCTTCTTTCTTTTCTCTCCCTCCCTCCATTCTTTCCTTCTCTTCCTTCCTCCTTTCTTTCCTTGCTTCCTTTTTTTTCCCTTTCCATACTTCCTTCCTTCCTTCCTTTTCTGCATTCTGTCTTTAAGTTTTTGAGGGTCTCTATTATTGGAACCCAGGCTTGGTTCAAATGTGCAATTCTCCTTCCTTGGCCCCCAGAGGACTGGGATTATAGGCATCTCTAATACCATACATGTCTTCATTCTGCTTTTGATCATTCCAGCTAAGATTTGCCTTTTGGGTTTTATGTTTGCTTGGCTTTTATTTTCTTTTTGCACACAGTGGAGCTGTGCCTTGGATATAGGATACGTTCAGGTGGTCCTTTTCTCTTGGTCCCTTAGTGTTCATGTTAGCCATAGATGGCACTTAGTGTCCGGCTCCAGCCATTCTGGGTTACCTGTTATAATCCTTTGCACTCAGTTTTGGTGTCAGTTCAGTTGGGATGACTGAACTCAGGAGAGGAAGGGCTGACCAAGCCAGGCAGGGGCACTGTATAAAGGCAATGAGCATAGTTTACCTGAGGTAGCTTACCACTACTTGTGTCCATCATCTCCTTTTTGTAGACACTGTGAACCAAACCCCCCTCCTTACTCTGACATATGGGTTGGTTCTGTTTTTCACTGCCAAGAAACCTTACTCTCAACAATTCCCTAAAGTACAGACTCATGAAGGCTAATCATATAATTTCCAACTTTGGTAAAGACATGAAAAAAACCCCACAACCTTTTCTGAGATAGGGACTATCATGGACAACTTATATATCAAAAAGTGCCTAGAGATTAAGCCACTGCACCTGCATAGAAGTTTCTGGATGAGAGTAACATGTGAGCAAGTAAACAAACTCTCTTCCTACTGTACACAAGCCTTATGCAATCCATTCAAGACCCTACAGGATAAGAAGACTTGAATAAGGGTGTTAATACTCATTTCTCCATTTAACTATGTTTGAGTGGGACATGAGCTGGGGTAATGGTTATAGAAGGCCCAATTTGGCACCTAGGAGGCTAATGTTTGCTATGAAATGAACTGACTAAGAATAGGAAAAGAAAACAAATGTCATCATGAAAGGAAAGAAAGGGGAAGGGAAGAGAGGCAGGAAGGGGAAAGGAAAGGAGAAAGAAAACTCTAAGAAACAATCATGTAAGAGTAGAAGCAGATAACCTGCTGTCCATGGAGAGGAATCTCAGATTTAATGGGACAACACCCATGACAACACCTGTAACGCACACACTCAGTGCTCAGTTCCTGTCGTCGCCATCATCACTGCTACCTGCTCGCTCGCGTGTGTGTCCCCATGAGCACGAATGAGAATCACAGCTCTCATGCAGCAGGCAGGAAAGAAGAGAAACGGGCAGACTCACGTTCAGCTGTAACTCGTCCGTCCACTGCCCGATCAGACGATAGCCAGGGTTGGTGGTGTTGGTTGTCTGGTACTGAAAGATGTCATAGCGCCCAGGCGCGTCTCCATTCTTGTTAAACATCACCGGGGTGCCAGCACTTCCTGCAGGTGACCAGGAAGGAGAGATGTCATTGTGGAGCCAGAGTTCCTCCATCTCCTAGGCTAGGGATGAGTCGGGAGAGCTGGGAAGGGACAGGGTGGAGACTTTTCACCAAGGAAGAAAGGAATTATTTTGGTTTCAGCGTTTCCCAGCTTTCAGTCCATGGTAGGGTGTCATTGTGTTTGTGGGGCTGGGGTGAGGTAGAATATTGTGGTGGAAGGGTGAGACAGAGGGAGACCATTTACCCCACAGTGGCCAGGAAGGCAAAAAAGATAGAATTCCTGCACTAGTGGGTTGTTGTTGTTGTTGTTTCTCTTCTGTTCCTAGTGGAACCCCAGCTTTTGGGTGGTGTGCCACCCTCAGAGATGACGCCAGAGGAATGCCACAGATCAGCACAGCTGAGAAGCACATGTGCTTCTCAACACTATCAGAGGACAGCCAAGGTGAACCCGATTAATCAGAGACAACCTCATTGTTTCCACGATTCCCTCCACATGGTCTCTATCATTTGTGGGCAGGTCACCAGTAAGAGCTGCCAGTACTAATGATATAAAACAGAAAGGTAACCTGTCTTCTCCTTTAAAAAGTTCGATTTCTTGATATTCCTTAGCATTTTATTCTGGAAATGTCCCCTTCAGGGGAACAAAAACTATACACAATTTTCTTTTTGGAGACAACATTAAATTTTCACAGTTCTGCTGATGAGAATGGCAATAATGATGATGAGGGTGGTTTTATTATTTTAGTTTCTGCCCAACTATAAACTGTGGCAACTAAAGAACCATTTTTCAAAACTATGAAATTATTTTTAAAGGGTATGTAATTAAAAATAACCAAGCAAATAAGCAAAAAAAAAATAAAAAAGGTTTATCTAGATGTGTATTTCTCTGATGATTGTGTTTAGAAGTCTTTTGGGCTGATTATTTCTACATTGCTTTATAGGGTAATCAGTGTAAAATGCTTATCAGTGTCAGAAAGATGCTCAATAAACACTTTTATTTCTTAATCCTTCTTGTAATGTCCATCTTAAAGTGTAACCAATTATTTTGATACAATTAAGCATCAAAGTTAATTTTAAAGATAACTACATTTACAGAGTACATATATATACACACAAATATATGTATATATATAAAATACATACATAAATGTGTTGATTAGAAGAAAGAACAATTACCAAATCATACACAAAGACCAGAAGCCATCTGTTTGCCTTAGTCTGAGCAACAGTGACAAAGGAATCACAGAATAGTCTGGGAAGTGCAGGTGAATGGGAGGTGGAAGGAGCCACAGGTGCATCTACTTTCACAGGTGACAAAGCATACAGAGGTCCACGTGTCCCAGTCACTCAAGCACTGAGACAACAATAATGCTTAGCCATGGGTTTGGAATCTTCTAGAATGGGTATAAATACCAGGTTACCAGCTAACTTAGCAAGTTGCTCAGCCTCATTCTATGACCTCATCACTACCTTTCTGAGAGGGCTGGAGTTACGATTGTTTGGAATGGAGTGTATGATAGGTACAGTTCTGCACTTCTTGCTTTGTGAATGTTTAATTAGATTGTAATGACTCTTACATTTGATCTGAACAAAAGGGCTATGATAAAAGGTTGTTGTTTGTTAATTTGTTAATGTTTACCCAGGCAGTGTACAAGCCTTCAGTCATCTGATCTCACGTCTTGGTCAGTCCGCCAATCTCGTATCTAGTACAGATTTGCCCATTGGTAGAAAGACTGTGTTTTTCAACACGGAGACCACAGCTCATGTTGGGAGTGGGAGTTAATCACCTGGGAATGCTATGTTGGGTCTATGGCTAGACCTGCATGTGGCCAAAGTCACCGTTTCATTTTCTCCATGTTAATGAGAGACTACATCCCCATGGACCCGGAAAGCACCCACCCCATCACCACAGAGGTCTTAAGCCCTCTGTGTGGGTGAATCAATACATACCTTCTCAGTGCATGGAGAAAACAAACAGCAACAAAAGCGACATTGATAGCAACAGAAAGCTTCCAGGACTGGCTTTCTGCTGTTAGCAAACTTTCTGAGTCTACGAAAGGAAATGTGGACTCTGCAGGTCATTAGCAAGAAACAGGAATCCTGATCGTGAGCAGGGGGGACATTAATATTCAGTGACTTTTCTTCTACACGTTGCATACTGGAATTCGTGTTGTGCTTTGCTATAAATTCTATGGCTTCTATTCATTAAGTAATGATTCAAACTTTTCATAATCTTTGAGAGAAGAGGAAAAAGTATTCTTGGAGGCCTGGGGCTCCAAAAGATCTCTCTCACCCGCACAAGCTAAATATTCATCAGAATAGACCCATCACACAATCTCTCTCCTTTCTTACAGGCTTTGGGAGAGAAATGATTCTTGTCATGCCCTTTCCATTCTCATTAAAGTTTATGATAAAAAATATGAAAGATGTAGAGCTGAATACTTTATTTAAGTGATGAGTTCTCATAGCTTATTGTGTGGCTTTGACCTCAATGGATTCTGTATTGCAACTAGCTTATTATTTCCAGGTTTTTGTTTCCTCCCCTACAACTCCCTTTTTAAGAGCATCCCAGCAATTCTTGAAAAAGAGAAAGGAAGCCTTGTGTTCGATAAATTCTATGTCCAAAATTTTTTTTTAAAAAAGATCAAGGTCAAAAATTGTAAAAAAAAAAGTATAGAAACAGGAGAGGATTTCCCCAAGAGACTTACAAAAGGTATTATTAGGACCAGAATGTAGACGTATTAAGATAGAAAAGATGGGGACACTTGGTTATTTGGTAGCCAGAGCAGGGGATGGGCAGCACGTAAGTCTGCAATCTCTCCCAGATGGGAAGATGGGAATGAAAGAGCTTTCCTTCTAAACATAAAAGGGTTGGGACGTAGATTGCTCTGATGACAGAAGTTGGCAGCTTGTCTGACATAGCATGCACAGCATCTAGACTTGCAGCATTCATACATGCTCAACAAGCCTCCTAAATCTCAGTACTGTAACAAGAAGGATGGGCTGCTCACAGTTTGGTCAGGGCAGCAGAGGAGAGAGTTTCTCTGGTGCTACCACATGAGCCCCATCAGCCTGGAGGACACATGGCTGAGAGTTGCTTGGGGTTTTCAGGAAGATTCTTGGCTGGGGCCTGGGCCCTCTGCCTTTTTTGCTTTAGAAACTACATGGCATCACTTCCAAAGGAGTCCTAGGTTCACATAGACTTAGAAGGAGGGAGCCTGGAAGGCACCTCTCTAAGATGGAAAGCTGACATTCTCTCTTGCAGAGGGAACTGGGAGCTGCTCTGTCCTCGCAACAAAAGCCTCCCCTCCGTTTCTTTTCTGGAAATCAGTAGATCTAGGTATGGGAACACTTTTACATAAAACACATTCCATTGTACTTATTTTAGATCTTAGCCAAGACACTGAATCTGATCAAGTTACATTTGGAAGTGTTGCCATCTGGCCAGACGAGCTAAAAGAGAGATAAGTAGAGCCAATTTAGGCTAGAGATTTTTCGCATTCATTTGAGATGCAGGAAAAGGTGGCCTGCGACTGATGGAGAGTAAATGGGCCATTTCCCCACTCCATTCATAAGAGGTAGTTAAATACTTGGTGACGTTGTGGTAATGCTTTTAGGACTTTCTATTATCATTTCTTAAATTGATGCTTCAAGTCAATGTGAAGGTCAGAGTTATTAAATTGTATTCTACTGATGTGGAGAAAGCGCCTAGAGCTAAATGGAATTTCTTACTAATGTAACTGAGGACTACAATCAAGCTTATTGAGACAAAGAAAAAAAAAGAATCAGAAATCATCCTAAAATATGTGAAAGGAGGACTAACTTCTTACAGTGAACAGGAGAGAGGCCTGAGTTACACATCTGTCTCTGACATTTATAAGTAGTGAGGCCTAGGGCAAATTTTATTTCTATTTCCTCTTCTTTCTATAAAAATGAGGAAACAGAATGACTTTTGCAGGTCTTTTATTATGCTCTAAGCTTTATCCACTTATGGAATCCTCTGACTAAACGGGGAAAACATTCTTGTTTGTGTAAAATTTGAGTCCTACCATTGATGAGTGCTGAAACACCCCAGGAACCAAAGGTCTCCCCACTAAAGAAAAAGAGTCCTCAGAGAAAGCCGATATGGACTACCAAGCAGGATGTCCAAGAGAGAATGGCTGACTGGGCCTGTGTGCCTCACAGAAGTTCTGATCTAACTAAGCACGGCCCTCAGTAATGAGGAGAAGAGTCTTCCTCCCTGTTACTTAAAGATGAATGTTTAGGATGAAGAACCAGGGGAAGGAGGGTGGAGAAAAGAAGAGGGAACAGCCAGGGATGGGAGATGAAAATGACAGAAGTACTTGTGTATATATATATATATATATATATATATATATATATATATATATATATATATATATATATATATATATATATATTACACACACACACACACACACACACACACACCAACATAATCAAACTCAGTAAAACCTATTGCAAAGGAGGGGGAAGGAGAGGGTATTAAGAAAGAGGAAAATGGAGTGAAGTCGATCAGAGAACAGTACATGCACTTATATACAAATATCACAAAGGAACGCCTTTGTGCAATTAAATTTGTGGTAATAAAAAGTGATGCAAATTGAAGAAGCCAGACTCATAAGAAATAGATTAACAGGAAAGGATCTTCTTGTCTTCTTACCTTCTACCTAAGCTGTATGGCTCAGGACAAGGTGTTTGTTCATTTCTCTGTGGCTTAGTTTCCCTAGCTCTAGAAATGGGAGAAAATCATAATGTGAAGGTCACCATGATGTTCTAAAGATTCAGTAAGCCACCAGATGAAGGTATTGGCATATAGTGATCATGTCATATATGTGTATATACCAGCCCTGTGCCTACGCTAAAGCTCAGAACCTCTGTCTCCTTATTCATGGACAAGACAGTCTACTGAGACTATGTGAGTTAAGATCTCACTGAACAACCAAGGGTGGCTTTGAATTCAGTACACAGACATGGCTGGCCTTAAGCCTGCCTTTTACCAGGTCTCAGCCTCTCAATGGCTAGAATGACAGGTGTACTTTGCTCACTCCTAGCAATGAGACAACCCCTGAACCACCAGCGGTCTATAATCACGGTGTGCAAGAAGAAATCAGGAGAGAATTGTCAGGATCATTCTTACAAATACATTCTCAAATACATAAGGATGGTCACACATCCCTGGAGGATGGAACACAACCACCAGAATGACAAAGTGTACATAACTTAGTGAAAATTTGGGCTTAAAAGAAGTGGATGCCTATTTGCTTCGAGAAAAACTGGCTTGACGTATTAACAGCTTTTCTAAGACCAAGAAGAAATGGACTCCAAATAGTCTGGCTTAACACTATCAGTTTGTCCACAGAGCACAGGACGTTGGGAGACTCACCATTGAAGTTCACGTTGCGGATATACTTCAACAGCTTCTTACCCCCGGCGTGCTCCATCTCTGGGCACAAGCCCCGATAATCAGCACAGAGGTCCTTGTTCATGTGGTGAAGGGCGTGGGCCATGGCATACACGGCGTCGATCACGAACTGCACTTTCCCCTCCTGCTCATAGTTGGAATCTTTGCCAATTCTCTCCTGCCCTGCACAGGAAAAACCAGAAACACACACACATACACACATAGACAGATTGGTGTTTGAGGAGAAGGCCTGAATCCCCACCTCCTTTCAATCATGCATAAAGAAAAGCGAGCCTCTGGGAAGATGAGCTCACAAGCCGCAGGGCTTTAGGAAGTTTCTCCTGTGAAAGTGTTTTGTTTGTAGTGTTTTAGTTTGGAGCACACGGCAGGAACCCTTCTGATTGACTAGATATGCACTGGAAAATGTCCTTCCCACGACCACAGCGACAGCTTTTGTAGTAACTCCAAACATTGCATTTCCATAGGATCTGGGTATTTGGGGCGGGGGGGCGGTCTGGACCTTGAACTGCCACATTCACATCCTCAAAGCTTGTGTGTGTTAGAAAGACCAACAGGAAAATGGTACGTATCATATGACATTCCAGACCTGACTCATGACTGTTTACTAGTCTCCACCTGTCTTCATGGTGGAGTCTCAGTCCCTGGAGTCCCTTCTAACTCTTCTTACTCCTACTTTTAACTCTTATTCTTTGGCTCTTTCTCTTACTCTTATTCTTTGTCTTTCTTCCTCTTTGTCTTTCTCCCTATTTCTATCTCTCTGTCTCTTATTCACTACTTGCTCTTATTCTCTCTCTCTCCCTCTCTCTCTCTCTCTCTCTCTCTCTCTCTCACACACACACACACACACACACACACACACATTCGAGTAAATAGCCAAGTCCTGTCAATTCTCTCTCTGAAACACTGAACAGTTTGGGATGCTCTACTGATGCCCTATACACGATGTCTTCATCTTCTGTCAAGGCGCAATGGCAGATCCAATAGCAATTCCTTCTTCTACGCTCATCTTTGCAAGCTGCACAGCCTAGCACCCCATCTCCCATACTCACGTTCCTGCAGCCGCTTCCCACTCACTTACACAATAAGGCCCGGATCCCTTCCCCCGACACTGACAGACACTGGTTTTTGTGCCCATCTGCTTCATAACGCCAGCAGCTTACACCAAGAGCCCACAGTGGGTTGAAAACACTACATACACGTGTACTTCAATTTTCACCTTTCCTTTTGTGAGTCTCCATATTGTTTATTCTCGTTGTCCTCATGGGGAAACTGAGTCTTATAGAAAGAGTAAAACATTTATAGAGAGAACAGCAATGAGAGCTTGGGTGACTCGGACCCCAGAGGCCACATGGTTCTCAGTTCCTTGACTTTGGGTTTTTTGGTTTTGTTTTTTTGTTCATTTATTTATCTTGGACCATGTTTTTGTTTTTGTTTTTTTGCTTGGTTTTGTTAAAATGCCCTTCCTCTTTGCTTTGACATGTCACCACGTAATTCTTTCTCTATGACCCAACCCCAATGCTTTCTCCATTCAGTTCCTCAATCTCCCAGATTTCAAATCTCCGATATAACATGAATGAGGAGACAGAGCTGAATTTTTATGTCCTTTCACCGTGTTCCCAGTTTTCTCTTATTTCCCTTGTATCTTCAGTACTGGACATGAGACTTGTCATCTCGCGGATAACTACACAACCCTTGAATTCAACCATGCATTCATTACGTAAGATTCTTTTTTGACCCTTTGTCCCCCATAAAGAATAATTACCCACAGATTGCATTTCTCTAGTACAGTGGTATTTCCTCAGATTGTTTTAGAGAGCCACATTCGTAACAGGCAAAGCAGCAGTAGTAATTCCACCACTCCAACCCCTCACTCTGAAAATACACACATGGGTCCTTCATGCCCACTGTGTTAAAACCATCTGTAGGCTCCTGTACACAAGGCTCTTTGTTCAGGACATTTTACATTGCAACGTAAACTGTAATCTCCACCAGAGAAACCCATAGTTCACCACATTTACTGATGCTTGAGCTTTTCCCTTGGAGAACAGACATTAATATCCTACATTCCAGATGTTCGGTGTTCCAGACGTGAATCAGTTAAATACCAATCAAATGTATGCTCACTGGAGCCGGAGCTCTATGGCTTTGGAAGGATTCATGCTACACTCATTGCTACTTTCAAGTCAAATTTAAGTCCTTAATCTCCAGTACTATTCTTTTAAAGAATAGTACTGTTCTTTAAGTGCTGTTTTGTCTTATGCTATTTATTTCTCTTATTCATTCTGAGAGAGGGTCTCCCTGTCTAATAGCCCCAGCTAGTCTGGAATTTGAGATCCTACTGCCTCAGTTTCCTGAGAGTTTACAGGATTACAGGTATATACTATCATGCTCAATAAAATGCCACTGCTTTAAGATAGTGTCATGACTGTTTATTTGCTTTATTCTATACCATGCAAACAGTATAACAGCCACATCTAACAAGTAATCTAAAATGCACCATGAGGGTGTTACTTTTTCAGTGTTTCTTTTGTTTGTTTGCACATTTTGGAGATGGATTCTGAAAGTGAGAGTATTTTGTTAAAGGGAAGCTCATCTGTACTTCCGCTCTACCTTAGTAACTGCCCCTTTCTAATGTGCTCAGGGTTGCGCCATTTTGCAGTCCTAGTAGCTACAGTTGGTGTGAATATTAATTTCCCTACAATTTCTCTAATAGAATTCACTGTTAAATTTGCTTTGCATTCATCAGATTTGGGAGAAATGTTGCTGCTTTGCACAGTTATTTGCATTTTCTCAGGTGGGGGCTGGATGTAGTTGTGTGTGGAAATGTGTAAATTGTTTTCCTTTTTGGTGAAGTGCTGATAATCTAGTCAACTGTTATAAAATGTTCAACTTCTCTATTTTAAAAACTATTTATTAGATAAATTCTTTGAAATTAAAATTGGAAATACTTCCCTCCTGGTTTGTCATTTTTCTTCACTTTCTTCAAGCAATCTTTTTTTTTTCCAAAATGAAGTTGTTTTACATAAATTGCTCTCTAACAAATTTATTGTTCTCTTACATCTTCTGGAGTCTGAGTCATCATTAGAAAAAAATATGCCCTGTTTATTTGTGCTAGGCAACCAGTGGTTCATATCTGTAATCCTAACTACTCAGGAGGCTGAGACCTGAGGAATTTAGTTCAAAGTTAGCCTGCATAGAAAGTCTACGAGAATCCTATCTCCAATTAGCTAGGAAAAAAGCCAGAGATGGAGACACGGCTCAGGTGTTAAAGTGTCAGCCTTGAAAGCTGAGAGAGAATATGTAGCCCTGAGAATTGACACACAGATGACACACACACACAGACCACACACACACACAGACCACACACACACACACACATACACACACACACACACATACACACCACACATGCACACCTGCGCACGCACACACACACACTCGACAGATGACCCCACTCCAAGAGTATTAGATCCTTTGATGTTTTCTTACAGAATTGCATAATGTTAGCTTTTAGACTCAATATTTCATCCACTGGCAGTGAAATTTACCTGTAGCTTGAAGAATAATTCAGAATTACCTATATCCCTAAAGCCATCCTAATTATAACCACAGTATATTGAATTTGTAATATATAGTATACTTCTACTTTTCTGAATTTAGTTTCTGTCATTTTATTAGATATAATACCATATGAATTTGAATCCATATAAATTACATATTATTAAAGTGTTTATTCAATTTTTTTCTTCATGGGCTAACACCAATGTGTCAATTATAAAGGCTTGATAACTTAAATATCTAGTAAAGATTCTACTTATCCACATAATTACACATTTTAGGAATTCTTGATTTTTTTTTCTGACATGAGCTTTATTTGCAAGCATCTAGCTAGGGATGAAAAATGGTCAAACAATTTAGTTGTACATTCATTAAATCTGTTTTGTGTTTCTATCGTAAGTTTACGTAAGATAAAAATCTTCATGTAGGTCAGTCTTTTATTCATTTTCCCCCCCACAGTCTACGGTCTGCTTTTGCATCCTACAGGAGGATTTTAAGTTTTTAAGTGTTGTATAGTTCAGCTGTACTGTTCTATTTCCTTTTGCTATTCTCTATTTTTTTTCTGTGTATCTTCCCATTGATTTTCTTTGTGAATATAAAAGCTATTCCTGGTTTTGTTGGGCCTGTTTATTTTTATTACATTATAGCTTTCTATTAAAGGAATTATGGACACAAAGCAAGATTAAACAAACCTTACAGCAAGTTCACTAATTAGAGCTTAGCATTACCTTTGACTATACTTTGCTGTTTACTAGTCTAACATTACCATTTCACTTACTTTATAAGACCACTCATATTTGATATTAATTTTGTGATATGACATTCTACAGAAGTTTCCTTTTATAGCACTGCAAAAAAAGGAGAGACAATACTGGAGGTATTATGACCACTATAAAATTTATACTATAAAATGAATTCAGTCTAATAATTCAGGACAGCAGGTTCTAAACTGTATCAATAAAGACATTCATTTCACAAAGAACGTTTTGTAAGATAATTGAGCTGTTTCCAATAATAAAAATACTTTATTACTTGAGAAACACTGCAGTCTTTCTGCCTGTCTCTTGGAGAGTCATCAGATACATTAGCATAGTTAGACAAGATGGGACTTAAATTGTCAACTTCACAGAACTTAAGAAACTGTCGCCTTACATGAAGAAAATCACAAGTGGCAAGTTCATTTACCAAGAATGGCCAAGATACAATGAGGCCTCATGGTCCCAGTGTGGCAGACACAAGTATTTGCCAGTTCCAGAGTCAATGGCCACTCTCCTAACAAATCTGACTACGGGCAGATACTGGTGGCCACCAACAGAATGGAGTTTTTGCATCTCCCCAGAGTTCTTTGGAGTTAATCCTGCTTTCACAAAGCCATGGTTTCCCCCAGGGGCTGTCACAGCAGGGACATCTGCCAATGCCAGCTTAGCCAGTCAGGGTCTCCTGGGAAAGTTCTGAGAATGTCAACTTGCTCGCCAATTGTACCCAAACCTCCCAGCCTCATTCCCACACACGGCAATTATGCCGGTGATTTTGTAAAATTACACAGCATGTCTGTGACAACAGCGTCTGGGGTAGCAACACCTGAGCTGTCCATTACCCAAGCCAGAATAAAATCATTCTATCTATGTTTATTATTTTGTGATCTACTAACTGGCTTAAGCACTACTTAAAACTCAATACTCAATATTTTATAGATTTACATGATCACCGCTTCTTACTCAGACTCCAATTTTACCACTTTCTAAAAGACAAATATGAAGCACACTGCATACAAAGAACACATGCACCGCACACATACACGTATATAGACATACACAAATGGGATGTGAAGTATTTTTAACAGCACAGCTGGAAGTCAGATGTTTACAGAAGACTTTTCAATGAATTCACAGTTAATGAGTCATCCTTCCAATCTGTCTGATGATATGAGATTTTATTCATGATTCCATCCTCTTCAGTTCCTTTCCCCTGAGAAAGTCTGAGGTTTTGAGGAAAATGAGAACTCCAAAGAATTACGTTTTACTTCCCCAGCCTAGACGCCGCTCACCTTCTCACCTCTCCCAATTTTCTGTTCCACTGTCACTTTTACCCAGAGTCTAATATTTATCTTCAAAGTGCACACTCTCCTAACCTTCTGTGGAACACAGCGCCAGCTGCAGTACATAATCCATCCATGCACCTGCTGTCAGAATTCCTAATGTTTCATCTGTGGGGAGGGTTTGTATTTGGAAGACCTGTTTCCTGTGTCCACTCACATGCTGCATTCTCAGAGCATCTTCTTCAGTTAATTAAAAGATAATGCAGGCAAACCAGAGGGAAAAAAAGGCACGGGAAATAAAGGAAATAAGAACATGATACTATTAACATAGACACTCTGACTTGGTTTTTGCACTGGTACTGGGGCTTGAACTCGGGACCTGGTGCTCTTGCTTGGCTTTTTCTCTCAAGACTGGTGCTCTACCACTTGCGCCACACCTGCAGCTCCAGGTACTTGCTACCTTTCTTATGTAACCATAACCTGGCAGTAAATTTTTTTAAATAAAATAAAGAAATGGGTGGGGGCAGCATGGAAACCAAACAGCCATTGTTCCTGAACACTGAAGCAGAGATACCAGGAGAGTGCAGAAAACTTGAACCACTGGTCCATAGCTGACCAGATGTTTCTAAGGGAATGAAGAATTATAATCATTATTTTACTTCCAAATGGCAGTGGAAGGTGTTTGCTTTGGAAAGCACTCTCCTGAGCTATGCATGCTTAGTGCCAACAGCACCTTCATAACATATTTGCATGGTTGCTGAGTGGACAAGATGCTTGTTGTTGCTTTTAAACCTTGGGTCCCAGTGCATCTATTTTATTGAATAGAAAAGGTATCTCTTGACATTAAAATTTTCAGTAATGAGGTATATAATTAACTGAAAGATTAATATTTGAATGCATTGTAAATGATAGAGACTAATTAAAGTGAAAATAAATATAATGTGTGTGTGTGTGTTTGTGTGTGTGTGTGACAGAAACAAGATTTGAATTCAGGACCTGAACATTGTTCCTTAGCTTTTCTGCTCAAAGCTAGTGCTCTGCCAATTAAGACACAGTTCCACTTGGTAGTAATAGATAAGAGTCTTACAGCCTTTCCTGCCTGGGCTGACTTCTAACCATGATCCTCAGATCTCAGCCTCTGGACTAGCTGGGATTACAGGTGTGCACCACCATGGCCCAGCTTTTATAAATGTTTATAAGGACATATTTTAGTTGTAATACACTGTAAAGATTTGGGGTAAAAAAGGCTTCAGGGGCTGAAGATGTGGTGGGAAGTCATATCCTAGAATATTAGGAAATTGTGCAAGGTTTGGAAAATACTATACTTACACAGCAGGTGTGATTTAGATGCCGGTCTAATTGCCTCCATTTTTTAAAATAAAGAAATAACGATTGGGTCAGACCTCGTGGGTGTGCATTTGCCTTTGGAAGATGAATATTAATGGTAAAACAGGCTTTGGTGTTTACAGTTTTGACTTCAGTGCCATCTTTCATACTGACTATATTATATATTTAGAGTTCCATAGCCTTGCACAAAATCATCCTTAGTGGGAAAGTCAGAAGGACAGGGATGAGTCAGAAAATCTGTAGTGCTGCAGTTCCTTCATTTATAGAGGGGGATGAGTGGGAATCAAATGGGAAGAAATGGGAGGAATCAGTTCTCCGTGGGTCTTGGTAGCACAAGGTCTGGGCACTGTGTTTATTGTAGACTTTCTGGGGGCTATGTCTGGTGTGATACATATTTCATGGATTTATCAACCTGAAAAGACCTTCCTGGGTTATACTATCATGTCTCAATTTTCCACCTATTTCCTGTGTCTTTGTTACTTCATTGTACATTATACACCATGAATCAAATGGTGCCTACGTACATGGATTTCCCTTTTTAGTTCTTTCTGTTTTCAGCTTTTTAAAAAAATATGTATTTTATATTGTAAAGATACTGTGTAGGGGGGTTACAGTTACATGAGTAAGGTAATGAGTACATTTCCTAGCAAGCATTGTTACCCCCTCCTTTGTTTTTCCCCTACCCTCCCTTCCCTCCCACCTCCCCAACTCCTCCTCGCATCCCCATCCCCTCTCCATGCCTGAAGTTGTAAAGTTCATTTTCAACAGAGATTCTTGTTCATCTCATTGTTACAATGGGTCAACCTGTAACCCTATTTAAGCATTTTGTTATTTCCCTTCCCCTCCCCAAATTAGAAAAATGTAAATATAAGATGCAGGGCAGTGGAATCAAAAACAGTGAAAACAGGGGTTATACCGTGGGGGAGGAACATACCAAAGAAACAAAAAAAATCATATAGTGCATTATAAGTACATTGAAAACAATAGTAAGAAAAAAAAAACCACTTGTGTCCCTATCTTGGGGTTCATTTCGCTTAACATCATCTTATATGGTCATATGTACATAGCTTTTGACCTTTTCTGCTTGTCCTAGACTTATATTAGTTATTGTAAATAAGAGAAACCATGGGACCTATTAGGCCTGGCTTTCTTCACTTAATATAATTTTTTCCAAGTCTTTCCATTTCCTAAAAATGGGGCAATGTCATTCTTTCTGATGGAGGCATAGAATTCATATATATATATATATATATATATATAATATTTTCTTGATCCATTCATCTACTTAAGGACATCCTATTGCATTGTTGGTGGGAGTGTAAACTTGTTCAACCACTTTGGAAAGCAGTATGGAGGTTCCTCAAAAGATTCCACAGAAAGCTCTCTTATGACCCAGCAATCCCATTTTTGGGCATTTACCCAAATGGTCACAAACAAGACCATACCAAAGCTACCAGCACAACTAGTTTATTGCAGCATTATTTACCATAGCTAAGATATGGAACCAACCCGTTTTCAGCTTTTGTGTGGTGTCCTGAGTCCATCTCCAAGTTCACCTAAGTCAAGAGGTCTCATTGACATTTACCTCTCCTCACTGAATGTTCCATTACGGCTCTGTCCCACAGGAAAGAATAGATGGCTTTGAGAACCACTACTGCACCCTCCTCTACCTTTGCTTGGGTAGAAAAGTGAACATGAAGAACAACTGCATGAAATGCTGACAGAGAAGCCAAACAACAAAGCAAAATGACCCAAGGGCTTACCAATTGTTTTTTCCCACCTTAGATTGCCAAAAGTTGATGGCAATGGAATCATTATTATAAAAAATATTCTTCATGGGAAACAATGAGTAGTCAGTCTGTTATGGGCTTAAAAAGAGTCACAATTTCATTTGCAAATTAAAAAAAGAAAAGAATTCCATCAAGGGGGAACATTTGTATAGCCCAAACACCTTATTTCTGCCCATTTTGTAACTGGGATGTTTCCTGGAGGGCTATGTAATTTTCACTTCCAGCTGTTCTAGTCTGCAATTCCATTTTCAATTTCCAGGTAAGTGCAGATAAAGACACCTGCAGTGAATAATCAAGTGTATACAGGGGGTAGCAGACATCGTCCAGGTACAATGCACACAGGGCAAGAAATGGAATAGAGAGATGTTGTACCCCCTCTCTCCTGTTCACATATGTCAAAGGAGACGCAATGAAGGACTTTCTCCATGGTCAAAAGCAGGGTGAACACTACACAGTTCAACAGAGTCCCGTGTATCTTGTTTCTAAACAAAGATATGGTTTTCTTCATAGTTTACTCTTGTTAATTGCTCTGTTGATATGGGGGGGTTGTTTTTACCTTGGTCCAAATGTATCTATCCTTTCTCATGTAACTAACAACTTTGGGTTTCTGGTACACAAAGACAGGATTAGAAAGAATTGCAGCAAGAACCAACATTTGTACAATCTTCTCTACACTCCAAAAGCTACTCTAGCCCACATCACACACATTTTCTTATCTGATCTTTGTGATCATTTTCATCCCTAGCTGCTATTGCCATTGCTGACATTTTACAAGAGAAGAAACTGAGGTTTGGCTTAAATAACTAACCCTAAGCGACACAGAGAGCCAGGGCTAGCTGGGGAATTGGATTCCAGCTGTTGGACTCCCAATCTGAGATGTGAATATTTGAAATAGCCAAAAGGTCACTTCTGAACAGTAGTTTTTCAATATATATATCAGACCTAATATTTTTGTCACCCTCATTTTTTTCATGTGCTTCTCATTAGCAAGCAACCTCTAATTTTTATTTTAAAATTTTCAATAAGCCAGACCCCAATGGCTTATACCTGTAATCTTAGCTATTCAGGAGGCTGAGCTCTGAGAATCATGTCTCAAAGTTAGCCTAGGAAGGAAAGTTCATGAGGCTCTTATCTTGAATTAACCACCAAAATGCCAGAAGTGGCACTGTGGCTCAAGTGATCGAGCCCTAGCCTTTATTATAAAAACTCAGGAACAGTTCGCACAAATTTAAAAAATAAATCAAATAATGAGATCATACATATCCTGGGTCTACCTTCTCCCACTCCACAAAGCATTGTTGAGGTTTATAGGTCATCTTGCGTGCACCACGAATTCATTCTTGTTGATAGGCAGTATTCTAATAAATGGATGCATTAGAATTCGATTATTCATTTTCCTTCTGAGGAATAGCTTGGCTATTTCTAGTTTGGGAGGAGGGTTGCCCTGAGTGGAGAGGAATATGACGTTAGCATTCCAGTTCTGTGAATGTTTTGAGTATGTAGCACTCTTGGGGGGAGCCAGGCAGAGTGAGAAGAACCATCATGTCTGCACTGGGAACCTGGCCCCGAGCCATGCGCTGATGAACAATGGTCCCATGGTGTAGACATAATGGGCTCCTGTTACAATCATCAGCATCTGAGCTTCAGGAAACTGAACCTTGTATGCTGGACTTCAGGTAAAAAGCTACAGGGCCTTAGCTCCACAGGAGATACTATCTTTGTCACAGGACAGTCGGTGAATAAATCTTGCCCCCTATCCCAGAGGGCTTTGCTATCTACATCTTCAAGGCTATTTGCTACACAAACATCTTGGAAAGATAATCAGTACTGGTGCTTGCACCTCTGCTTGTGAGATAAGCACAAAACAAGGCAGACCCACAGAGGACTGTCTGCAGGAAGGGCTGTGACAAATGAAGCTGTTGTGAACTCTAGTCCCACAGGACACATTGTTATAATGCCGGATAGACGCTTAGGAGTAGAGTTGTGCCTGGCCGCCTCGATCATGGCTCACTTTACTGAAAGTTGCCAGCAGCGCCCCCCATTTTCCTATCCGCACAGCAGTGGATGAGGGCTACTCCCACACTTGCTATCACCCGCCTTTGTGCTCCCTCACTTAGCTTGGTCTGTACTCTTTGCAGAATGTCAGCGGTGGGCGTTCTTTCGTGTGTCTGATGGACAAGGGAGCTAGGGCACCTGTCCAGGATCTCACAAGGGAAGCGTTCCGCTCAGGTAGATTTTCAGGTAGGTGAAACACCTCCACCCACACGATGGATGACATCTTCCTGCCTGTGTGAGGGCCAAGGCTGTTTCCTACTTTAAAGTATTATACCGGCTACCATCACTAAACTATCCTTTCCAAAGCCACAGCTTCCTCCACGTCCACAGCTGCCTCTGTTTCTTTGGCGATTGAATACATCGCTGAAGGAGGTAAAGGTTTCTTTTCCATTTCTTTGTTTATTTTTGTTCAGGTGCTGGGACTTGAACTCAAGGCTTCAAGGGCTTGCTTACTTGGCTTTTCCCACTCCAGGCTGACCCTCTTAACACTCCAGCTATACTTGTACTTCTAGAACTTTGTTTTTGTTTTTCTGCTGCTTAATTGGAGATAAGAATCTCTCAGATTTGTCCTCTTGAAACTTGATCCTTAGATCTCAGCCTCCTAGCTGATTAGCTAGGATTACACATGTGAGCCACTAGTGCTGCCCGTAGTGAAGGTTTCTTTCTTGTTTCCCTAACAGGCTAAAGAAAGGAGTTTTACAGATCTTTCAATTGTATTCTTCTAAGGGTGTAAATGTTTACAAAGAAAATTAGGCTTCATGGAGCTTATTATTATTTTTTAAATATGGCATTGACCTGTTCAGGCCAGGAACATGCTACTTGGCTCTGTCAGATGTTACTTGCTTGGACCAGCCACTTAACAAAACTAAGAACTTTGCTTTTCTGTTCTCTTTGGCAGGCTGTAAATACCAGCAGCGCCGCCAGTGCGGCTGAGCTGGAGGGGCGGCCGCATGGCATGAGGGACGGGAAAACAATTTAGAGGCTCTGAAGCACATCTCATAACACGGATAAATCAGTACCTAAACATATGGAAAAAATATTCAATCTCGCATGTTTTCCAAGAAATACAAATCAAAACAGAGGTAACATTTTAGCAGTGGTGCCAGAGGCGGAATAAATTAGTTTTCTGCTTTCAGAAGCTAACTTGGAGATATATTTTCCATCGTCTAAAAATATTATTGATCCCATTTGACTGGATAATGACCAAAGTAGATAATGTACATGCTACGATCATTTCTCAGAGGCTTCCGGCGGCCTCGGCATTCCACTGAACACGTGTGACATGTACCAACTCGTTTATCGCCTTTTCTTAAAACACCCATCAGAATGTAACCTCATTAGATAAACAGGATAATCATCCCACAGTTTTTTATCAACTAGAAAACCAACACAGAGGACAAAGTCCTGAGCTTAGACTTCACAGCTAGTTTGAGGTAGGAACTGAAATTCATTTAAGACAAATGGACTTCAACATCCTTAGCTTTCACCACGACTGCATTTCACAATGTCTAGAAATTTGTCCCAAGGAAGTAATCAAAACAACAAGTAAGACAAAAACCAGAGAGGCTAATAGGTCCTCGGATTTTTCCTAATGTGATTTATATAAATCGACAAAGTTTGGAAGGTATAAAAGTAAATACTTGGCCAATGCAACGACGGAAAATCAATGTAAATAATCAAGTATCCCTGGTGCCAGTGGGTCATGCCTATAATCCTAGCCATTCAGGAGGCTCATGCCTATAATCCTAGCCATTCAGGAGGCTGAGATGTAAAGATCATAGTTTGAAACCAGCCCAGGCAGGGAAGTTCTGAAGACTCTAATGGCCAATTAATCACCAAATAGCCAGAAGTGGAGCTATAACAGAAATGGTAGAGTGTTAGTCTTGAGGGAAAAAGCTCAGGGACAGTACTCAAGTCCTTATTTCAAGCTCTGGTACCACTATACAACAAAACCAAAGCAAACATTCCACTACAATTAATAATAGACAGCTTGTGATTTCTAAAATTCCAAGGAGGAGAATTTATTTCTTTTAAATCTAGATTACTTTTTGCCCGTGTGGGACTCTACTAGGGTTTTACCTCACAGCCTCGTGCTTATTCAGCTTACTTGCCAAGTTGGTGCTGCTCTTACCGGCTGGGCCACACCTCCAGCCTGGCTTTTTGCTATCTGCCTTGGAGCTGGTATCTCATGAACCTGTGCTTTGTAACATGATCTTCCAGCTCTCAGAACACTGAGTAGCTCGGCTTACCAATGTCAGCCATCAGTGTCCCAGGCTGGGGTAGTATCACAAACTGGGTGGTATCATAAAAATGCCTTAGTTTGTGAGCTGTTAATGTAAGACAGGAAGACGCTAATTCCTTGTAGTCTATGTTTTAAAAGGAGAACACAGACACTGTGGCTATCAAAGGAGGAATAAGTGACAGAAAAAAACCATCCACAAGGCTGTTCTTGGGGAAGGGAAGGCGTGGGGCACACTCCTAGAGTTTCGGACACACGTGATATTTCCCTTGTCAGAGGGTGAGATCTGGCTTTCAAGAACAGTCATCTCTCCTTGGTAGAGGCCTTCCCAGAGAGATGCGCCCCAAGATACCAAGAATGAGTTAACTCATTAACTAGCCAGCGGTTGAGTTGCGGAGAGGAAGAAGAATTACAGGTAGGACAAATGGTACAAACAAAGGCCCTGTGGTAGGAAGAATTCCTTTATAGATATGAAAGATGAGAGCCACAGAGCTCTACCCCTTAAAGGCCTGAGACCCACTGAGGATTTTACCAGTCTCTATGAAGGTGTGGCTACTGAAATGCCCGGAATATCCAGAAGAACAGAAGTTTCATTGTGTACCCTAAAAATACCATCAATTTCGAGTGTTTAAAATTCTGTAACACATCTTCAGTTGCAAACTTGTCTAAGAAAGGTAAGAAGGATCTGGAAAGGTAAGTCTGATCTGGATTTATCTGGTCGCATGAATAGTCAGCCTGGCAGACATCAGAAGTCCAGCCACTGCTCGTTCTAGTGATTTTTTTTGGTACACTTCTAGCCACAGAGGGATTTTTCTTCCACTTCACCTATTAACTTTGCTTTCTTTTTCTTTGTTTTTGTTGTGCCTTAAAAACTTAATTCCAACATGTGGCCATTAGTCACAAAGTTGTCTGACACTTGGGCAGGAGTGCCATAGTATTTTCTCAAGGGGAAAAGCACTCGATTCTTACAATGCAATTCAATCTTTTCCTTCCGGGATGAACTGCCCACTTTGGCTTCAGCTACTTCCTGCTTTGGAATCTCAGTTTATAACTGCCACTACTGGGCCTTGTATGTATTCCCCTCAATGTATTCTTTTGCAGTGCTCTGCTTTTTCATTCTGTCTCCACAAGGGTTAGGGCCTCTGTTCATGTCCAGGGTGGTGGCAGCTGAGAGAAGGAGAAAGACGCAGAGAATTTCACACTCAGGAAGCTGTTTCCTTGTCGTGTGATTGTGTTACCTATGAGACATGGAGTTTGTGTCCCATATTGTTCCTATGAAAAAGTTTTTAATGGTATTTTGTTGATATACAACTAAGGTTGGAAGAGCAACCTGAAGAAACAATACCCTCTTTTGAGTTCAGGAAGGAGAAAATAGGGTCTTGTTGCTAGCCTCTCTACTGAGCTGTTTGTAGTTAGGGAACTTAAAAGGGTCATCATCAAATGTATTTTACTAAAGGTACTTATGAGCCTAAGTGCCCAGAAGCAAAGGGATGGTTAGAAAAAAAATTATAGGGGTTGGGAAGGTGGCTCAAGTGGTAGAGCACTAGCCTTGTTCTGAAGAGCTGAGGGACAGAGTTCAGACCCCATGACCGGACCCCCCCAAAATTATATTACATGAGGTGAGTCAGGACCAGAAAGACAAAGCATGCATGTTTTCCCTTTATGTGGAAGATAGATTCAGTTTATAAACTTATAAGTAAACACATCAGGTGGTGTATAAGTGCACACAAACGTATTAACTGAAATGTAGCAGATTCAAGGGAGAACTCAGAAAGCATCATTCCTTAAAAAGACTCAGCAAAATAAACACCATGAAGCAGATATTCTAAACGGGTGGGGTCTAGGGGAACATGTGGATGAGTGAACAAGAGTAGGGAGAGAGGATGCAGACAGGAATCCAATGTATAGCCTACAAAACTAGAAAGAGTGAGGGGAGAGATGGAGAGGGAAGAGAGGGAAGGGTGAGAATGTAGAAAGATGACACTGAATGTCACAGACTGTGTGCATAAACTACTTCGTGATATTTCAACTCTTGTGATTACTGAAAGATAATAATGTTCTTTTTTTTTTAAAGATAAAGAACAGAAGAAGAAAGTTAGCTCCACAAGAGAAATACTGACTCAATGTTCAGCTCCTCTGAGTCTTAGAACAGAGCGGAGGAGGGAGAGCGCTCGGAGAAATAACCGTGTAAGCTAAGGCCATTCCACAGGCATCCTGATGTCAGGAACGACCCCTCACAGACACCCTGGGCTCTTGTGGTAATGTCCGCTGACTCTGCATGCCAGAAAACAAAATGGTTGACTGCTATTTTCTACTACGGGCTTTTGTTGGTCTCATTCACGGTACTAATGACCACTTCTGTTTATTTAATAGAGCTGCTTTAGGGTGTATCCTGTGCTGCCAGCGTGGGGATCGGAACTCCCGTGAACGCTAGGAAGACTTCTCCTGCGGTCTCTAGCCAACTAAGTTTACTCGCCCAGTTCCCTTGCTCCAAACACCCGTTTGCTGAGAGTGAAATGTGTCAGGATGGCTGGGAAATGAAAGTGTGCTATGATTTAATTCTGATGCTTTTCTTCTCTCATTGGTGGCCATGCTGTTGGGTAAGTCCCAAAGTGCCTTTCAGGGCTGAGTTTTTGTCTTCACCTTTGAAAGGGTGTGTGGGGGTGGTCTGTGGAGGATGCCCGCCTTCTCTGGCTCACAAAGGTTGATATGGGGTCAGGTGATGATGGGACAATAGAAGATTCACCAGGTAAACAATGTCCAAGGTGAAGAAAGAATAATGCTGGAGGTGAGCATGACGGGGGAGTTCCAGAAGGGACTTTGGAGAGGCATGCCTTTTTTATTTTTATCACAGGCACCGCCATCAAGGATGCTTACCCAGGTGGCCCTTAAGGGCCGGGAATGGTGCTGCATGCCCACCATACCAGCTATGTGGAAGTTGGAGGCAGGAGGATCCAGAGTTCCAGGCCAGCCTGGGCAAATTTAGAGGGATTATATCTCAAAAACAAAAGAACATAAGGTGTGGCTTAAGGGGTGAACTATTTGCCTGGTATGCACAGTGCCCTGGGTTCAAGACTCAGTACTGCAAAAATAAACCAGGAGTTGGCACATAAAGCCATGGAGTACTAATACCTCCACCAAGCTGGGCACTGGTAGTTTCTGCCTGTAATCTGAGCTACTCAGAAGGCTGAGGTCTGAGGATCATAGTTTGAAGCCAACCAACCCAAGCAGGAGACTCTGTGAGACTCTTCTCTCCAATGAACCACCAAAAAGAAGCTGGAAGCAGAGGTGTGGCTCTAGTAGTAAAGTGCTAGCCTTCAGTGGAATAGCTAAAGGGTAAGTTCCTGGGCCCTGAGTTCAAGCCCAGTACTGGCACAAAGAAAGGAGAGAGAGAGAGGGGGGGAAGGAAGGAAGGAAGGAAGGAAGGAAGGAAGGAAGGAAGGAAGGAAGGAAGGAAGGAAGGAAGGAAGGAAGGAAGGAAGGACAAAAGAAAAACTAACCCACAAGCAAAAACATCCACCAGCCTAGTTCTACTTCATGCTTGTGAAGTCTTTGCTTCTTCCATGGGTAAACTTCCCACAGGTAGACCCAGGCTCCGTCTGAGGCACATCCATGGCTGTGTTACAGGAAGCAAGCGATAGAGCACACGGTGAAGGTGAGGATGCGTGTAGCCCCTGTGGGTGTACAAGCCTGGATCTCCCATCGCTGCAAACAGGAAGGCAAGGCTAGAAGTCTCTCCAGAAGGTTTTGATGTGGTGTTTATATTTATCTTGTAAGCACATCTTGTAGAAAAATGATGATGGCATTGTGCATGGTGTAAGACCATAAAAGTGTTTTCAGTGCCCATATTTCTCCTTGAGGGTGGGGGGGGGATTGAGAAGCTCCAGTAGAATTAGCTCATTGTAAGGAAGGCAATATTCCATTTTAACTTGTCGGATGACACTTGGTAAGTCATTCAACAGCCCTTTCTTATGACTATTAAAATGGCTGTGAACATCCCATTTATAACACTTACATTGCTTAGCAGAGCACTTTGTTTACCAGGATGGTTGTGAAGAAGATGCATATGTACTAACTCCACTAGCTCAGGAATTCCTTTTCACTAACTGCCTAACCCAACAGACTTTCTCAATACTGAAAGGCTGTAACTCCTATTTTTGAGGCCATTGCATGCTGGAGTTAATGAGAAAGAAATGACACACAGCTCAAATAATTATGGCTCACAGCCATTATAAAAACAGTTTTGCTCAGAATACTTCTGCATTCTCCACTTTCTAGTCCTCTGCCTGGCTCCATTCCGCCCAGAATTAAACACATTTCCTCTTGATACCCTCATGTACCATACAGCAAGAAGAAATGTGAAGAAATGTGAGCTGAATGAAAATGAGGTGTGTGAGGGAGCCCTCTCATTATTTGCAGGGTTAGTGGTGGAAAGAGGATTCATTCACAGCAGGCTCCATCTCTAAATGTTAGGCTGAGTAAGGCAGCAGAGATCCAGTCCCCCGACTGGGAAAATTTCTTTGTGTATAGGTGCCACATTTTTTGTCACCATTCAGCTGTTGTGGGGCATCTTGCTGTGTCCATATCTTGGTGAGGTAATCCATGCTCAGAGAGACAAGCAACCCATGTTCTCTCTGATATGCAGAAATTAGGCCTACAATAACTGGGATAAGATAAATTACACAGGATGTGAGATACTCACACAGGGAGACCAAAAGAGGGTACTCTTAGGAGAGAAAGACAAAGACACAATGCCTAAGCACCTCTTCATGTGTGTATAAAATCATATACCTATTGAAAGGAACTCCAAGATATGGAAACAGAAGACCACTCTCTTTTTTTCCTCTTCTTTTTTAGTTTTTGATGATTCTGATGTATTCAAGAGTACACCTTTGGAAAGGGGGTCTAGGGTACAGAACTCGAGGGGAAAAGGATGAAGAAGTGCAGCAGCGGAGTTCACTGGACATTGCTGAACATGAACTACACAATGCATGGCTGGAGACAGGACAGAGGGCTGGAAGAGAAAGAGGGAACAGAAGACACTGTACGAAAGGAAATGTGCTCATCACCTGACTCATTCGTTGTAATCCTCCTGTACATCACCTCTATAATAACAATAAAGTAAATGAATAATAATAAAAAGAAGGCGTATCTGTTTTGGGGAGGGCAAAGGGGAACATAGAAATGGTGGGACAAAGGGTGAACAAATGCCGCGGCGATACTCATTAGACACAAGGTTGAAAATGAACTATACAACTTGTCGGGGAGGGAGGTTGGGAGGGAGAAAACTGGGAGAAAACAAGGGAAGAAGTCACTCTGGTCAGAAAGACATGTGCTCATTAACTGACTTATGTAGCTGCAACTCCTAGGTACATATACATAGGTATATACATATACATGTATATACATATACATAGGTATAATAACAATAAATGATAATTAAACAGATAAAGTAAATTCTATCCTGCTTTCAAAAAAAGAAGGCATTTTTAATTTTAATAGTCAGTGCTCTATGGTCAGTACTAGGCTCTGAGCTTCAAAAGTTGCTGGGTGAGCCCGGTGCTGATAGCTCATGCCAGTAATTCTAGCTACTTAGGAGGCTGAGATCTGAGGATGGATGTTCAAAGCCAGCCTGAGTAGACAAATCAGAGTCAACCTTATTTCTAATTTAAAAGGTTAGAAGTAATGGTGTGGCTCCAGTTGTAGAGTGCTAATCTTGAAGAAAAACAATCTGAGCAAAAATGAAAGATTCTGAGTTCAAGCTGCAGTGTTTTCACACACATACATACACACACACAGAATAAAAGAATCAGGATGTGTGTGCACATCTTATACAAAAGACTCAGAAAGATATGAATATATCTAGGTTGGTCCATTTCCCCAGTCTCTATAAAGACAGTCTGCAGTGGAAGATGAGCAAGGAATGGCAAGGAGAATGTGTGTAAGATAAATGCAAGCTTCTGGAAAGATCCTCCCCTAATATAGCCAAAGGAGGGTCCTATAAGTCAGAACAACCAAAATGCAACTTGAAGAACCGCTAAAGCTGGGGCCAAGAATCCATGCTTTAGGAGCAATCCTGTCTCCACTAGCAATGGCAAGAATAGACAACACGTTCCTGGAGCTGGATGTGTGGGCAGTTTGAGACCACAAACAGATTTTAGTGATCAGAAGAAAGGACCTAAACTTTCAAAAGATCTTGGGAACCAGGTGGCTCTTGAAGACCAGGGGCTGTAGAAAAGACAGTGAACTTTCTGTGAAACACCAGATCAGAGATTAGAAAAACAAAAGGAGATTATAGGACAGGGTGAAAGTTCAGTGCTTTTTACACCGGTGATTTGAGTGATTGAAATTTTTAACTGCAACCATTCGTAGTGGGAGGAGAGGTCGCACAAATCATTGCTTTTGGGATCAGGCGTTTGTCTAATCATCTGTGCCATCTTCTCTCAGACCCATCCAGTGGAATAATTGACAATTGACATGGGGGAGTTAATATGACCTCCTCAAAATGAGGTTAGTTATCTTTTGTTCTGAAATTCCTACATGTCATGACTGATATTACTACAAGAAAATCAACTTTTCAGATTAAGTGAATGAATAAACAAAATCATAGTTCCGGCATGATATTTAATATTGTTCATGAAAGCTTATTTTTGACTGCATATAGTTGAGAAACATAATCACCTTCTGGAGACATAGATTATTACTCAATTCCATATGTTTCGGTGGGATTTAAAGAGGCTTTCCAAGATCAATGAGGATCTCTGATGTGACATTCAGATCATTTTAATGTTGAGAATCTTATGTTAATTGCTATCTCATCTACTAAAATCATATTAGCAAATTCATCTAACTAGCTCCTGTGAACATCCTTCACCAAATTCACAAGGTTATAGACCTTGGCATTTCTGTGATGACTCAGAGACATTCAATTCTCTTTAATGTTTGTATTCTAATCAAGGAGTCATTAACACAAATTCTTGATAATTTGACATGTTTCCATGTCCCACAAAAATAGAAACTAGCCATTTAGAAGTAGATAAGAGATCACTGAAGACTGATGACAGGAGAGAAATGTCAGTCAGGATTCTGGTACTGGGAGATGAGTCAGAGAATCAAAAATTAACAAAGAACCCTCTTAATACACAGTCCTGTAATACATACTTAAGAGAGATTAAACTGTAACCAATCTGCATGCTATTTCTCTAAGAATGAACAGATGTGTAGAAGTATATTTTACATCAGTTCACATTGAAATGGCTTGAAGGAGTTTTGCAGCACTAAAAAATCAGATGCTATTTATCTACCACCTTCTGATACAGATTCTGTAATCATGTGATATAAATTACATGGCACAACACAATATCTATATGCCAATTAAAGATCAATTCACAACAAAATGATAAAATAACAGGGAAAGGGAATTAGTATCATCATGAATCTTTTGTACACACACAGACACACATATATAGTCTCAAAACACTTGCCTTTCTTGAGTCTAACTTTTTTGTCTTAAAAGTCTGTTTAACAGATTATATAGATAGGTGGTATTTCAGTTTTCTAACCCAAGAATTAAGAGTTGAGGCTATGTACCAATAACACTTAATAACAGGCTTTCTAAACCAGTTAAACTGGTAGTTTTGAGAAGTGAGGTACAAAGAATAACCCAGTTTAAGGATTCTGACCTTTGACAAAGTAGACATTCAAATGTGTGCTATTAGGCCAGGCATAGTAATGCATCCCATAATCTCAGCTATCCAGGTCTCGGAAGTGAGAGGACTGAAAAGAAAGGGTAAGGAAGAGCACAGGATCTATCTAAGAAATAACTACAGTACTTACCTGAAGTCAATCCCAAGTAACACACACACACACACACACACACACACACACAGAATATGTTCTACCTTATCTCTTTCCAAAAAGAACACTGGTTCACCAGGGACCCACATAAAAAGTGAATTTGCTTCTAGTGTGACTCAAAAACAGACACAATGAAATACAACAGGTAGACCGGTGTCACCAGTATATTTATCCACTGTCACCATAAGAGGGAAACAAATCCCAGAAAGCCCAATTGTTCCTTATAGGATAATAGATTTGCAAGTCCTGAATCCCTTCTTCCTGAAGAGGAAGTAACTGGCGGGTCGGTGCTCACAGACAGTGATGGAAAGTTCATTAGACAGACATTCTGTGAAAACCACCAGACACAGTGCGATCATTTGTGCGGCTGCCACAGGCACACACAGTCAGATTCCCAGAACTTTCCTCTCAGTGCAGAGATCGCACTTGGGAGTGGAGACCTGGGGCCTGCTGCTGAGACTGACCAGGAGACAGCTCACCGGGGGAAATGGACAGCAGGTGGGGTGTGAGGAGTCAAGCAAGCCCAGGGCCCCCACCCTGCTAGGACACACCGTGTATCCTAGGGCTCTAGCCTCCTGGGCCTTGAATTCAGACCACAGGATGCCCTGCTGCCCCCTTTCTGGAACCTCGATGTATCAAGGAATAAGGTGTGCACCAGTGAAGATCTCTTGTCCGTGTGCTGTGCTTTGTTTTCCCATTGAAGTTTCATGTCTACCTGATGATCCTCTCACCAGCCCGCCGTGCAGGAGTCTCAGGAATTCCTCCCACGGTGACACTGGCCAGTGTGGCCCCCGCTGAGCCATGGCTGGGTGCTGACGTCTCGGATTTGTCCTCTGAGGTATCTGATTCAATACCCATCACAGCCCTGGGCGTGGGATTTCCTCATCTCGGAAGGAAGGAATGGCGTTGGGGAGGGGTGATGGTGTTTTCCAACCTTTCATAGATCCGGCCATGAATGTCTTGTGGGAAACCCTGGCTTCCCTCATTCGCAGACCTGCGGGTTCTCAACTACATCACCACAGTGATTTTCCTGACCAAAGATAGCCTCAATTTCTCCTCATTTTCCTTCACCTTAGTATCACTACAGCTTTCATTCTCAGTGAGATCAGACTGAGAACTGGCCTCTGGTGACAGCTGTTTTCTGTGATTCTCAAAGGGGGAACAGGGTCCACAGGTAGCCTACGAGTAGGGGCTGGGATAGAAGTATAACTTGAACCCCAATTACATCTAATATCCCTACCTCAGGGAGACACTGTATGGTGAAAGGCCTAGAGTTCACCTCATCGGACGCACAGTAGGTACTATCTATAAGAGAATCTCGTCTACTGTGGAGGAGCCCAATGCCACTAGCATTTTGTCAGGTGGAGTTTGTATTTTGTGCTAAGCTTAGACTAATAAGCTTGCTCTACTGGACATCTACTTGCAAGGTGGCAGCCTACATCCAAGCTCTGTCTCCATTAGAGGAAATACGATCACTGCCAGAGAAGTTGGGAGAAAGGGATCTAAGGCTCCAGGTTGAGAAACTCAGACTGGGCTATCAGGGAATATCCTTTAATATTAAATAAGGTGGTCACATCACTTGCTTCAAGCGTAGGTTTTGTGAGCATGGATCACTCATAAGAATGAAGATGACATGACAGCTCAGGTGATTTTTTATATAAGAATGCCTGCCCCTCTGGCCCCAAGCAAGATGATAAAGCATGTAGAGCTGGTTTGATCCATCTTCGGGGTTTTCCAACAGTGATTCTTCTCATGACCTTTTCCTTTCATGAGAATATAGAACTTCCCATTTCACCATGACCCCAGGACCTTGCTCTTCCCCATGGTACGAAGCTCATCCTTTGCATTCAAAATGTGTCAAATGATTACTTTTCTGTTGGCCTTCTTGGAGCTAGCGCATAACAGCAACTAGTTCCTTTGGCTAAAGAAATTCTAGAATTAAAAAAAAATCAATGCGATTTTGCATTGTAATTTATGTTTATATCCCAGGAGTGAATTATCCCAAGATCCACTTATTCTTGAGCAGTGAAGCCCAGATACAGATATATAGGAAGATTATTTTCTGTAGCTCTCAGCTCCAAATGTCCAGGGTCTCTAAAATCAATCCACAGTGCTAAACCATTCATCCAGCTCCTCCAGCTGGTTGCTTTTTCCTCCTGTACCCATTCACTTAATGTTTAAAAAATAAGGTCACCAGAGCAGCTTTCCCTTCCTCTCATCCCCCCAAATCCATCAGTGCTCCTTTCCGCTGTCCATTCATCTCCCAGATGAAGACGTGTTTCCTCTCTCTCCTTGTAGGGACTCATCTCCACAATGGGAGGTCACTTCCGTCCATCATTTCTCTTTCCCACCTTACCCCTCTCAGTGTGAGTTCTCCCTCCCAATGTTTCACTTGCAGACAGAGATGTCAAGAACAAGAGCTTTCTGTGCAATCATTTGGTTGTTGAGTTGGATGTGGACAAGAGAAAAGGAAGACAGACAAACACCTGGCCAGCCTCTTCCCTCTAATCAACAACTGGAGGCGTAGCACCGGTGGAGCCACACAGTGGAGTGTGCCTCACCCTGGTGGAGGACAGACGGGAGCACAAGAGGGCAGCTAGATTATCGAGGGTTACGGGGGATGTAGCAAATGTCATCAGAGATCACATGGAAGGAGAAGAAATACGTCCACCTCCATTTCTGTAGATGGGTGGTGAGGAGGATGATCAGACCGGTCTTCATAAACTCAGATTCTCCATGATCCTAGCACTGGAATGTGGCTGTGGATGGAATACTACGCACAGGACAACACACAAACTTAGAGGGCCTTAGCCCTAGGCAGAAGTACCCTGAGTGCCCACCAGGAAATCCACTCCACCTACATCCGGACTCTGCAGACCCCATCCGTGTCCAAGAGACTCTGAGAACTGTCATAACTCAGCAGGAGTCTTCTCTACACTTGAGTGTCCCCTGTCTCACAGACAAATTAGCTACATGTCAAACTAATTTTTCAAGTTTCCACTCGAGAGCTCGGTGTCACCTAGGTCTCGTCAATACTGAATTAGTTTTATTCCTTTTCTCACAATCGTGGGAAGAAATGTATTTCTGAAAAGATCTCTCTGTTCTCGGACATGGTTTTGAGAATGTGGTTTTCTGGTTAGCTCTTAGGCCAGCTGCATACATCTCCGATTGATTCTGTATTACTGGTGGCAGTCACGAATCTGTTCTTTACTCTGCTACTTAACAGAAAAAGAAAAGAAGACCCCACTGAAGCAGACTTGTCTTCTTTGCAGCACAAAGTGGCACACATTGTACACATCCCACCTGACTGATTGCCAGCATAAACCAACTCTGGGACTCTGTCCAACACATGTCCATTTCCACTGCCTTTTGAACTCAAGGTATCAAGTTTGCATGGCTGGTGCTCTACCACTTGTGCCATGCCACCAGCCCAGCTTTTTGCTGGTTCATGTGGAAATGGAGTTTCAAAGACTTTACTGTCCAGGCTGGCCTTAAGCCACAATCCTCTAGACTTCAGCCTCCTCTAGTAGCTAGGAGTATAATAGGTATGATCTGCTAGCACCCAGCAACAAGTGTTCCTTTCATAATCATATTGCAAATTTTATAAAGATTTTATACCTTAAAAAGTTTTATGCTTTGGACTGGGAAGGTGGCTCAGTGGTAGAGCACTTGCCTTGCATGTCTGAGGCCCTGGGTTTGATTCCTCAGCACCATATAAGCAAAAAGAAAAAAGCCGGAAGTGATGCTGTGGCTCAAGTGGTAGAGCACTAGCCTTGAGCTGAAGAGCTGAGGGACAGCGCCCAGGCCCAGAGTTCAGGCCCGATGACCGGACCAAAAAAAAAAAAAGTTTTATGCCTTAAGGTCACCAGTATAAATGGTTGACAATTACTGGAGTATAGCATCAAGATGCTATTTAAGATGTAATGAGATGATACAGTATATCATATCATCATTATAATCATTTTCCCACGGACATTCAATACTCAAAACCAAGGCCAAACACCAAGTGCATCTCAACACATCTGACTCTATATTGTTCTATGTTAGACTCAGCTCACATTCTTCACTTACTCTGTATACTTCAACCACATATTTTTGTTTATCATATCTGCAGAGCTTCGACAATTATTCTTGCTATTTTCTTGGCTATGTGATTGTATTGAAAACTCCCCAAACCTAAGGTGAGCACTGAGAACCTAGCTAAAATCCTAGGATCTCAGTTCAAAACCAGCTTGGGTAGAAAAGTCCTTAAGACTTCATCTCTGCTGGAGGCTGGTGGCTCACATATATAATCCTTGCTACTCAGCGGGCTGAAAGCTGAGGACTGCAGTGTGAAGCCAGCCCAGGCAGCAAAGTCCAGTCAACCACCACCACCAAGCTAGAAGTAGAACTGTAGCCAGGGTTTGCTTTGAGCAGAAAAAGATAGGGGATAGCACACAGGCCTTGAGTTCAAGCCCCAGTCCTGGCACACACACACACACACACATACACACTTACACACACACACACTTAGACACACACACACACACCTCTGTCTCCAATTAATTAGTAAAAAGCTTGTCTAGAAGCCTGATTCAAGTAGTAGAGCATCAGCTGTGAGTGACCGAAGCCGACCTAGGGTTCAGGGCCCGAGGGAAACAACAAAAACTTCCAAGTTCACTTTTCTACTCGTCACAGAAGCTTTCTATTTTAACCTAAGCATCATTCCATCAAATGCGGCTTTAAAAAAAAATAAAAAGTAAAGCCTAATCCTCACATGCTGGGAAAGTGCTTGGCCTCTGAACTTCCTTCCCAGTATCAAGTAAATCACTGGAGGAAGTTTATACCCTCAATAGGAGTCGATTTTTTAAGTGATACAACCTCATACATTCTGAACATGCATTTCAGTTTATAATTATGCATTTATCTCAGAGATCATTGAAATCATACCAAACTCCTGCCCTGCAGACTTGACTCAAGGTGGAAGCCTTCCTTACTTGGCATTGCTTCCCATGATGCCACCAAGTCTAGTGCGGTGCTCAGCAGAAAGGAGGCAGTTTAATAAATATTTATGAATGAATAAATGAATTGCTGTGTGATGTTTCCTGCTGGCTACTTGTATACCCACATTTTTTATTCAGGAGAAAAAAAATCATACGAGACTTTACATGAGGAGTAGGAAGTGATTCTAGGCTGATTTTTAAATAACAGGTAAGTCAACTTCCACATTGTGGAAATCACTTGGAATTCTCATCATTATAGACTCAAGCACTTTGGTTCCTTAATCAAATAGGCTGTGTATGAGGACAGCTAAATCTAATCCTGCTATGGAATTTCTCAGAGACTTTTGTCTATCTGAGAATGACTTCCCACTATCACATGAACTAATATTTATCAAGAAGACCATTCAAAAGGCACCTGACCCTTCCCGAATTCAAAGAGCCAAAGAAAATGTCAATTACTGATAGATGGACAGGCAGAACAGAATACAATCTTGTCTGTACTTCCCTGCAAGTCTTATGTTCCATTTTCTGAAAATCTAGTAAAATTCAATTTACTTCCTCAATTTGTCTTCAACCACGCTTCCTTCTGTCAGCTATGCAGACATTTTGATTCTGACCATGTAACATCACCAGAGAAGGACATGAGGAATGAAATTACCTGTGCATTTGCGATCTGTGTCTTCTTTTTTGGATCCGCTAATCGTCAATTTACAGTTGAAGTTTTCTTCCCAGTATTCTGCAAACCACACGTTTCTTCTATTGTTCTCCAGGGTACGGGATGTAAAGTACGCATCAAACCCTAAACAAAGGTAAATACAAGGTCAGTGTACATGCCTGCACAGAAATAAATACAGGGATGACTTTTCCTTGTTTTAGTAGACTAGATATTCTTTTGTGTCGATTGAAAATAAAGAAGACAAAAAAATTAGTGTAAGGCTAACCTATAGATAAATCCTCACTTCAACACGTCTAATAGTTGTGTGGCCTTCAAATAACACATTCACAATGGAATCTGTATGAGAAGTCTTAGGAAAGACACAAGGATCTCAGTTGCTTTGCATTTCTAGTGAGCTAAAAACACCCTCATCAGTATCAGCATGGAGATAACAGACCATTTCAGTACTTACTGCAGACCAATTCTGTTCATCTCAACAATGGACTCAATAGTAGGTGCTCCTATTAGCCCCATTTTGCAGATGAGAAAACAAAAGCTTAGGAAAATAGAATAACAGGTCCAAGATTGACCAGTTGGCCATAATATACACTCATGTCTCTTCCAGCTACTGATCTGTGATTATCTTTTTCGTTTAATGCCATCCTCTAAAACCATGAATTTTTCAGATCAAATGCAAATAAAAACATTTTTTCATAGCCTATGGATACAATAAGCCCAACATAAAGTTCAATGTTATTCAGAAAGAATTTCCAAATGAGCAGAGAGCCAGGAGGCCAGGTCCCAAAGAATTCTCCAGTCCCCTCTTCAGAATGAGGCAAGGAGAAACACTGCGATGGGCCTGGGGTGTCCTCTGAGACTCAAGGGACAAAACAAGGTCAGATTCAGCATCACATGAGCCAGGTTTGAATCTCAGCTCTGCCGATCTCAGCGGGACACAGGAAAATGAGCCCGTGCACACTTAACCCTTCTGATCTTCCTTGGATGTCTCTGTAAAAATGAAGATGACAGTACCCTCTTCTACCCTGCCCACAGTGCCATCAGTGAAGGCAGGCAGACTCTACAAGTCAAGAACCAGTAGAAGGAGATGGGCTTACTTTTGTACACCCATGCAATTCACTTTTCCTAATCTTTTCACCAAAAAAAACTGCAACCTTGGCTAGAATGATAAACAACAACACTTCTCATACAGCCTTTCTCGTTAAGTGCCACATGAACCCTAGGAAGCAGTCACTGATCACATCCATGCTTTAGTGTGAAAATGAAGACTTGGAGACGAACGTGGACCAGCTATGCCTTGTCATAGACCCGGGCTATAAAGCAATCTTATAGTTTAGTGGGTATCACAGTGTTTTAGGCAGCTGATAAGTGACATGGGAACCAGGCCTCATGTTCAGATGAGGCTCAGATTAGACCCCTGTGATCTCTGGGAGATTTCCAGAGCCACTGAATGCTCAAACTACTGCTATGGGCTCCACCTATCAACCACTTCCTCTTTTTCCCTCCCATCACATGACAAAGAGACAATGAGGGTCAAGCACATGGAAGGGAGACAGGGCTGTGGTCAGTGCTGTAAGAGGTGACAGTTTCAAGAAATAGAGCTCTTCTCACACAATTCAAAGAGGTGGCTGCACAGGTCAAATCAATAGTATTCCTTATTGACACTTGTTGACTTGCTTTTGCTTATCTGAGTTAGGTTTCTTTGGGAATCTAATGATCTGGTTAGCTCTCTAAAAAAATTTGTATTTTCTTCAAGTGGCTGTAGAAAGGAGTTACTATTCAACAAAACAGTTCATGCATACAAGGCTGGTTATTTCTCTTAAACAGAGCTCAGTAAAAGATAACATTGATTCTAGCAGGCTCTCTGCACTCATTTCCACTCATAAAGAAGGAAACTGGGCACTGGATTCTTTAGGATTTTAGCACACAATTTATTCTAAAGTGATCTGTGGATTTGGCAGCTCTTCTGGTCAAGCACTCCATCGGCTCCCTTTGCTAAGAGATAAGAATCCTTCCCTCTGCCTAAAGATGCTGAACCCTTGCCCTCAGCCTGTCCTTAGAATTTCTGTAGCCTGAAAGTTCTTCCATCTTTTAGGAATAGGCTACTCAACATACAATGTCAGTGACTAACCTAGAGTAGAGTCAGGAATGGAAGCAGAGATTTGAGTGACTCTAATAATGTTGTGTGTGTGTGTGTGTGTGTGTGTGTGTGTGTATGTCATAATGCCATAGTAAGATGGTAAAGTAAGAATATTTCCTCCCCTAATCGCTATCAGAGGGAAAGCAAATCTGTCCAAGTAATGGTAACCCACACATATTAGCACTTGGAAGTTTGAGGAGAATGATCAAGAGTTTGAGGCCACCTCGGGCTACCTAGTGAGACTGTCTCAAAAAGAAGATGAGGAAAAAGAGATGGAGGAGGAAGAGGAGGAGGAGGAGGAAGAGGAGGAGGAGGAGGAAGAGGAGGAAGAGGAACATGTGGTCTGGACACAGATCTTATTAACATTCATTTAATTTCTAGAGCTTGAAAAATGCAACCCAAGGTACTAAGATCAGGGTTTGGGACCAAAGGAACCCAGATAAGATTTTGGTTCAAAGGAAATGGAATCAAGAGTTGTACTTAAGGAGAAAGATCATTCATTTTTGTGGAACAGATGAAATTCTTGGTAAGAAAATATTTCTTTGCTTGGACAGAATGAGTCTCAGTGCAGAAATGAATCTCTGGGCTGGTCTGAAGGCCATGTCCCATCGGGGAACACGTTGAACAGCACCGCTACAATCTCAGAAGTAAGGTCTGAGCAAGACCAATGCAGGACAATGACCAAGGCTTCCGCTAGCATTACAGATAAAGTTTTTCGCATTCTTTTTTCTCCAAAACGGGGTGCAGCCCTCAAACACCCGTCCTGAAATTTGTGGTTGAGACAACAAAGCTCAAATCAATAGAGACATAATTCATCCCAGGTGGTGTGTTTGGGAGGTAACCTTTCCAGCCAGGAGGGGAAGCAGTAGATCTCACCAGTTTGTGATGTGAAAGGAAAGCTATCAGAATGTCAAGAGGAGGTCAGAGCACACAGCTGCCTGCCCTGCCTGGGCTGGAGGAGGCTGACAGATACTAATGGGGCTTCACAATGTGCCCAAACACAACCAAGTAGCCTTGGTCACTGCATTGCCAGCATCTGTCAACCTTGCCAAGGAGCAGGGAGGAACACTGTGTAGGGGAAGCTCTTAGTTCTCCCTGCTCTGCTTCCAGCTCAGGAAAGATGTGTCAATGGTTGAAAACACAACGTTCATCATAGGTGATAAAAAATACCAGTGGAATGGCTGAATGAAGCAAATTAAAGAAGGAACAGACACATGAGAAGGGTCGAAGGGGGAGGGGATACTAGGGCAGGGACCCAGGTTTGATCTCCAATACTACAAAGTTTTGTCCCTCTAAAGCCAGACATGTTGCTTTCAAAGTTTATAAGAAAATACAATATGCACTCACTTATCATGTCCCAGTGTATTTTATTTTACATTCCAGCACAGCGTTGTTGCTGGTCTTGTTTTCTTTTCCTTTTGCCTTCTTTGTTCCTTTATCTATCTTTGGGGGGATGAAGGGGAGGGGCACAGAAATGGTAGGACAAAGGGTGAAGAAATGCAGCTGTGATACTTACCAGACACTGTGTTGAACGTGAGCTATACAACTTGGGGGTGGGAAGGAGGGAAAAACTCGGAGAGAGCAAGGGAAAGGGTGACATTCAAAAAGAAATGTACATTTGAACTGACTTATATACGTGTAATCTCTCTGTAACACATCTTTACAACAACAATAAACATGCAAAACAAATAAATAAATGACCTGAAATATGCAATAATCAAGAGAACTACAGAGGGAAAGAGTATCCATAAGGGTTGGAATACATTGCACAAGAAAGAAGAGGAAGTTAACAACACTGAGTTTATTATTAGAAGCCATTGTAAATTCTCTTCAATTAGAAAACAATAGTCCTGAACAGGTAAAAATGAGACAAGAGACTAGTGGAACATAAAAGCAATTCTAATCACAGGCATGGGAATGTAATGTATGGTAGAATAAAGGTAGCAACTTAAATCTCTAGGAGAAAGAGGTCTCTTTAATCATCATCTATATCCAGTAGCTGACTTATATTGGGTGAATGATCCATTGGGGGGTCACAGAGATTTCACATTAGTTTTGCACGTGCGTGCGTGCGTGCGTGTGTGTGTGTGTTGTGTGTGTGTCTGTGCCTGTGTGTCTGTGTGCCTGCGCATGCGCACATGCATGCATGCACACCAGTCCTGGGGCTTGAACTCAGGCCAGGGCACTGTCCCTGACCTTTATTTGGCCAAAGCTTACATTCTATCACTTCAGCCACAGCTCTACTTCCAGAGCTTTTTTAGTATTTAGTAGTTATTTAGATGTAAGTGTCTCATAGATTTTCCTGCCTGAGCTGGCTTTCAACTGTGATCCTCAGCTCTCAGCCTCCTGAGTAACTAGAATTACAGGCATGAGCCGTGGGTGCCGTGTTTTAACATCATGTCTTACAAAAAAAATATTCAGAAGCTCCAATGGATTTAACTGTAACAGGTGAATTTGTGGATTCCTCTCTTGAAAAGATGAGTTTTACAGGGATTTAGGAAACAGTCCTCATATTCTCCATTGAGTTGCTATCTGGAGCATTATCAAGTATCCACATGGGGCTAAAGGCAATCAGTTACTTTTGTGCCAATCTCTGGTGACTCTGAGACCTGGAGACCACAGGCTCTACCTGTCCCATCCCAGTGCTCTTCTGTGGAGTCCTTGCAAACACTGAAGTTCAACGTCAACTGAAGTTGAAGATAGCAAAATCGTTACAGATCTAGTAGGACCAATCTAGGCTCTCCCATGCGCTCCCAGATCCTCCTAGCTCTACCTACTGGTGAGCGTGGTGGAAACCAGCCATGATTTTTGAGAAAACAAAGAAGAGTTATTGCAGTAAAAATTATCCCACACAGAACCAACAATCCCATGGGAAGTATTTTTCTAGATGAGGTAGAAGGAGTAATGTCTGCAATATCATTCCAGAAAATGGCTCTACAGGGCTGTTGGCTATTCTATAATGCCAGCATGCCTTCCATTTGTTATTCCTTTAAACTACTTTGGAAAAAAAAGAAAGCATTTATGTAAACTGAATACACTTATATGGGAATAAATAGGATATAAACAGTAAATACTGAACTGAAGTTAGTGGCTAGAAGCAGACACCGATGCTGAAAGTCCAAGGTCTAATCGCTAGCACTGTTAAGTTACTTGTTAGATGACCTTGAGCAAATATTCTGCATGTAATTATTTTTTAGAAAGATCATATCCAAGTTGGGATGATAGCATTTTCTCTGCGGCATTTCTGTGAAGCTAATATATGCTGCAGAATTTAAACTAATACTGGCAAAATAAGGGCACAAATATTAGATAACTTCAAGGGCTAGGGTAGAAAGAGACAGGAGAAGGGATGGGATGGAAAGGTAGGAGGACAGTAAGAAGAGAGAAGGAGAGGGGGAGAGAGAGGGAGAGACAGACAGAGACAGAGACAGACAGAGACAGAGATTGGATGAGTATGAATATATATTCAGTAAATCTTGAGTTTTAACACTAGAGGATAGTCATGAAAGGTCCCAGTCTTTGAAGTCCCTTATTTTGAAGTTAGATGGACCAGAGTTTGAACACTGGCTCTTCCAAAGCACAGCTTCTAAAAACTTCATTCATGTGAATGACGCCAATGTGAAGCCAACCATTGTTTTCTGATCATTTTGTGAAGCTATACATTTCTTATTCTTGTGTACATTTCAGGAAAAGGATTAATTGGGAACTCTTGTTTCCTCATGTATTTAATGACAACAGTGATTCTTCCCTTCCTTAAATAGTAAGGTTACATCTTTACATCTTGTAAAACTTTAATATTTCTTTTTTTTTTTTTTGGCTTGAACTCTGGGCCTGGGCGCTGTCCCTCAGCTCTTCAGCTCAAGGCAGGTGCTCTACCACTTGAGCTACAGCGCCACTTCCGGTTTCCTGGTGGTTTATTGGAGATAGGAGTCTCACGGTCTCTCCTGCCCGGGCTGGCTTTGAACCACGATCCTCAGATCTCAGCCTCCTGAGTAGCTAGGATTACAGGCATGAGCCACCAGCGCCCAGCTATCTTGTAAAACTTTAAACTTGTTGGCCTCAGCAGTTTTTCCATCACTTGCAGACACTACAAAGACTCTTGGCCCCTGAGATTCTATCATCATTTCCTTTACTCTGTGCAGCTACATGCATTATTAGGGATAGCCCAGGGTGATAAAAAATTAATATGGGCATTGATAGCGCATGTCTATAATGCTAGCTACTCAGAAGGCTGAGATCTGAGAATTGTAGTTGAAAGCCAGGCCAGGCAGACAAATCCCAGAGACTCTAATCTCCAAGTAAGGTGTCAAAAGCTGGAAATGGAGTTGTGGCTCAAGAGCTAGAATGCCAGCCTTGAGCAAAACAGCCAAGTCCTATGAGTTCAAGTCCCATGCTGGCAGAAAAACAAATAAATAAAATAAAATAAATATAAAATAAAATTATCCCTAAGGTGGATACTTTAAGAGGTTAGATGACTATTTACCATACTAAGATATGAAACCAACCCAAATGCCCCTCAGTAGATGAATGGATCAAGAAAATGTGGTATATATACATAATGGAATTCTATGCCTCCATCAGAAAGAATGACATTGCCCCATTTGTTAGGAAATGGAAAGACTTGGAAAAAATTATATTAAGTGAAGTAAGCCAGGCCCAAAGAATCATAGGTCCCATGGTTTCCCTTATTTGCAATAACTAGTATATGTCTGAGACAAGCAGAAAAATTCAAAAGCTATGTATATATGTCCATATAAGATGATGTTAAGCAAAATGAACCCCAAGATAGGGACAAAAGTGTTTTATCTTTCTTGCTATTGTTCCTAACATATTTATAATGTACCATGTGATATTTTTATTTCTTTGTCTGTTCCTCCCCCACAGTATAATCCTTGTTTTCACTGTATTTGATGTTGGTGCCCTGCATCTTGTATGTACACTTCTCTAACTTGGGGAGGAGAAGGGAAAAAACAAAATGTTTAAATAGGGATACAGGTTGACGCATTGTAACAACGAGATGTACAAAACACTATGTTGAAAACAAACTTTACAATTTAGGTAGGGAGGGGGGAAGGAGGAGGGGGAGTGTAGTTGTGGAGGTGGGAGGGAAGGGAGGGTAGGGGAAAAGCAAAGGAGGAGGTAACAATATTTGATGGGAAATATGCTCATGACCTTGCTCGTGTAACTGTAACCCCTCTGTACAGTTTACAATGAAAAACATATCTTTTTACAAAAAGGTTAGATGGTAAGAGTATATACTTGGAAGCCATAAAGGACTGCTCACAGGGTGTGGAATGAGCGATAGACGGGAAGGGCACCTACTCTCCTTCCTTGTTAAAACCTCACTATGAACTTGAACCTTGAACCTGAACTTGAACTCCACCAGTGCAGCCAAAGCATCTATAGAGAACCTGGCTCGACCTGCCTCCTCAGAGGTGCTCAGGCTGAGGTTTTGGCTGTGTTGCTTTACTTTCCTACTTTTATAGCCAGTGGTTTCTTATAGTTCCTCCGCTTTCACCTCTCCATAGCTTCCATTTCCCCTCGTAACCAGGAACGTAAGAGAGGTCACGAAACTCTGCAATCATACCTGGAATACGTGTTGACATATGCAAATACGCACCAAAAGTCAGAAACCTTGTGCTGCCTTTTTGACTTAACGATTTTTATCTCAAGGTATTAGTCCTAATAAAAGAAGTACCTGTGTCTTTCATCACATTTTATCAGGTGTGATATCGGCAGCATGGTATGTAAGTCTGGTTCTTCCTGGTTAGAGATGTATTCAGAAACACCTGAAGCGGGAGGATATACTGGCCCAAGATTTGACCTGAAAGGTGCTTTTACCGTAAATACTCAAGATAGAACGCAATCATCATTCTCAAAACCTGATGCATTTATGTCTTTGTACACGCATGTATCTTTGTGTGTATATGCCTTTGTATGTGTCGCTGTACTCACATGTTTGCATGGGTCTTTCTGTGTTACATGTGCATGTGCTACATGTCTGTACATGAATGTATCTTTATGTGTATTATGTGTTTGTGTCTGTACATGCTTGTAGCTTGGTTTGTATATGTGTACATGTTTCTTCGCACATGTGTATGACTTGGTGTGTGAATATATGTATGCATGTAGGTACATATGCATGTGTGTATGTGTGATTGTGTGTGTATTTTGTGCATGTGTGTATGAACAGATTGGAAAAGGAGTAAGAAGCCTTTTGTGCTACTGCACTGTAGGGTGATTAAAGGTAACAATAACATGCTGAATATTTTAAGAAGCTAAAAGAAAGCACTCCAAGGTTTCACTAAACAATAAATGACTTTGTGAGGCAGCGCACACATATACATATGACATTGTATAAAACACACAAAATTATATCACACACAACTATATGTACTTAGATAAATTTATCTCTTACTATAAGGTCTCCTAATTTCATATAGCATATTACAGGTTTCTGGTAAGTAGTCAACCTGTGTCATTGTCACACACACTTGACCTGTACGTCTACTCTATGGATCTATTGTTTGTGACTTTATCTATATAGAGTAGCTATTGTAAATATGCTGATATAATTGCACACACACACACATACACACATACACACACATGCACCCTGCATCCAGTACTATAGCAGACACCAATAACAAATTAGGAAAATCAGTCCTTACAATCTTGGTTCCCAGCCCCTTTGCAGTCAGTTTGAGGAAGATAATGCGGATCAGACTTTCTGGTAGAGCTGGTGTTGTCATCCTTGATAGAAACAAGTTTTGAGAAACTCTTCTCAGAGATGCACCACATAGCTATCACATACATATCACACTCAGAAAGGAATATTAAGTGAGGTGATGCTAGCACAATGTGGTCAGTACTAAAAGTGTAACTGCTGCACTCAGACCTCTGCTCTAAATGCAACTTCACACAGAGTTCTAAATACCAAATACAAACCCATTGTTCTCTACTCAGAAAGAACTTTCAGCCCCCCCATAACATGCCTTAAAAATTCTAGGGAAAAACATATCGCTCTTTTACTTAGTTTAATTTGGTTAAAGTCTTCATGAAGAAACTGTAATAGGCGGTAGATGTGTGGCAAACATTGCTTATTGATTACTCAGTGTCTTTGGTGTAGTCTTGCTTATTATTTTCCTTCTTGAATATTATTTTCCTTCCATAGGGCTCAAAATAATTTATAGGGTTTCTATGATTTCCTTCTGGGTCACCAAAATGATATCTCTGTAGGAAAACAGATAAGGTTTGAAAAGGGCTTTTCTAGAAAATTCCCCCACATATCCCCAGGCTAAACCTCACGGAGTAGGCATTTGGGATGGTATCCTTCCATGTCAGCAATGGCTGAGAGCTTGCCTTAAATGAATAGAATACAGATATGTTCATTATTATTATTATTACTATTAAGATTTTTTGGTGGACTGATCCTGGGGCTTGAACTCTGGGTCTAACCATGTCCCTGAGCTCAAGGCTAACACTTTACTACTTGAGTCACAGCTCCACTTCTGGCATGTGTGTGTGTGTGTGTGTGTGTGTGTGCACGTGCGTGTATGTGTGTGTGGTTAAGTGGCGATAAGTCTCATGGACTTTCCTGCCTGCGTTGGCTTTGAACTGTGATTCTCAGATCTCAGCTTCCCAAGTAGCTAAGATTACAGTTGTGAACCACCAGCACCTGGCATTAAAATCCTTTTTGTAAAAATAGTTCATGCTTAAGCAATCAATCATCTACCAGTTTTTCTCCTCTATCTTCTGCACTAGAAGACCTTGTTTTAGCCTTGATCACTGGTAACACCCTGGGTAGAGGAATGGTTGGAACTAGCCTAGAAAAAAATGCACTAAGTTTCCAGACAGGCTGTGAGTTTAGGTAACCAGCTGAAACACATTATGGGCAACCAATAAATAAAACAAAAAGAATGTACTAGGGAATGTCCTGAATAAGATATACCCTCCACAGAGGTGTCCTTCTGATATTACAAGAGATGCTTGCCAAGGCCTGATAGCTCTGAATGCAGCTCCAAAGGGCGTGCTAGAACAACCCTGCAATACTGATTTGTCTAGAGTCTCCCTTTCCAGGAACTCCTCCCCTAATCTCAATGGGGTATTTGAAGAATACTTGCGTCTCTACCAGAAGTTCTTCGTAGCTATACAATGGAATAAAGAATGGGATTAAAAACTATCAACGAACGATAGCAACTAAACCAGACCTTCTGTGGGTGGCCTGTGTTGCTCAGTGCCCCTCATGGCTCTCATAATGTGTATTTGAGATTGTGTTCTGCACATGCAATGCAACCTGCCCTTCCATACGTAGCCCTGGGAGACTTGTTCTATCAGAACCATGGACAGCAAGGTTTCTTTCATTTAAACACAGATCCCACGTATTTTATTCAGAAACCCAGTTACACAGTTAATCGTACATGCTCACATTTTATTCTGAAACAATAAGGATTTATAAGCTTGTTAAGTTTGATCACATCTTCATTGTTATTGGTAATTTGAAAGTTTACCCAGAATTTAATTAGTGATGTTCTGCCATCTAGAGTTCGAAGACATCCAAAAACATCTGGGACCGCAGTTATATTTTTATACTAGCTTTTATAAATATTTATAATGTATAGTTTTCATGCAGAAATGATTACGAAGGAGTTTGGGGATCATATTAAGTTGTAATGATGAATCCATCTATGTATAATTTTTCAACAATAGTTGCCTAATAAAATAAGGAATTTTGTCCAGAGACAACATTCATCAATTGAGCAAATGGGGCCCTCCTATTCTTTCCAGCCACATCAGAGCAAAAGCCACACAAACATTTCAGAGAATTATTCTGCATTGTGGAGGCTTCACCTTTTATTTCTAATAACCATACAAGAATCGTGTTGCCTGGTTACCATCTTCATTTTGTACTCTGATCTAAAAATGTCTCAGCAGCCAAAAGTCTTCTGTGAACTCAACATCTAAACTTATATAATCAAACATCTATAACAATACTGAAGGAATTTAACCAAAATGATATTTCATTTTCTCCTTAATAACAGACTCAATTATTGCCTAAAAATTGAGAGGGGAAAATAAAAGACTTTGAAGGAAGAATTTTTCATATGCAGGGTTCAGAAAATATTTGAAGAAAGGGCAAAAGAAAACATCAGAAAATAGTCATACCAGTGTCCTGGATGCATGACCATTTAGTATAAGGAAGTCCATGGAAATATTCAAAAAAAGGAAGACAAGCTAATTATCATTGATAAAAAAGCCCACATTGATACTTAAAATGACAAATGTAACTGTCACTCAGTGATATATTCAGGTTTGAGCTCTTTGTCTTTTTGTTTTTTAGTCAGATTAGACATTTGAAACATGTATAACATCTTGGCTTTTCTTTTCTTTTAAATTGAAAAACAGTTTAATTTTAAGTCTTCAAACTAAATCATTTGGCTTTTTAAAATCTCTCTTCTTCTGGCAGCTATAAACATACTATTTTGAGGTCTGTTATTTCTCAAGGCTCTTTTAGCATATTGATGAACATATATTTTCAGAATGTTAAAAACAAGCTATGAGTTGCTGTACCAGGTAAATAAATACCTACCAAAAAAGAAATTCAGATCATTTGATTCTCTACCATTTGGGTTACTTAAGTATTTCCGAGATGGTAACATTGTAAGTCCTCTTAAAGGAAAGGTTAATTGTCCCAACCTATTAGCTCTTTCATTTTTAATCAAGACATTCTGCTTTCTAGAACCCTGCACACATACACATTCCTATAGATGTCACAGAACTCATCAACAAGCTTATTTGGGTCCATCAAATTCCGCTTCCTCATAACCAGGAAGTTTATGTGAACCAGAACCACACACTTCACCAGTGAGGTGTACACTCGGGAGTCACTGATGGCAGGCTTGTTGCTGCTGAGGAGATGCTCAGAGAGACAAGATGGGAAAGGAGTAAACTGAGCCTGTGCTGTCTAAGTGCTCAAGTACTTGTTTCCAATCTATTTCTGAGGTCCTGATATATTCTCTCCCTCTCTTCATCCATCTGCCTCTCTCCCCATCGCATCCTGTAGGAGTACTCCTTCCCTCCTATTCTATTTTGCTCAACATTGATTATTTTGGCTTTCTGAGCAATTACACTATTTGAGATCTTCCTTGAATCTACCATATTTCAGCCAGTACATTTGTATACACTTGCATATCATCCAACACATTTACTTAAGAGTCTGCATGCTAAATTTAGCTTCCACATATTAGGGGAAACATGGATCCTTGACCTCCCTGGTCCTGACTTACTTCATTTAACATATTTTTCCCCAAGTCTTTCCATTTCTTTACAAATGATGCAATTTCATTCTTTGTAAGACCTTCTTTAAGTAAGCCAACCATCCCCTTGTGGTCTTAGTCAAATCCCACTGGAGATCTGTAAGGGCTGTGATTAATATTCATGTAGGGATAGGTCAGACAATTTAACAGAAGAGAATGAGAGAGTCCCAAGTTACAGAGATGCAGTGATGGAAGCTTTCCTATTCCCAGTGCTGGGCAAAGAAGCTCCAGAATGCATGTCTAGATTATTTTGTTGCAATTCTTTAGATAATTGGTTTGTCTGCAAGAGATGAAATTGAGTTCTTTGCCACTTGGTTTAGACACCGATATCCTCTCTCAATATGAAATGCTCTTTATATGCATCTGTGGTAATCTCTATGTAAAAAATATGGTGGACTTAGTGTTCAAACCATCTGATGACATAATAAACATGGTCTTGCCCTGGACATGAGTTTTCCAACAATTTGTGCTTATAGCACTGTGGACACTTTCATGCTACAGGAACTTTGGACAACTCTGGATGACTTCCTAATTCTCTAAGGAGCAGGTAACTCAGCATGCTGAGGGTCAGATGACAGATGAATGGCAGATACTGGCAGGGCCTGTGCATATACCTGCTGTATGGGTCAGGGCTTTGTCCTAAGTATACCTTCGATCTAATCAGAAAATGGCATTGTACAGCAATTCATGACAGCAGAAATTAATTAAATCAAGAGTCTTTACAACAGAGAGCTTCTTGAAGTACATAAGACATGATTTTTGTCCCAGGGACATATTCAGTGATGGCTGGTAGATAAGAAAATACAATGCTTATCAATATCTGTGATCAATGTTTTAAATGATTATGCTGGACAAAGGATGTTAAATGTACTATTTTAATCTTTTCAAACTACCTAAACATTAGTTGTTGCTATCATGAATAAACTGACTTACACACTGTAATGATTTGTTCAAGTTCTCACACAGAGATGATAAGTTGGATAAGGACATAGTAGGCCTGATTCCAAAAGATGAGGGAAAATAAGAGAGTGAAGCCATATAGAAATTTCAGTGGTACTTCACAGTTGTTCTAGGATTTCAGGAGATGAGAAACATTCTAGCCTACTAGTATGATAGGTACTTATGAGAGATCTGAGTTTAATCCAGAAAAAAATGCAGAGTTCAAATAACAATGAAGGAATGAAGAGAACAGAGAATGACAGATAGTTCGCCTACAGGGTGAACTGGTGCATCACTTTTGTTACTGGGTGATAATTCACCTGGTAGGTCTGTGTAAATAGAAAATTCATTAGGAGGGGCTGGGAAGGTGGCTCAGCGGTAGAGCGCTTGCCTTGCATGCATGAGGCCCTGGGTTCAATTCCTCAGTACTACATAAGCAGAAAAAGGCAGAAATGGCACTGTGGCTTAAGTGGTAGAGCGCTAGCCTTAAGCTGAAGAGCTGAGGGACAGCACTGTGGCTTAACTGGTAGAGCACTAGCCTTAAGCTGAAGAGCTGAGGGACAGCACCCAGGCCCAGCATTCAGGCCCAACAGCCAACAAAAAAAAAAAAAAAGAAAAGAAAAGAAAAGAAAGAAAAAATTCATTAGAGACACTAAAAATTTGCATAATCCAATCAATTATGCAAATTCAATATCAATTCAAGAAAACAATATGGTGGTACAGAAATCAACCATTTTCTTTCACATGGGTAAGAACAATCTAAAAGTTCCCCCAAATGAGCCAAATCACCTAACCTAAAAGAATCATACACACACACACACACACACACACACACACACACACACACACACACACATTTTAGGATAACTAGAAGGAAGGACAAGCAATAACAACAACAGAAATCTTTAAGGAGAAAGAGAGGGAGGTAAATAATAATGGGAGAGAAGTTCACAAAATACTGTTTAAGAATGGCTCTTGGGGGCTGGGAAGGTGGCTCAGTGGTAGAGCGCTTGCCTGGCATGCATGAGGCCCTGGGTTCGATTCCTCAGCACCACATAAGCAAAAAGAAAAAAGCTGGAAGTGGCGATGTGG
>NW_012267228.1:5073006-5095914 GCF_000151885.1 Dipodomys ordii
CAGTGCCCAGGCCCAGAGTTCAAGCCCTACGATGAAAAAAAAAAAAAAAAAAAAACAAAACACAAAGATTTAAGAAAATGAGATTTTCTTTTTAGCTATGTGGAGTTAAGAGAATTTAAAGATCAAGTCACCAGAAAGCTGGAATCATTCTCCCCTAATCCTCTCTGTCAGTCTGTCAGTCTGTCTGTCTCTGTCTTATACTGGGGATAGAACTCTGGGCCTCTTGCTAGGCGGCCACTCTACTATGTGGGCTACATTGCCAACCCCTCTGTGCCGTGGTTATTTTCAAGTAGGGTATTGGTTTATGCCTCAGCTCAGGCTCGCCTGCACATGCTTCCTTGTGTCACAGGGATGGCGGGCACCAGCCACCGCACCCAACCACTGCGATCCCTCTGTGTCACCACCATGACCAACCACTGCTTGAGGTAGAATCGCTGAACCACTCAGTGCCTTGGCTGGCCTCTAACTGTGATCCCCTACTCTTCTGCCTTCCAAGTAGTGAGGATTAGAGGCCCCGAGGCCCGCTGACAGCTCTGATTACTTCAGCACAGGTTATAGGATCATATATAGAAATCCCAGGAGAAGACCGAAATGTAATTTATGTAAGGCTTAGATTATAAAGATTAAATTTTTAGCCCTTTGGAAGGGACTAGGAAATTTTTCTGTGAGATGTGATAATAGACTTCCAGTCCTTTGTAAGAAGATCCTAATTGATTGCAAAACAGCCTGGAACATTCAAGGGGTGAGGTGATTTTCTTTGAAATGTTTAAGGTACAGAAAAAGAGCAACTAAGTGGGGTAAAAGTCTTAACTGCTGACCACAGGTGAGGTAGATATTTGGGTGCATAACTCTAGTTTTGATACTGAATAAATATTCACCGTAAACATAGAAAGCTTTAGATATTGGGACAGATCTGAGGGCCCCACCTCTCCCTGAGAACGGGGGGGGGGGCATGGAAGTTCAGTACCATTCAGTTTTATTAAATACTATCATACTATAGTATCGTTAAATACTACCAGGATGGTTAATTCTATGCCAAGTTTTTGTTCAGTTTTCTGTCGTAAACTTTTTGTCAGTGCTTTCCATGAGGACTTAACGCTGTCAGGAGTAGGCCCGTGACAAGCCTTTCCATGATGCCTGGCCTGCTTGAACGAGGAAAACCAGCCCCGCTGTCCCCATTGTAGGCCAGGTGGGCCATTGCCTTCTTGCAACCCAATCTGGGTTTCTTTATAATCACTATCTTGTGATCCAGAGGCCCCCTCCAGACCTGTCTGAAGATGTCCTCTGCGGTCACCAATCATGACAGCTAATGCCGGTCTAGAAAAGCAGCTCCTTGAGGAAGACCTGCGTGGTGAATTCCATGTGACTCTGTAGCTGTTTTCATCCAGGCCAGAGGGAGAACGCTTTCCTTGTTATCCCAGCAGAAGGCCTGTGATTGGTGTAGGACCTCCGGTCCTGCCTTTGCATCAAGGTCTGCCATGATTGGCGTGAACATTCTTGCCACGTTCCCTCTTTTGGGGGCGAGGCTCCATAAGCGAGCTGTTCAGTTCACTTTTCCAGCCAGCTGGGAAGACTCCCACCTAATGCTGCTCCTTGCTATGGCAATATTAGGTCTCCAACAAGTCTTCTCCCAAGTGGTCTTTTGTCCTTTTGGTGAGTAGAGTAGGCCGGGCTGGCAATAGGAAAGGATGATAGTAAAGCTAACCTCAGTAAAGCAGCGAGGCGGAAGCAGGGCGAGGGTGGCTGAAGAAACCCAGAAACGCAGAAGAGGCAGAAATGATGGGAGCACAGGCCGCAGAGACAAGAGACGGGGAAAGGGCAGCGGTGAGAGAGGGCAGAGAGCTCAGACTGGAGAAAAACACAAGGCTACAAAGAGCCAGAGATGGTCACCAGGGCTCTTTAGTCACCAAAGAATTCCTGGAGCTGACAGGCCCCGGACCAGGTGTCTCTGCCATCTTAGGCTGCTGAGTCCTATGACTTCAGCTCAGGCCAGGTGCTAATGGTTTACACCTTTAATCCTAGCTTATTCAGGAAGCCAAGATCTGAGGACTGTGGGTCAAAGAAGCCAGTCCAGGCAGGAAAGTCAGTGAGACTCTATCTCCAATTAATGAGCTGGAAGTGTTCGAGCACTAGCCTGAGCAAAAGAATGCTCAGAGACAGTAACCTGAGTTCAAGGCCCATGGCTGGTACGCGCACGTGCGCATGCACACACACACACACACACACACACACATACACACACACACACACCGCTGTCAGCCCAACAATCTATAATACCAGTCCTCACAGAGCTGAGCGTCCAATCACCCAAGGCTTGTTTGAGAGCTAGAAAATAACAGGAGCCACTTGCTGTGACTTGTCTGCTGTTGCTGCTGCTCACTCAGCTAGAAGTGTGTAGATTACAACCGATGCCAAAGGCCTCAGTAGTGATTAAAGCCCAAAGCAATAAAGCTTTCCTCTCACCACAAATGGGGTTCTAATACGATATGACCACTACCTTAGCCTTTTCCTGGGTTTGGAGGAACCTCTTAAATCTCACCATAGTTTCAATCCTTAAGAATTCTTGTAAAGGAAAAAGTCCAACTCAGTATAGCTGAAGCAAATAGAAAAAAAACCATCACTTTACAAAAGTGTGCATGTCTGGTTGTCTAGCCACTTTTCAGGCATGGACAATTTGGGCACACACAAAAATAACCAAAGTATCCACTTCTGCTTTTCTTCTGTGCCACTCACCCCAGAATTTCATACAGAATTCACATGGTGTAAAATGATAGACGTGCCTCCAGCCTCCATGAGAATAGAGTCTCTTCTTCTAGGGACTCCCAAGAGTCCATCAGCTGTAGTTCCAGACTCAGACATCATGAGCCTTCAGGCAGGGCTTAGTCTGGAAGTTCTGTACCCTGGCTTACAATCTAGATGAGAGGCAGCAGTACTAAAACTACATGGATGTACCTAGGGTAAAGAAAAAGAGGATTTCAAAGGTAGACGGATGTGGATGATTGGAATCTAGGAAATTAATCCAACATCCTTACAAATAACTAAGAGTGACAACGGTGGCCTCTAAAAATAAGCAGGGAATTCAGGGAAGTTCTTGTTGTTGTGAATGTTGCTGTGTTACTTTGAAAAGGAGTATCAGCTCTGCTCACTGAGCAACATGTCGTGACTTTGAGACTTTAAATGGGAGGCTTTTTATGCTCATGAGCACAACAGGTGTGCAGTGGTTGCAACCATTCTTACGTAATTCCTTCTTATGTAACTGTTTATATTTAAAGAACTCAACCACATAGTCCAACAAAGACACAGTGCACATCTTGTAGAGGATACAAAGCTTGTCTTCAGCCATGGCAACATGGTAGAGATTGAGTCATCTAAGGCCACTTTCATGTTTTTCTTGACATTCATACATTGTGGCTTTAGTTATCCTTTCTACCATTCTGCTTATTGCTCTCAAATACCCCTTTCTTCCCATTGCTATTTACCACCATCCTTTTCCTCCTCCATTTCTTCCTCCTCTTCTTCTAATCCTTTTCTTCCTGCCTTTTCTTCCTCCTCTCCTGTTTCTTCCTTCTCCATCTTCTCCTTTTTTCCCTTCCCTTCCTGTTTTATTCTTCCTACCCCACCTTCCCCACCTTCTTCATTCCTTATTCCCTTCCTGTTCTACCTTCTTCTTTCTCCTTCTCCTCCTTTTTTCTTCTTCTCCTTCTTCTCCTTCTTCTTCCTCTTCGCCCTCTTCTCTCTCTCCTCCTCTTTGTGTTTATTCTCTTGTGGTTTTCTCTTCCTTTTCTTCTTGTTTCTTTTTCTTTTTTCTTTGTTGTCAGTTGTGGGCTTGAGTGAAGTCCCTGCACTCTTAAGCTCAAGGCAAGCACTCTACCACTTGAACCACAGCTCCACTTCCAGTTTTCTAGTGGTTTATTGGAGATAAGAGTCTCATGGACTTTCCTGCCTGGGCTGGCTTTGAACCATGATCCTCAGATCTCAGCCTCCTAAGTAGCTAGGATTACAGGCGTGAGCCACCAGTGCCCAACTCTGTTTCTTTTCTTCCCCTTCTTTCTCCTCCCCTACTGGCATTCTCCTTATCCTTGCAGCCTTAAAAGCACCCGTTTCATGTCTGACGTTGTCCCTATGAACATGAACTCATTTCATTCTAACACTTTACCAAAGAGAGAAAACTCAAGTTCAAAGAAACCGAAATAGTTAGCCAAAGGTATAGAGCTCCGGAGGTTACCGCAGTGTAGTTTAAGCAGTATTAGGGCCGTGTTCCCACACCAGACAGTCCACTTTACTTGAACCTCTCAGTGAAGGAGAAAAGTAGAATTCAGAAGAGAAAAATCTCAGTCTTTCCTCCTCCCAGCCAGGAGAGCCAACTGTACTGCATTGAGGTGAGAGGGATATGCAAAGAGGTTGCCAGAGAGTAGTGGGGACACCTCTCTATCTTTAAAAAAAAATTATTTGCCCTTCTTTCATCTTCTAAAATGTGTTTGGGTCTACTTTGTCTTACACAGTGATCTTGTCTGCCTGGAGGTGTTTGGTCAATGTCCTGATCTTGTTTCCTTGGAAACAAGCGACTTGGTAACATCTGTGGATATTTTTTGGTGGATATAAAAGGGGAGGGTGGCAGAATTGGTATCTAGTAGATAGAGGCCGGACAGACCCTCCTAAATATCCACGCTGCACAAGATAGCCCCGAGCCAGAAAGTCTTCCAGGACTAAATGTGTTCGTGCTGAAGCTAGACAAGCCGGCTTTAGAGGAAAGGTCAGCCAAAAGCCTCATCATAAGTACTTTAAGCTCTCCAGGCCTTCTGAACTCCAGTGCACCCAGAGAAGCCTTCTTGTTGCAGGGTGACCCATCTCTAGACAACACAAAACAAATGAACACAGCTGTGTTTCAATGAAACTTCACATATATAGAGCTAAACAGGAGTGTGTGTGTTGGGGGGAGATGTTTGTCCTTCCATTCATGCACTGCCGGCTCTCAGTCTACTGCAGTTTCAGTGCTGCTTCAGCTCAGTCCAAAGGCAGCAGAAGGCTCTGGGAACAGTACCCCCAAGAGGACGCTGCAAGTAAAGAGCCAACTCATCTCAAGGGAACAGACGACCCTCTCTTGTTTGCAGTTACCAACCGTGTTTTCCGTGAGGCACTCAAAGTCATTTTGTGAAGACAGGGGAAATAAATATATGCACACTGTGTACAGAAAGAGGAACCTGACGTGAGAATTACAGCAATTATGAGTGGACAGTCAGCTCAGTCCTTACATCCACAGACCACAAAACAGCAAATGAGAATCCAAAGGGAAGAAGAAATATCCTGTTTGAAGTAGAATTATCTGGACCACCTGGTGAGCAACATTCAGCCAGTTCTAACCAGGGGACATGAGCTTTTTGCTTGACATAAGCCTGGTCAGCATGAAGCAGACACTATGTCAGCAGGAAGGTTTAATTAAAATGTTTCCATCTATACCTTTGGAGCACATTGCCATTAAATGCTCTCACCTACATTATTTTATGGGGTCCATGGGCCAAGCTCATCCCCACAGGAAGCCTCTCTGAGCTCTGAGACTTCAGCTGTCCTCTCAAGATTGTGGTCTAGTGGGGAATGCAAAAGACAGGTAAGACACAGAGCACAAGCATGGGGTGCATTGAAAGAGTTGCACCCAAGAGAGGCTGGGTCCAAAGTTGATTTTAGAGGGTAAGGCAAGGTAAAGGCACAGACAAGGAAATGTCCTGAGTTGTCCCGTTTGAGCTAAGCACTCCAGAAGGAGTCAATCTAGAATGAAGAGAGGGAAATGGGGCTGAGATGGTGCTGACAGGAAGAATGTGTCCGTCCAGCAATAAGGAGGTGGGACAAAGGAGACAAAGGACAGCAACAACAACAAAAACACCCCAGAGATGAAAACATTAAGGAAGGAGGGGGTGAAGTGGATGGGCAAGAAGTCTGGGGAGATCTGAGGTTAAACTTGGAGAAGGTAACCTAAGGGAAGAGTGGATGTTTACATGGAGACCAGCTCATGGTTTGAGCTTGCGTGGCACTCTGAGAGGTGTAGATGTGGTTCTTCCTGTTCTGGAGGTCAAATGTTAAAATGTTAAAACTCATGGTGCAAAATTCACCTTTGAAGAGAAGAGAAAAAGACAAGATGCCCGAGAAGTGGCTACATCAACTCTACTAGCAATGGGTCAGTCACGGTGGGAGCAGAGAAGGAAGGGGACATTCCGAAGGTCATGGTTTCTGAACTTTCATGGGCAGGAGGATAGGAGTCATTTCTCCTTTTACAACATTTCTCATTTTACAAATGAGGTGATGAGGTCAGAAATCACGTATCAATATTTCATCACCTTCATTACTCAGCTCATATTTAATCCAAGTCTTCTGTCTCACTCCACAATTACATGTATTTGCTAAATTCATTGTGTTTATCAAGGCGGGGCCTCAGGAAAGCCATTTTCTTTTTTGGCTGCGTTGCCTCGTATGCATGTCTTACACAAAAGATTACTTTTACTTGGACTGTTAATAATGGCACACACTGTATTTCTGCCATATTCTCTCCTTCTCTTAAACATGACCCAAAGATAGATGCTTTCCACAGTAGTAGTAGTAGTAGTAGTAGTTATTTACTGCATGGGCTATTTCTACGTACACCAAAGAAAACTTTAAAAAGTGGATTTTTCAGTTCCCTTCAGGGTTCTATAGCCCCTGGGTAGATGCTACTTGATTGTGTGACTCAGATGTAGACCACCAGTCATCTTAGAAATGTCTACCAACAGGTGTGGCCACTTCAGTATTTTAAATCTCAAAGGATGACTGCCATATTCCAAAACTAGTGACGAGGGAAATTCTTGAAGAAAATTTTTTTCCAACACTACCTACCTAAAGACAAGGATTAGCTAAGATGTTCATTTCTTTTCATTCATTACTACCTGCTACAGAGTTTCATTATAAAGAACTGAAATTTCCAGACTCTGTTGGCTCATGCCTATAATTCTAGTTACTCAAGAGGCTGAGATGTGAGGATCACTGCAGTATGAGGAAAATCTGCGGTTCTTATTGCCCATTAACCTTCAAAAAATGGGAAGTGTATCTTCGGCTCAAGTGCTAGAGCAAAAAACAACCAAGCCCTAAGTTCAAGCACCAGTACTAGCATGACATGAATGAATAAATGAATGAATACATGACTAGCTTCTTGGTGCTATGTTTAAATATAAGTTAAAGGAACATAGGGATTAACAGCCAAAGGCTGAGAGAGAACTTCAACTTAATATGCCTCCTAGAAGGATTAAACCTTAGTTTAAGTATCTGTATACTCTGATTTTTTAAATATGCCCACATGAACACAAGTTAAAAATAGGTCACTACTAAAATAATTTGTCACAACTAAACTCCATGCTAGTCAAATTGAATTTATGACCAATCATAAATTCAACTTGCAAATTTCTGAAAGAAAAACTGGGCAAATAGGATTTAGAAAACAGGATATCGGTTGTAATTGTGCTAATGAAGAACAGAAAATATAAAGTGTGAATAGATAGTGGTAGTTTTCCCTTGAACCATAGAACTTGATGCTCACTGTCCTTGGAAGAAAATAAGACAGTTCCAGTGCCTTTTCTAACTTATCTGCATCTTAATTCTATGTATGCTTTCTTTCCAAATGGTAATTTGAATTACATTGGCTTAGTGGTAAATTACATAAGGCTCTACCTTTATTCAAAAGAAATATTTTAAATCAGAAGTGGAAATATCTCACAAGCGGTCTTTGCCAAGGACAAGTTTCCTGTGAAAATACAGGAAAACAGCTTTCTGCTTTATCGTTTTCTTTCTACCTATCCCCTCCTCTGACATCCATTTCATCTAGACTAAGTATAAAATTTGATGCAGGTCAAAATTATGGGGTATGGTATAGCATGATCTTGAATAAAATGGATTCTATTTTTTCCTTGTCAAAGATGACAAGTATCATTATGTTCTACGCCAAAGTGCAGCATTCTACCACACCTGCTACCCCTGGAGATCTTTGTTCTGATTCCTCCCAATACTACAAGGGTGCCTCAGTGTTGAAAAATGGTAATCTAAATGGTCCCCAACGTGAACAGCATACAATGAAGGGCCACAAAGTGTTCTCTATGATTCTAGCCCTAAGATAAACTAGGAAATTATTTCATGCATTCAGGCTACTCTCTACAATTCTGGTCCTAAAGACTAGTTTGTCTTAAAGATAAGACATTGTACTTGGCATGGAGGGTTCATACCTGTAATTCTAGCTACTCAGGAGGCTGAGAACTGAGGATTGTCACTGAAAGCCAACCCATGCAGGAAAGTCCATGAGATTCTCATATCCAATTAACTACCAAAAAGCAGGAAGTAGAGCTGTGGCTGAAGCTGTGCTTGAGCATAAAAGGTCATGGATAGCATTCCAGGCTCTGTTCAAGCCTCAGGACTCACACACACACACACACACACACACACACACACACACACACACACACACACACACACACAGAGAGAGAGAGAGAGAGAGAGAGAATGGAAGACTTTGCTTTTGAGTCCACACCTTAACTTCCCAGTGTTTGCTAGATATTTTGAGACTCAGTACATCTTGAGGACACAAGATAGGAATTTCCAGTGCCCACCCTCATGTGTCTGACCAAATCCAGGTACACATCTGGAAAGTATTGCTCACACCTGAAACTGAACAAATTCCATCGTGCATACTACCTTTTCCCCCAGTCCACCTTCTCTGGTTAGCAGTAGCTGCTTTCCATACTGCCCACCTTCTCTAGCAGTGGTTGACCCATCTCTTTAAGCACAGAACATCTTTCAGCACATCTGACTAGGTTGCTCTTCCTTCAGTCTCTGTTCTATCTGCACCCTGGCCCTCCTCCAGGATCTACAGTTGCTCTCGCTTCCTTTTGGGCACCTACTACTTCTTTAAAAATAGCTACAACTGTACCTGGGTCTGTTCTATCTCTTTGCTCCTTCCACTACATGGGTCTATACACCCCATTAGGCCCTACTCACTCACTGAGTCACATCTTTGCTCATTCTATTTGTGAAATATTAGGAAAAGCCTTCCCATGTCAAATTTGCTTCTTCCTTCAAAGAAGTATAGCAAAGGATAAAAAGAAGAGGTAAGCTCATGGGTTGAGCCATTCAATCATGAGTTCAAATCCCAGCTCTGTCACTTGTGAATGTGGCAGTGGTTGTGGTAGTGAGGTGGTAGGAGAGACAGAGATGGAGAGGAGGGAATTGGAGCAAAGTATTCAATAGTATCTCATTTCTGTAACAGTGGGTTACCAATAGTATCTCCATTGTTATGCATTGTGGATAATTAATATACTTTATTGAAACAAAAACATATTAGAGTCTCTGGCACAACATAAGCAATTAAGATGTATTAGCTACAACTACTGTTTCACATACTTTACTGGATTTTAACTCATCTTTTTTCATCATGTGCATTTTAAAGTATTTATTGTCATTACTATCTATTTTACTTCACGGTGCCTATGTCTCTCACCAAGATGGAAACTACTTGAGACAAGAAATATCCTTTTATTTCCCCTGTATCTCCTACATCAGTGTCAGGTAAGCAAAGTCTATCTGAGAAGTTGGGGCTAAACTTGTGTCCAAAGTGAGATGATTTCACAAAACTTGAGTCTTCAATAGAAACTTCCAGATCAAGGTCCTCAGACTGCTACACTTTTGTCTGCAGTGGATTATTCATTTTTAAAGCAGTCCTTTTATAGGGGTTTTTAGATATACTGATCTAGCCTGTACAGCCTGAGAAGTAACCTAAAGTAGTACATTTAAAAACTCTGTACAAGCCAGGTGCCAGTGGCTCACGCCTGTAATCCTAGCTTACTCAGGAGGCTGAGATCTGAGGATCGCAGTTCAAAGCCAGCCCGGGGAAGGAAAGTCCGTGAGACTCTTATCTCCAATAAACCACTAGAAAACCGGAAGTGGTGCTGTGGCTCAAGGGGGTAGAGCGCTTGCCTTGAGCTGAAGGGTGCAGGGACAGCACCCAGGCCCAGAGTTCAAGCCCCACAACTGACCAAAAAAAAAAAAAACTCTGTACAAAGCAGAGCATCCTCAAAAAAAAAAAAAAAAGACACAAACATAAACCAGGCTAGGTGTGGAGTGGTTCCAATGAATGGTGAGGGTAAACAGTGTTAAAGTACTTTTAATGCATGCATGAAAACAGAGCAATGAAACCTGTTGAAAGAGTTTTACAAAGGAGAGGAGGGGAGATGAGAGAGAGTAGGAGGGTGAGTGATCAGTTATAACTCGTTGATAATGCTTACTGTGGAGAAATGGGGCTCAAAAAAAGGGAGAGAAAAGATTTGTTGGTACTAAAAAAGAGGGAACGAGAGTTTTAGGTGGACAGATACTCCTTACACACTTGTTAATTTCCCTTGGAAGAAAAACATTCATTATAAATCCATATGATGACATATACGTAAAGCTCACAGTGCACATGGAGAAGGCTAAGGGCGTGAGCAAGAATGATGTTGGAGGTAGCTGAGTTTTCTAGAGTGTGCCATGACTTTAGTTATGAGATAGGGTTTACTATCCTGCATACTATGCAGTACAGCTTTGGTTTTGCTGGTCCAAGAGGTAAACAGGGTAGATTTCTTTACCTTGCTTGTATACTCATCTCTAGATTGTGAGGATCAATCTCCTCCTGGAGGGGTATGAATGACAGAATGAATGCAAACAGCGGGTGTGGCATTGTGACTCACAGAGACTGCCATTTAAATACCACAGAAATTTTGCAAGTTTACAGTGCATCACTATCCCTAGTTTCAGTACAGGAAACTGAAATTCCAATAAAGCTGATCTAATATTGGTCAAGGATCAAGCTCAAGTACCTGAACTCCCACAGCATTCTACCATACCAGGCATTGGCTGAACACAAGCCTAGGGCTATGACACGTAGTACTTCCGAGGAAATTGCAAAAGAGATGCTCATTAGCTTCTTTTCTAATGAGGCTGACAGCTAAAGAGAAGGTGTGACAGAACAACAATACTGAAGGCCACCATTGTTTGTCAAGTACACTGGGAGCATTCGCTAGAGCAGGAAAGGCAGCTCAGATAGAATTCTGCTGAACTTAAAATAACTGTCTGTGGACAGAAAAGAATTATATTTGCCAAGTATCTGCTAAGGCTTTTGGCCCGATTACTTTCAAATTGTACTGTAATAATAGCTACAGAATAATTATTGTCAAAATGATTATTTTTAACTTATTTTGCTTTTTAAAAAAAAATCAAACATTATGCACTTATGTTTCCCTTAACACCTGACACTTAACTATTTAGTATGGAGTGTTTTTTTTCTTTTAATGATGGCGACCTGCTAGACTGTGTTTACAAGTGTTCAAAATAATTATCATGGTGGAAAATGACAGTTTCAACTTCCCTCATGCATGTCCTCATGCCCGGTAATTATACTTCTCCAAATGACTCTGAAAAAAAATTGATTTTAAAAAGTTATTTCTAATATGAGGGCACAATATAACTTTCCCCTTCTAACTTTCAACACTTCATTTCCCAGGTCACCATGAAGAACCAAGGGGCTTTCATGCATCCCTACTGATCAGGCTCAGGCTTAAGACTTGACTAACCTAGTTATTGAAGATTGTCCAAGACTTGCCTGACAGGCAAACATTCTTTAGACTCAGGAGTGAGCAGAAATCCACCAATTGTATTGTTCTCAATCTTGAATCCACCGGGGACCTTTGAGACTCTAAGTTAGTTCTAGCCAGCTGAAAACATGCACTTATTTCCAAACTTATAACCTGTTCTACTTTAAGTCTATTTGGACATCTTCCTAATTCTATGGCCCATACATTTTTTTTGTACTGTCCTTTCTTCAATAGCATGCACAATTCTGGTGTTTAAACCAACACATCTAGAATGATAGGGTAGCATTCAAATACCTTCCCAACATCCAGAAAGAAAACAAAATAGTCTACAGGATCGACAGGGTAGATCCATAGGGTTAAAAAAATATAGCCAAAACCTAAAGATGTGCATCTTCACCAGCAGGATACTGGAAAACCAGTGATGTAGGGTCTAGAGAACAGGTATGAAATCAGGCAAAGAAAACCAATAGGTAGCAGAGGCAAAAAGGAAATCAATCTGTAAAAGATTATGGTTAAGAAATAAAGCAAAGATATCTCTGGATGATTCTGAGTCTAGACTAACCTTGGCCTTATTAGGGGCTGGTCTTTAGAACTCATGATAATGTAGAGAAAGAGAGTTGAGGCAGCCAGCAATGAAATGCTCAAAACTACTCAATTTTTTTAAGTTGAATTTTTAAGAATCATACTTTTTTTTATAAGACTGAACTGGTTATGTAAAATATCAAATCTGTGTGCATCAGAAAGCAGAAAAAGCCCCCTTATTGAACAAGCAAACACACATACAAATGATCAGTAAGTAGCACTGGTGAGATCTCAGCCCTAGAAAGTTCTAGTTGAGTAGTGAAATCGAAAGGGATGTTTAGGAATGGAGTTTAGTTGTCATGATGAGAACCACAGGTGGAAGTAGAGTATTTCAGAACCACTGAGACAAAAGCTTTGCTGCTGTCATTGACCTTCAACATGAGCCCAGACAATCTCTGGTCTTTTTTTTAAAAAAAGCAGATCTTATGGGAAAGAAAAAAAAAGGAAGGGGTAAGAGGAAAGACAATGTAGGAAGGCAGAAAGGGAACTTGGGAGGGAGAGACAGAAGGAAGAGAGAAAAGGAGAGGAAGAGAAAGGTATAGAGGGAGAAGAAAGAAAGGGAAGGAGGGATAGAAAGAAAAGGAGAGGAAGGAAGGAAGGAGGGAAGAATAGAGGGAGAAAGGAAGAAAAGGAGGGAAGTAGAGAGGGAAGAAGCAAGAAAAAGAATTAGGAAGGAAAGAAAGAGAAAGGCAAGGAGGCAGAAAAGGAAGAGGAAGGGATGGAAGGAGGAAGGGAGGGGAAATTAAGTCTTCAGGAACAGGTGTTTTAGTTCAACCAATGCAATAATGGTTGAATTTTAAAAATCACATTTTGATAATTATTTATCCATAATCAGACTGTGTTTTTCGAGCTTACAGTGTGGTCATGACATTGTGTTCCAACTGAAAACTTGACAAACTGATTAAAAATAGTCTACCTGAAATCCTGTTATTCATTTATGTGGAAAACTAGTTGAGCACACCTCAGTTGGCTGAACAATAAAGATATCGATGGGAGATAGAAAATATTCTGTCTTGAGAACTTTGGTAAACATTTACATAATTTTAATAGCCATGATAATCCTCAATGTTTCCCTCATACATTATAATTCACTGTGTTAGAAATGAACTTTATAACTTGGGGGAAAAGCGCGTTGGGGGGGGTAGGGAAATTAGGAGAAAATGAAGGAGGAAGTAACACTACTTGACAAGAAGTGTACTAACACCTTACTTATATAACTGTAACCCTTCTGTATATTATCTTTACAGCAAAATAAAATATTATTAAACAAATAAATGGTTTGCTTTGCCTAGCCCTAGTAACCTATAATGCTAGCTACTTAGGAGACTGAGATCTGAGGATTGCAATCTGAAGCCAGCCAAAAAAAAAGCCAAACATGGAGCTGTGGCTCAAGTAGTAGAGTACTAGCCTTGAGCACAGAAGCTTAGGGACAGAGTTCAGGCCCTGAGTTCAAGCCCAATGACCAGGACACACACACACACACACACACACACACACACACACATACACACACGAGTTCTGCTTTACATCACATTTAATTTCTACATGTTTTGCTATTATTAACAGTCTTTTTACACTAAACATTCTACATAAAAGGTTTTTTTTCACACAGATTTCATGCTTTGTTTCCTGAATGGTTGCTGATATTATTATCTTTCCAGATAAAAGCGGTGATATAAATAAGCACATTTAGGTTTACTTAAAGACTCACATTTAGTCCTTAATCTATTCTCTCTCCACATACTTGCACTCATACAGCTAGAAACACACACGGGTAAAGACAGATGGTAGTTACATGCATGTCACATTATAAATTTGAGATTTCTGGATAAAAATGGGTTTGCTCTCACATCCAAATGGAAGATTAATCAATATAAAACTGTTGGCTCTCAATAGCCAGACCGGGGCTGTAAACTCAATCTGCTGAGAATCTCAATAACTTATAAAGTCTTTATTTGCCTGGCTGACTAATTTGCTTCTAAGATAGGAGAAGAAACCTCAAGGACAACCTTTCACACGCAATTCTGAACAAGAAGGAATCTCCAGTATCTTGAAAATCACTAGTTACGGCGGAAAGTGTCACCAAGCTCCTACTCTGGTCAATTGAGTTGAGTTCCACAAACTTTTTGTGTCAAACAGATCATGTATGTATGCTACTCCTTTACATGATACAAACTCCACTTATGGAACCCTGCTGTGACAAAGGAAGACAGAAGAGACAATTATGCTTCATGGTCAGAGACATTCAAAGGGGATAATCTACATAGTTTTTGTGGGATAGCTAACAAAATAGAAAACTTCTGTGTAAAATGACAACACACCCACACTCACACAATGACGAAAGGAAGGGACACCACCACTTAAAAATAAAAATACTGACTTTAGGAAATTCCTTCAGTGGGTAGTTATAAACTACTTCCATAATATAGTGAGGCATGCTCTCATAAATAAAGATTCAAAGGGACAGCCACCTTTAGAAGGTAATCTATATTCAATAGGGAAGCTTATCATAAAGAGCATGTTGGTAAAGCATTAATTCCACAGAAAGGTAACATATTATAATTTGCAATGAAACACCCCATGGTGAAGTCAATTTCGAAGCCTGAAGTTAAAGTTAAATCTGATTCAATACCGCTGAAGTTTTCAAGGATGTTAATATTAAAATACATCATGAAGCTCCTGAAACTTGGCAAAATACATTTTCCAGATTCATTTGACCATGAGATCCTTTAGTGTGGAATATTTCAACTTTAGTTTTCTATGAAATACTCTCAGGAAATTCTGTTTCACGTGCTTATAGAATTCCCTCAACTTTTACAACGCTTTGTTATTCAAATACCACTGAGTGCTGGTCTCAGAGTCTGTGATTTTGTCTTCTTGACCCATTAGCTAGATCTCTAGTAATAACCTAATGTGTCCTTTCCTTCCTTACGATAGTTTCGATACTCCACGTTAACATTAACTTTGCCTTCTTCCATCAGTGCTCTGTAGGACATCCTTAAATTGCTAATCTGACTGCTCAACTTCTAGCCCCTAAGATGAGTTCATTATGATCAGTGATCTTTGACAGCTTAGAGGAGAACTGGAGCAAAGGAGTTGGGAGAGGCAGGAAGGAGCCAAGTACCAGAGCTCATGTTTAGACACTCAGGATACTGAGACCTGAGGATCACAGTCTGAAGCTAGCCTGGGCAGAAAAACCCAAGAGAATCTTCTCTCCAATTAACCCACAAGGAGCTGGAATGGGGCTGTGATAGAACACTAGCCTTAAGGAAAAGAAGCTGAGGGGCAGAGCCTATGCCCTGAATTCAAGTAACAAAAGAGACAGAGGCAGAGAGGGAGGGAATAAGAGAGGGAGGAAGGGAGAGACGGGGTGGGAGGAGGTAAGGGCAGTAACTGGACATAATATCAATCCATATTTGAAGTCAAAATTTCACATGATTGCATGTGCCAAGCAGGTGCCTGACAGGAGTTATGTCCAAGGCTGAGTGCCAGCCTATTGGAAGAGAAGTGATACATTCTGAATGACACAAATAACTGCATCTCATTGCCCATAATCTTCTGATCCATCTTTCCATTCCCCACTTTTGAAAAGGACCTGAGCACAGAGAAAGGTTTTGTTACAGGAATGAAAGTAAGAGTACAAATGATATGTAGTGATCATTAGAGACCCCGTTAAGGGCAGACTGGTGAGCTGGGATGTGTGAGCCCTGATCCAGGCTGGCAGCCCTGTTGTGTGGATCTTCCTCTCCTGTGACAGGAAGACAAGCATTGTGACAAGGCACTCTGTTTTGGTTTTGAAAAAAAATCCCACCCAGAGAGGTTTCTGTGGAAAATTTCAAAAAAATTTAAATGTCTCAACATTATAGAAATAACCTGGAAAGAAAACCATGTCTATATTGACTATGAATTGGAGACTTCAGGTGTGTCCACAGAAGGAGGGAAGAGAAGAAATAAAAGCATTAGGGGGGGTGGGCACTGGTGGCTCACCGCTAGAATCCTAACTACTCAGGAGGCTGAGTTCTGAGGATTGTGGCTCAAAGCCAGCCTGGGTAGGAATCTCTGTGAAACTCTTATTAACAATTAAGCATCCTAAATCTGGAAGTGGAGCTGTGGCTCCAGTGGTAGAGGGATACGCTTGAGCGAAAACAACCCAGAGATTGTTCCCAGGCCATGAGTTCAAGCCCCAGGACCAGCACACACACATATAAAAAGTGTTCTCTAGTGTTAAAGAGACAGGACATTCAGAGAAAGGTCATTTTGATGATGGTGGAAGGGAGGGTCACTAAACTCAGATTTTTACAATCATGTGATATGGGGGGAAAGAAGTGGGGTAGAAGGAGAACAGCAGCACAGGGTCCCTATTATGTCTGTCTCTTCTGGAATACAAGATGGAGGACAGGAGGGACAGCCATCTCTTCCTCCTCTTCTGGCCAATGGCAACTGTAGGAAGTATCACCTTTCTCAGAGAACCTCTGCCTGCATACAGACTTCCTTTCCACAAGAAGAAGAAATAAAGTGCAAACAGAGATTCAATTTTAGCTTTATCTTTTGGTAATTAGAAAAAAAACAAGAAAAAAATCACTTCTGGTTGTTGTTGTTGTTGTTGTTTTTGTGGTGTGGGGCTTGAACTCTGGGCCTGGGCACTGTCCTTGTGCTCTTCAGCTCAAGGCTAGCACGCTACCACTTGAGCCTTAGCTTCACTTCTGGTTTTTTGGTAATTTATTGGAGATAAGAGTCTCACAGACTTTCCTGCCTGGTCTGGCGTTGAACCATGATCCTCAGATCTCAGCCTCCTGCATAGCTAGGCTTACAGGCATGAGCCACCAGCATCTGGCTTGTTGTGTGTGTATGTGTGTGTGTGTGTGTGTGTGTGTGTGTTTGTGTGACAAATGCAAAGACAAACATGCTCCACACAGGCCAAATAATAGGATAAATAAAGCCAGGGATCTTCAGAGAGGAAGACATCTCATAGGATGCAGATTTCTCTCAAGTACATAATTTGGTCTGTCATTGGTTGTCTCACCCTTTTATGCTTTCAAAGAAAGTGAGTGAAGCTGTGCTGCATTGTTGGGATTGTTGCACTGTTTGGAGTACCAGGGCACTTCTGAAGAAGACTAACCCTTAACAACTTCAGCCAATGTTAATTTGGGATGTTATCAGGTGCTATTCAAAGAAGGAAACAAAGGGCACAAAAATGTAACACACGGTTATGTTTTATTCTTGGGGCATGACATAAATGCTGTAAGTCTTAGCAAGCTCAAGAATAACCTTTGCCAAGCCATTTTCGAAAATAACACAGGACATCATTACATTAGAAAAAAAAAGCACCTAGCACACAGGAAGGATAAAGTAAAACTACGGACAATTCAAGCGGCCCTGCTGTTGTGTCTTGTAATTGGAAACTTATACAAGGGTCAATAGTTACAATAGTCTCATATAGAGATTGAAAGTAGTCTGTATTCCCAACAGCATAAGTAGAACACAAAAAATTATACTCTAGAAAACAAGATGATTCAAAAATTGGTACCAGAATTGACAAAAGAGCTAGTTTAAAAGATGTGCATGGAAAACATTGATCTTCTTAAAATAGACCGAAGAAGGCAGGTACCAGTAGGTCATGCTGGTAATCCTAGCAATTCAGGAAGCTGAGATCTGAGGATTGATCTTTGAAACCAGCACAAACATAAAAGTCCATTAGACTTTCTAGATGAAAAAGACTCTTATCTCCAATTCACCACCTAAAAAAATGAAGTGGAGCTGGGGCTCGAGTGGTAGAGCACTAACCTTGACCACAAAAGATCAGGGGCGATGTGTTGAGTTCAAGCCCCAGAACCATCATGCACACACAAAACAATATGGAAGAAGGAAAGCAAAAATGAAGGAAGGGAAGAAAGGGGAAGGAAAGAAGGAGGAGAGGGGGAGGGAGGGAAGAAGGAAGGAAGGAGAGGAATTTTAATTAATCATTTCATCTACGAGTTAAATCTTATACAAAGATATTCAAGTCATTTCATTTAACAGATCCACGTTCATTTGCTGAAGGACAAATTTTTGTGAGTTTTGCTATAAAGAGCACAGAGGGCTGCCTTCCTGGAGGAATGAGTAATATGTGGGGCTGGACAGTGACTTGCCTCACCCTACCCTAACCACTGTTTCCAGGGACCAGGCCCAGCCATGATAGTGATCCTGACCCATTATCTAAGACTGATATGCTTCATGCTCTTCCACGTCAGGAGTTACAAAGAAATGGCCCGCTTGAGCACCAGTGAGTATCTGCACTGAATATATGTGCAGAGGACAAATTCCAAACTAGAAACGCTCTCACCAAGCCACGTAGGAGGAGCGGTGAGTCCTGTTGTCTGGAATTCTGCAGGACAAACCTATCAGACGGGCCACTTCATGCTAACAAAAACGAAGCTGACATGTTATAGCAAACTGGGGACTGAATAAACGCAATGGCCAGTCTCTTAATGAATAGAGAAGAAGAAATGGCTGTCAAGCTACAAGCAAGGGAAAGGATGAAGCAAATCACATGACAGCAAGGAGGAAAAAGTAATACAAACACTGATTGTGAGAACCAGGCTGACAGAAGCGCAGAAGCAGCCCCTGAGAGCCTGTCAGGCGGCACCGGAAAGAATCGTTCACAAAGCTTGGGAAGGGGAGATGATTTCATCAGAAGACAGTGCTCCCATTCCCCCGCCCCCACCAGATGTGTGTTGTTCAGGGAAAGGCTATGGGAATGATCTATTCCACCTCCTGCTTCTTTCAGGAAGGGATGACCCTTTAATGAGCTCTACCATTAAGATCTGCACAAAATTGTGACCCATTGTTTCTGGGACAGTGCTTTCAATCTTGATTCAAGATTCCCTTGATTTCCACAGGCCTGACAGAGAGGATGATGAGGTTGGAGAGTAGTCATCCTCAAACATCAGCCATGGCTGGCGGATGGCTGGAAATCCCACCGTTCCTTTCTCACTGAGTTGATGTGGGAGGAAGAAATGTGTTGTGGTAGTTTCTCATCTCTAGTGAGTTTCCAGGTGATGCTGGATGTTACCAGTCTGAGGACCACTCCCAGAGACCCAACTAGAGCCGTGTGCATGCCACTACCATGTCCACCAATGTGATGTATTTGGGGGGTCTATTTGCTAGGGCATCTGTCATAACCCTCGCTGAGAGAGAGGCAAAATGACTCAGGCCTGCTCTGGGATGGCAGGAGCATTTAAGTGGGGCATGGGGGAAATGAAGGAGACATGTTTGTGGTGATGCAGAGGAAGAGGTAACAGCACTACTTAAGGGAGAAGGGGGAAGAGTGAATTAGAACAATAAGAGAAGAAATAAAGATCCTTCTGCAGCTGGGTACACTATATGTAGACAAAAAATGTTTACATTAGTAAATATTAGGGGTCTATGTCTAAAGTTACAATAATAGGCCCCATGGTTGTGTGAGGTACAATGTGAGTGTCAGTAGAATATTGAACTCAGAAAGCAACTTCCTAAAGAGATGCTGCTATCCAGTAAAGGTCACTGCTTAAAAGAATGGCTGCCTGACATTTATGTTATTGTTATTACTACCATTATTATTACATCCCTCGAAATCTCACAGACATTACCACCATCATGTCCCTGAGTGACTTACTCCGTCCATCAGAGTCCATTTCCTCTTCCATAATAGAGGAATAATGGCTCTCCAAACACACAAGCATGTATGGAAAGTATTTAGCTCCTCCTTCATGGTGAACTCCCAGGAATGCTTTTAAATAAAGAAGTAGAGGAGACAGAGGGGTTGCAGTAAATCTAGGAGACAATATCAAAGCAGCACTTTGGGAAGCTGGTGTGAGAGAAGATGCAAACAGAACCAGAATCAGCATGTCTAACCCAAGATGAAAGCCTAGAGTGTTGAAAGGAGATCAGAATGGCACAGGGAAGATAAGATGAATGATGCAAGACAATGGAAACATTGTTTTGCTCTCGGTCCCTTTCTGTTTGTTGTTCATCTGAGGAAGCACTGGAACAAAGTAGGCTGTTGGCAAATTCGGATAGTCTATATCATTAATCATTGATGCCCAAACCAAAGCCAAATATGCTATGGTTGACAAACTTACTTGAAAGGCCTCATGGTCTGAAAATGGATGGGTTCTGTGATTAGGAACGTTTACTTGCCCAGGTGTAATTTACAGCATACATTTTACTAGCTGGAGTCTCGAATTCCCAAGCAAATCTTCTGGTATATTTACAGATGACCTAATGACCCGAGAAGAGTTATTAAAGTTGGTTCCTTGCTGGAGTTAGCTCGGGTTGTACACTCAGTCTCAAAGATCTGTTTACACAAGGAAACAAAGTAGGACTGAGGTCTCCACCTACTGCATTAAATTCTCCGTGTTCTAAGGAGACGCCTGGAACACTGCATTTAAATTTCAGAACCATCCTCCGGTCTAAACACACTCAAAGGCCTCTTTGGAACTGCAATGACATTTTATCGATTTCACTAAGTGACTTGGATTGATTGAAAACTCAGGGAAGCTTAAAATACTAAAAGTTCCTCAAGGGCATTTTCCCCTGGTGGATGTCCTGTTTATTTTTAATAGTGCTGTCCCTCTATAACCTACCTGCCTTATTGTTGTTGCTACCCGGTTTTTCTAAGGAGCTGAGGTACAGCCCAAGGTCCTACTTGATCTGAATGCACATCAAAACCTTCCAAGTATGCGTTTGACCTGTTTTGAGGGTTCAAGCTTGCACATTCTAGCTCTGTGATCTCCCCTGATGTCAGAGTTCACATAGATTCTCAACTTACCGGGAAAGCATCAGAGTGGATTTGATTAATGGATACAATACAAGTGATGGAGTGACAAAGAATGGAAAAAGTCAGTTTTTCAATATATTATATATGTAATAAAAATATATTTCTATATTATATATACTCATAAATATATTTACATATTATATATATCCTATACTTATAAATATATTTATATATTATATATCCTATACCATATATATAATATAAATTATTTGCTCTGAGTTTATTAGCCACATTGTTACCAATATGTGTATTCATTGTTGTTTAACAATAACCCAAGAAGAGGAAAACTAAACAGAAATCTCGTAATTACCCATTTCCAGAAGACACCTGAAAGAAAATATTGTATTTTCTCCCACACCGCTGCAGTTATATCCAAACCTTCCTGTGTGTCATTGTTCCCTCAACCTTCCAGGTGGTGCTTTTCACAAGTCAAAGGACCACAATGAAATCCCCTGGGTTTCCTCCAGATTTCAGTTCTGAGTTCAAGAGGCGGAGGTGGAGGAAGAGAGAAGGTCAAGTCACATGGTATACGATAGAGTCACAAGCTTCTTGTCTTCTGAGAGTGTCTTCTTTCTCTTTTTTTTCTTCTCTTTTGGTGGTCCTGGAATTTTGAACTCAGGGCCTTGTGCTAATTATGCAAGCACTTCACCTCTTGAACCACACTTCTACCCCATTGGGCCCTAGTTATTTTTCAGATAGGGTTTCTAGTTTTTTGCCTGGCTGGCTTGAGATCATGATCTTCCTATTTATTCCTTTTGAATAGATATGAATATTTTAATAGATATCACCATATTCAGCTTGTTCTTTGAGATAGGGTCTCATTAACATTTCCTTCTTTTATTAGTTTTTTTTGGGCTCAATCCTCTTTACTCTGCCTCCCAAGTAGCTGGTATTACAAGTGTGAGCCATTGTGTCAAGCTTGAAGGCTTAAATCCACAAACTGCAACCTTCAGAAAAAGGAAATGAGTTATTAGAATTGCTGAATTCCTTCCCTGAGCCACATGTGGACAGACCCTTTGCAGATCCATCAACTACAGTCTGAGTTTGGTGTATCCATAACTCAGCACTGGGTGATGCGTCCACATGGATGATGATGTCGGGGGAATAAATGTTATTTATCCTTGACTATTGTCAACATTAGCTAAGTCAAATAAAACACAATGCACAATGCACGTGTTTTTTTGTCATATGTCTGCCAGGCCCACAAATAGTTTGATGAGGGTTTCACTATTCATGTATAGCTATAACAATCTGCAATCAATATTGGCGAGATAAACATGTCTCGTGTATAGTAAACAGCTACGTCCCTGCAATGATATTCCTGATTGTTTCTTTATATTCAGCTTAAAAACTTAGATCCTATCTTATATTAATATCCCAACATTTTTAGGCTCACCAACATCTCCTAGATTAAACAGGGTCAACTTTTTGAGGTTCTCTTTGTACAGCACATCTTGTTTTATGTGCCTCATCTACCCAAGGGCTGCAGGAATGGAACACAGAGAGCGAGCACCGGAAAGCTGGGGGAACCTTCACACTAGAGGGAGAGCCATACACTGTAATGAGGTAGGTGACATTTTTGCAAGTACTTATTTTATATTGGACACTATGCCTGAAATAGGCTGCAAAAAAGTTCTTCCACTCACCATCCCAAGGTCAGAATAATCATCCAGACCTAAGCCAAAGTGGGAATCATTATTATTTTTTATAGATGACCCCATTTGAGGTGAATGTAGGTCAAGTTCAGACCGGAGTATGACTAATAGGAAGTTGAAAGGGCTGAGGATGTAGGTCAGAAATGGGCTGCTTGTCCAGGGCCACGGTTTCTATCACCACACACACACACACACACGCACGCACACACACATACACACACACGCACACACACACACACACACA
>NW_012267228.1:5095964-5126959 GCF_000151885.1 Dipodomys ordii
CACACACACACACGCACGCACACACACATACACACACACGCACACACACACACACACACACACACACACACACACACACACACACACATCAAAATAGCAAATGCTCATCCACAGCACATATATTTCCTTCCACCAGGGTCATATGTTCTGGACATTTTATTACCTTATTAAAAGATTTTTTTGCCTTATTAAAAATACACAAATCCTGGCCCAGAGATCCACATGTAAAGCGTAAAGCTCGGGCCCCAAGGGCTGAGGGTAGGATTGTGACATCCAGAACCTCAGAAGTTGGGGCCTCATGGAAAATCCTTAGCTCACTGTGGCTGCGCCCTCAGAGGGGAAAGTGGGATCCCTGGTCTTGCCTGCTCCCTGACTGAGGAGTAGCCAGACCCTTGCGCAGATGTGGAGTCCCACGGTGACGCGCCGAACAATCACCCAAATCCCAAAGCAACGTGGCTACCTTAACATCCACCATCAGGAGCCCAGCAGACCTCTTTGCTTCATAGGTGGCTTGAGTCAGGTATTGTATTACAGTCACCAAATCCCACTAATATAACAATTACACACATATCACACACACACACACACACACACACACTTTTCTATGTATATGTAGAGGTCTATATATGTGTACATATATAATCTATATGCATACACATATATATGATCTATGCATATGTATGCATATATATATATATATATATATATATAAATCACTTCACAAATTAAAGCCAAGAATTGGAGTTCACATGAACAGCTACCTATGGTGCCTTTGTGACAAGTCACCAGACTTCTGGAATCTGATCTCCCCCAGCTGTGGGGCTCAGAAGGAGGTCTATGGTCCATGCAGCACTGTGAACACACGGAGGTAAAATGGAGAGGGAAGAGCTATTCAGTTGACAGGTTCCAGTCTTCACAGGTGGTAAAACCCAGCTGGAAGCTGGGGGCAGCACACTTACTTCAGGACATTCTGTGTCGTTCTGGAAAGAAGCACCTGGCTGCACCTTTAAGAAATGGGCAGAGGGCAGTTCAGGTGTTGCAGCTTTCTTCTCTGTGTCAGGCTGGCTTCTTCTCTAAACACTGTGTGACTATTTGGTCATCAAACTTCTTGCACAATCGGGGCCGTAGTATGTGAATAAATATTTCAACAATAAAAAAATGCCTTCTAAAATAGCTACAAATGGCGATCACCTTTATTCCTTCTTGCCTTGGGCTGCTCAGAAGACCACATGCCCCATGCATCATTGCACACCTTGATGTGGAATGTCTATTCACTGATGAATTGTGTCATTTCCATCGTCAGAGCTCTCAAGCTGGGTCAACAGCCACAACAAAGAAACAACCAGCCAATGCTCTTTGAACAACCCTCTCCACTTCAGGACCTTTATAAACCAGTTTGCATAGCTATTTCCTAGACTGCAATTCATGACTTCATAATACCATCCCCATGCCTGTACAGATGATTTCCTTCATCTCCCATGCTTGGGTTTTCACCCCACTATCATCTACAGAGACTCTGAGATCCGAGAAGTGTTTCTATCTCTTAGTGTCACCTGACTGTGGCCAATGGCTTTCACACAGAAGTGTGTTATTCGATTAAATGGCTCTGTTTAATGCTCTCTTCTCCAAGCCAGAAGCTGTGCCGAAATTAAACAAAGAGAAGCACCTGTCAGCATGACCTGTCTTCATTTCCCTCTTTGTGCTAGTGCCTACTTGTACCTAATTGAAGCCCCTGCACGTCATGAGAGATGCAGCCTGGTGCTTTGCTAGGGGCAGGGACAAGACGATGGGGCTTCACCTGCCCTGCGCCTGGGGTACACACCCACACGCTCTGCTTCTCCCCTCCGTGGTCGGAGCACATCACAGAGGCAAACCAGGTGGGCTTGTGACAGACTTTGATTTTATTTAAGGTTCATGAGCAAGGCTTGTCAGTTACTAATTCTCATGATTACACGGGTATTTATTTTCCCCTCCTCCAGTGTAAGATAGGTCTCCAAAGTAAATAATTGACCTAAAGTGAAGATAATATGCACTCCCTTGTAGAATGTCATCCGTCTAACTAGAAGCAAGGATCATGGAAATATAGGAAAAGATGATTATAGAAAACACGAGTACTCATAGTTTACTGTCTCTCGACACTGTGTGTCACACCCCACCAAAGTAATGTGACCTCAACATTGCTTAGCAGAATCTGTGAGTTTATAAAAACCATCACAAAAAGGTTCATAAGGACTTTATCCTAAACCACATATTTGGCAAAGAAAGTTTCTCCAACTTTTCAGTGTGGGAAGAAAAGTGTCACATTGCTCTGCCCTGGATATTTACAATTATCCATGGGAAAGCCGAGTTCTCAATTTACTGAGGAGTCAGATTGTTATTAGATAGGATAGGATCATTATTAGAACAATGAGAATTATTGTTCTCTGATGTCTATGTTTCCTCTTCTATTACCCAAATGCCCTCAGTCAGCTATTACTGCGATCATTTTTTAATTGGAACGAGGCTTCTTGGGGTAAGTTAACATTATTCCACTGTCCAGTTACTTAGAAAAACCACCCACAGCTCTTTGCTCCATTTACCTGAAGAGTATCTCTTGAAACTCTTTAATTTACCCTGTAATCCTTGCATAAACTGACTGATAAATTCCATGTCATAAAGAAGCTATTTTTTTTAACCCCTGGGTCAATTCCTTCAACACATAGAACCTGTATGCGGGTTCTATGATCTTCTCAGTACTACAGCTCAATTCTGTTCCAAGTAATTCTGAACAGTTTGCAGGGGCTGGGCATGGGGTTCTTCATGAAATGTTGACGATGGCCTAGGGGAAGGAACACACTCCTAACTCAACAGCAACTACTGAGTTCTATCAGAGAACAGGTGATCGCCACTAAAAATGTATACAGGATGCCCATTTCAGCTGGAAGGTGAAAGCCAATAGCTTATTTATTCTACCAAGGAAACACATGCATTTCCACAGAACACAGGCTTGCTGGGGTAAGGGGAAGGAGAGCTCACTAGCAGTGGAACACATGACTGAGCACCAGCTAACTGCTTTCATGTTTGTCCTCTTCATTTCTTTCCCATGTGTTGTCAAGACTCCACGCCATCTCAAGCCCATTGTCTACAGCCACCGTGAGCTTAGCATTTCATAAAGGATAAAAGATACCTGTGCCAGAACTTTCCTTCAGGGAGATTATAAGTACATAACCATCCTGCCTGGCCTACACATGCAAGACACATGTCACTTTTTTGCTGCTCTACAGGAGAAGCATTTTTTTAAAAAAAGATTAGTTTGAAGTAGTTGTATAGAGGAGCTGTCATTCAACAAAGCAGTTCACGGATACACTCACTGCATCTTGATCAATGTCACCTTCATGGAACTCCCCCATCCCTTCCAATCTCACCCCTTCCCTCAATTTTCTTAATTTTGTATGATATGAATTTTATGACTACGTTCTCCCCCTTTTGAGTACTTGCTGTCTGTCATCTGTTTTGTTGGAGTGAGTTAGCCTTTCTAAGAAATTCTTCCATTTGAGTTCTCTCCTGAATCTACCATGTTTCAGTCAATACATTTATGTATACTTGGATACTACTCCAAAGTGTTTACTTATATATTTATAAATTAAACATAGTTCTACATATGAGAGAAAATGCACATCCTTTTCTCTCTGGGCCTGACTTACTCCACTTAACATGATTTTTCCAGGTCCTTCCATTTCTTTGCAATTGATGCACTATCCTAATGCATAAGTAAAATTTCATTATATATATGCATATACATATATCACATCACATTTTCTTGATCCATTCATCCATTGAGGGATTTCTGGGCTGATTCCATACCTTGGCTATGGTGAATAGTGCTGCAATGAACATGGTTGTCCAGGTGGCTTTACTGTATCCTATTTTATTATTTTTTGGATAAGTGCCCCAAGAGTAGAGTTACTGGGTCATAAAGGTAGTTCTGTGTTTAGGTTTTTGAGGGACCTCCATACTACTTTCTAGAATGGTTGAACAAATTTACATTCCCACCATCAACTCTTCTACTACAATTTGTGTTGTCAGATTACCACTCAGTGCAATTCTTTGTGAGCTGAAGATTTCCTTTTTCTATTTAATATTATATTGTAAATTTTGATTTTTTTCCTTAAAGAGCTAGAAGTACAAAAAGATGATACTGGGTGAAGTAGGTGCCAGGTAGGAGTTTTCCTAGTCTAGAGAGGGGTCTCTGTGAAATTACAGAAGATACAGGGTTCAACTGGTAGAGGGCCACATTCAAAGGCCTCAATTGTATTTCTACCATCCTAAAATCATTCAGGTAGAACAAGAAGTCATGTGATGTTTTCTCTAAAGCTCTTGCTTATATCATCACACAAAAACTACACCCATCTGTCAGACATGTTGATGCTTTACAAATTCAAAACATACTTGATCAAGAGAAATGCAACTAGCTTTACATAGTGCTGATTTCTCCCTCATATTCTTATCATAGTTACCTGATTTTTTTACTAGTGCATTTTTTATGAGACCTTATAAGTCTCATTTAGCAAAGAGAAAGAGGGTGCTCCATTTCTTAACCCCTGTGTTTAAGTAGTGCTAATACTCTCTTTGTACTGCATAATTACATTTCTTCATCCTAGGTGTCATTCTGAGAGTTAGTCGATGGTGCTATCTAGTTTTTTCCCAACAGTACTCACTAAGGTATCACTTTAAAGTTTGGCCTATAAAAACTTACTATCTATGCAATTAGATATTCAACACATTTCTCTGAAAACAAAACATTGTTTACTCAAGCAAGTGTATTTCAAAGGGCAATATATACATGTAGTTTACTGGTATATACATATAAACACATAGAAACATGTATTTTAAAAGAAAACAAACATGTGCACACATACAATACTTCTGATTATTCATGAAATAATGAACCTGAGCTGCTAAATATAGCAGTTATCAAGCAGGAAAATATGACTTAAAGTGTAAAATGTTGATTAATATACATCTAGAAATGATGGTCCACTCCACTCACCAGCCTGTTTGGGGAATCTTGACTGTTAGTTCATCAAAACAAGACAAGGAAAAGACCAGTCCCTCTGTGGTGGCTGCACACACACACACACACACACACACACACACACTCTCTCTCTCTCTCTCTCTCTCTCTCTCTCTCATGAGGAAAGAAACTCCAGACTATCAACTCTTGATTACTGGCAGCACAGTTGTTGTGCTCTTCATGGGTTAAAGTGGCTTCTCTTCTCCAAGAGCTGATGTGAGTGGGTGGTAAGGAAAGCAACTTCTGGTGGGGCCCCGGGTACAGGAAGCTGAATGATGGATGGAGTGGTTTCCAACGCAGCTGTCTTACTTAGAATGAGCACCCTGGGATCCCATCTCTCTCTGACAGGAAGTAGGAGCACAGAAACAAAGTTGTGGAGAGAATCTGTCATCAGAATGTGCCTCTGGTGACTTCACAGCCTTGGTTCCAATACTCTGATGATGTTTCATGGCAGAAAGCAGGTTATGATTAATTCTAAAATCACAGAGCTAATGCCTCTAATACAGGCCAGACTATAAATATGAGAGGGCCTGGGATCTGCCTTTACTTTATGGTCTTTATCAACTGTCACTTCCATAGACCTTTAATTTATGGTCAGAAGAAAGAACACCTGCAAAGACCCTAACTGGTCCCATAAACAGCAGGCAGACATATGGGAACACCAAATCCACGCCACATATACTTGCCCTGCAAATCTTCTCGATATTTCTATGCTACAAATTTCTGTGGTAAGGGAAGTGGTGTTGTGGCTCAAAGTGGTAAAACACTAGCCTTGAGTGAAAGAGCTCAGGGATGCTACCCAGGCCCTGAGTTCAAGCCCCACAACTGACAAAAAAGAAAGAAAAAGACAGACAGACAGACAGTTGTTTTAAACTGTGCACTGGGGAATAACATCTGTAATCCTAGCTAATCAGGAGACTGAGATCTGAAGATCACAGTTTGAAGCCAGCCTGGGGAGTAGTCTATTAGACTTTTTTTTTTGTCAGTCGTGGGACTGGAACTCTGGGTCTGGACACTGATCCTGAGCTCTTTGGCTTGAGGCTAGTGCTCTACCACTTGAGCCACAGTGCCACTCCATTTTTTGGTGGTTAATTGGAGAGAGTCTCATGGACTTTCTGCCTGGGCTGGCTTTGAACCATGATCCTCAGATCTCAGTCTCCTTAGTAGCTAGGATTACAGGCTTGAGCCATGGGTGCCCTCTCGTGAAACTCCTATCTGAAATTAACCAACAGAAAACCAGAAGTGGCCCTGTGGTTCAAAGTGGTAGAGCACTAGCCTTGAGCAAAAGAGCTCAGGGACAGCACCCAAGTTCAAGCCCCACGGCTAAAACAAAACAAAACAAAAAACACAAACAAAAAATAATTCCTGAGGTAAGGATGAATAGTAATGCAGATGCAGACCCGTGCAGAGTTTACAGTAGAGCTTGTGATGCCTAACATAATTTGCATCAGAATACAACATATTTAGCTGAAACTAATGTAATTAATTACCCATGAGATCTTATATTGACAGGAGTACATTGTTCTTTCCTTGCAAATACTCTGAAAAGAATAAAGTCTAGGGATATTGTTGAATGTCAATAATCACTAGAGACCCCAAGTTTCTGTTCTCCTATCTTCCATGGCTTATTAACACATAGGTCCAGGCTGGTCCAGGCACTGTATCACGTATACACAGCATGTGTTGGTGGTCAAGCACAAAAAGAGGTACGGTCGCTCACCTCTCATGAACCAAAACTCATCTGTACATTGTTAGGAAAACGGCTTCATCAATTGCTATATCCATGAGGGAAATGTTAACATTTCTACGTGCTCTATTTTAAAACAATATTTACCTGGCTAATGTCAAGGGATTCTGGTTTATTGGTTTGTTTGTTATTTGGTCAGTCAGGGGGCTTGAATTGGGGGCCTGAGCACTGGCCCTGAACTCTTTTGTTCAAGGCTAGGGCTCTACCACTTTGAGCCACAGCATCACTCTGGCCTTTTCTAAGTAGTGAATTAGAGATAAGAGTCTCATGGACTTTTTTCTGCGGGGGTTGTCTTTGAACCGGATCCTCAGATCTTGGCCTCCTGAGTAACTAGGATTATAGGCATGAGTCTATAATTGTGTGTCGTGTCTTAAAAACTTATATCACCATCAACATGGTTAATGGTTCCATCTAATTTTCTAACTGCTCTATTCATTAAGGAAATAGTAACAACTGTACATACTCCATTTTCAAATGATATTTCCTTGGCTAATGTTAAGGGATTCAGCTTCCTTATCTACTGAGTATATCTAAAATGTCCTGGGTCATTCTTAGAATTACACACTGGTTTAATGGAGGCCATTCACATGAATATTGATTATAACCTCATCAAAGTGTAAGTCACCAACACTTGCATGAAGAATGTGCACAGTAGAAATAATCAATTCAAGAGGGCCCGAAATGCCATGCTTTTCTTGGCATAGGCATAACAGATTCTTATTATTGAAAACTCCATATGGAATTCTAATCCTCAATTTAGTCTTAAAAAAGTAAATTCTGTGGGGTTAGAATAAACTAGCACCCCAAATGTCAGTGTCAAAGTGATTAGATGCTGTCAAATTTATATCCCATGAAAAATCTAAAAATCTAACAACTGCAACTAACTCAATGGTGTTAAAGAATGCCCTAAAATGGGAAAACAGAAATATTGTACAAGTGACTTATTTTGTTAAAAATAGAAAAAAATAGTGGAAGATTTATAGCTAATTCTAAAATTATCTGATCCTAAGACAGAAAATTAAATGATGAATTGTTTCTAGGGATCAGGAGGAGGTTGGTTTTGTATTCATCAAATTCATCAGATAACTGAACCTTTTCCTTCAGGTATACCTGTATCTGTCTGGAAGCAATCAAGTTTATAGGTAGAAAAACAAATCAAAATCACAGCTAAATTTAAAATCTATTAGTATCATCATTAATAGCTGAACTTCGTGAATTCTTAATATTCATGTCATAACTGAGATCATAGGAATCCTTTCCATTTTCTGAAACTGCCTGCATAATTTAGCCATATCTTCGTCTATTATCTGACAATCCTGCTGCCTTCCATCCACAGCTATTATTTTTCTTGGTGACTTTTCTTCACAAGAGCATCAAAAGCTCATTAAGGGAGCTCTAGCACTGTGAGATACAAGGAAGATGGAGGAAAGCATCAGGTTACTTTATCAAAATGGCACATTAGTGGGAAAATGTGTGAGAAGCCATGTTCTTCTGAAAGTAGAAAAAAATAGCAATATTTGTTGTGCTTTAATGCAATCTTTCTGCTCCAAACAGGAGCTATTAGACATCATATCTGCAGAGTACTCTTAAAGCAAATGTAGAGGATGTGAGGACGGATAAACACATGGTAGAATGTTGGAACAATGTAATAGAACACAGCAGTCCAAAAAGCAACTACTGTTAGACAGAACAGTGAGGATCCACGTCTAAAACATGAGGCTGAATGAAGAAAATCTCAGCTACCCTCACCCACATACATTACATGCTTCCATACAATACAATAGTTCTACAAAGTTCAAGACTAGCCAAGACTCATCTGATGTGACATGAAGAGTCAATTCTATACAGATGAAGCAAAAAAGAGGGCAATATTCATCCTCTAAGGACAGTAGAACTGGAAACAGAAAACCGAACCAGGGGACTCCCCTTGAATGATGGAAATATTTTCACATTTTAAAAACAAACAGGACAACATATTTAAATTTGATGACATCATCAAATCACAATACTTCCTTTTCCAGCTGTGCAACAAAAAATATACATTTTTTATTATACATATGTTTCATAAATATTTCCTGCGACCTTAGAGTAAAATTCTGTTTATCAAAACACAAGCATAGTCCTAAATTCTACCTTAAAAATTAAATACTCGCCGGGCATTGGTGGCACAGGCCTGTAATCCTAGCTACTCAGGAGGCTGAGATCTGAGGATCAAGGTTCAAAGCCAGCCCGGGCAGGAAACTCCGTGAGACTCTTATCTCCAATAAACCACTCAGAAAACCAGAAGTGGTATTGTGGCTAAAGTGGTTAGAGTGCTGAAGAGCTGAGGGATAGCACCCAAGCCCAGAGTTCAAGCCTCATAACCAAATAAATAATTAAAGTAATTAATTAAAAACTCCATTCCAGTAAATAGTAAGTATATGGAATAAATAAAGCAGATATTTAAAAAGGATGGCCCAAAAAACTCTCCGATAGTTTATTAGAAGAAAGTAGATATAAGAAATCCTCATTATTATGAATATAAATTGAGTTTTTCAGCCCAGTGATTAGCTGAGTTAAAAAAGAGATGACATATTTTTGGTAATTACCTTCATATATACATATAAAAGAAGTCACTGAGTAGTGCATTTAAAATGTGCAAATCTTGGTCTATGCAAATCACACTTCTAGAAAAAAATCTCACAATAACCAAAGGTAATAAACTTGAAAAATCATGGCCTTTAAATCAGAATATAAATTGTAAGTAGTGAAAAAACTGAATAAAATTAATATTGCTTTAGTCATGGTAATTTAAGGAATTAGTTAGCTTTTATGTAAGAATTTACTAGAAGTCTCGGCCAAGCTAGTCCTAACTGAAATTCATTCCAATTTCAAGTCAGTGTGTTATATGGTACAGATTTTGATTCTCTTAAGACAAATTCTAGAGTCGATTAGGCATGTAAGAATAATCCATCTGGTTCTAGATTGCTATCTCAGTCTAGACCCAATACACAACAGGCTATGGATCGTTCCCTTTCCCTTCAGACTCTCAGGAAATACAGACACAGGATCTGTACAATGCATTTCTTGTCTTTCTGTCACTCATCTAGTTGTCTTACCCTCTGCCAGCTGACAGGGAAGAGAGAGTGTTTATGGTACATTCCATCCTTCAAAAGTTCTGTTCCCACCCGAATAAGCCCCTCCATTTTTCCTCTCTCCTACGATATTTCTTCTTCAAAGCTCAATTTCAGCAATGCTTCTTTTTATCAGTGAAAACCTGTACCTACTAGTATCCAGACAGCCCAAGGCTTATCCTGACTCATCTCTAACATTGTGGTATCTTCATATACTTTGTTTGACTTTAGATTCTTTAATATAGGGCAGCATCTTATTTCTTTACTTCTAAGGTAGAATTACAAGGCATTCTCAACTTATTTTGTAAAGATATGTTGAATGAAGGCACCAACCTATGAGAGTTTGGGAGCCCTTTTCTATCTTATGCCCCAACTTAAAATTCAGTAAGGAAAACTAACCTTCTGTTTTGAAGTGCAGACTCAAAAGATAGTAATAGTGATAATTAGCTAGGTGCTAGTGGATTATGCCTGAAATCCAAGCTACCAAGAAGGCTGAGATCTGAGGATCATGGTTTGAAGCCAGTCTGGGCAGGAAAGTCTGAAATGCTTATCTCTAGTTAACTTCCAAGGAAGAGTGTGAACCTTGAGCACAAAAGCTCAGGGATAGAATTCAAACCTCAGGACAAACAGATACAAAAAAACAGTAATCAGATCTTTTACTAATAATTGTTTTAAAAGTTGCTGCATTAAGGCCAGGCACCCGGGGCTCACACCTGTAATCCTAGCTACTCAGGAGGCTGAGATCTGAGGATCGCCGTTCAAAGCCAGCCTGGGTAGGAAAGTCCAAAGCCAGCCTGGGTAGGAAAGTCCAAAGCCAGCCTGGGTAGGAAAGTCCGTGAGACTCTTATCTCCGATTAACCACCTGAAAGCCAGAAGTGGTGCTGTGGCTCAAGTGGCACAGCACTAGCCTTAAGCGGACAGTGCTCAGGCCTAGAGTTCAAGCCCCATAACTGACCCCCCCCCAAAAAAAAGTTGCTGCATTAAGAGGAAAGGAAAGTAATTTTCTTTTCTTTCTTTTTTTCTTTTTTCTTTTTTTTTTTGATCTGTCATGGGGCTTGAACTCTGGGCCTACATGCTGTCCCTCAGCTCTTCAGCTCAAGGCAGCTCTTCAGCTCAAGGCTAGTGCTCTACCACTTGAGCCACAGCGCTACTGGTGGTTAATTGGAGATAAAAGGCTTTGAACTTTGATCGAGATCTCAGCCTCCTGAGTAGCTAGGGTTACAGGCATGAGCCACCAGAAAGTAATTTTCTAAGTCAAATTATAAACAGTACAGTAGACACAGTCCTTAGAAACTATGGGTATAGAATTCCCTTATACAATTGATTAACATTAGTTTCTAATTAAGAGTTATAGGAAGGTCACTTCCATCTGAAAATTTCAATTAACCTATAGCACACATCTCTTCCTGAGAAGGATATTTCCCCCTCCCTTTTTCAAATGAGCAGAGAACAAAGCCCCTTTAACTGCCTAGTTTTTATAGGTCACTTTTCCTCCAGCCACTATTTGGCTCAACTTAATGGACCTTTAAATTCTCCCTACTGCTTTCTTTCATATCATATTCAGTCTTGGATTTAACAGTTCTCAAGCATTTGTGCCTTATTATTCATAGTCAACCCAAACTATTCACACCTATTTACTAGACTAAGTGCAGTGCTTTGCTACTCATGGGAGAGTTTGTAGGCTCCTGAGATTGGATATTGCTTTGAGAAAGAAAGAGAGAAAACTTCGTTTCAGTCTTTATTTAACTGCCTTCTTTTTTTGTTGTTTTAGCCATCTTTCATTACCTTTCAATAATTTTCATTTTAATTTTACTGTAAAGGTGTTGTACAGAGGGGTTACAGTTACATAAGTAAGGCAATGAGTACATTTCTTGTCAAACATCGTTTCCCACCTCTCCTTTTTCTCCCATTTTCCCTCCCTGCCCCGACTTCCCCCCTTCCGGAAGTTGTAAATCTCATTTTCAACACAGTGTCTTGTGAGTATCACTGTTGCATTGGTTCACCCTTTGTCCTTTGTCTCACCATTTTGTTATTAACTGCCTTCTTCTAGGCAAAAGTCAATACTCTCTTAAATGGTAAAGAGAAATGAACAGTTTCCTTGTCCTTGTGGTAAGAGAGTAAATAAACATGGTTCTAAACAAGAAGGAAAGCAGGTAGTGGATAGATCTCAGAACACTTTGTTTTGGCAACAGGTGGTAGAGTATTCTAGCGATAACGCTTCAGGTGTTTGTGACTTTCCCTGCTCTTGGCCAATTTATAGAGTTTCACATGTTCAATTTCCCCTTCCGGGGCTCCCTTTCTTTCTACTGCAACCTCTCACTGACTAATATCATTGTGTTTTCATCCATCCCTTGGCTTGAATTCTCAAATCCCCTTTCTTAATTTCATGTATTTTATTCATGTCCCTGGAAATTCCCGATCATCTGTGGTCCTTTCTTTCCATATTTCCTCAACTCTTCTTAGGAGAAGATTTTTCATCAACCCAGGACACACAGGACACACAATGAGCTCGTGAACTTTGGAGCTGGTTGGTGGGGTGACATATAAACTATGATCAAGACCCCCTCATCCTCTATTAAACCTACTCCAACCAGGCTTTGGACAATATTACCCAGATTGAACAGTTATTGGAGTCTTTGTCCGATCTCCTGAAAAGTCACAAAGAGCCACATTAGACTTTACCAGAGTGAGGAAAAGCTTGTTTGCTCATTTTGTACATTTGGACCATTACCACAGCATGGCTGAGCCCGGACAAACTGAGATCTATTTTTGTATGTAGAATATACACAGCTTATAAACTCACATACGAGTCTAGAGGTCTGGGAGGAAGCTATGCCTATTTTTGTTGTTGTTGTTGTTTTTTAATTTGACAACTAAAACTTTTGTTTTGCTTTTATGGAGTTTTTCTTCCAAAATTATGCTCCATTTTCAAACAAGTTGAATTTGAGAAGGTGGACAAACAGTCCATCTTCATTGGTCAAAGGAATGAGATCCTGTTTAACGGCCCCTGTTGCTTGCGTAGGAAAACTGTTGCTACACCACACTTCCATGAGCAGATGGTGGCTCCTTGTTCCCTTAGTCACTGGGGGTTTGGTCTCAAAGACGTGTGCTTTGCATAGAAGTAGCACTGAGGTTCAAGCCAGCTTTTCATTCTTGGTGTTCTGTTCTGACAGCAAGCACAACTCTGGGACGTCTGTACAACCCTTCAGGTAAGCAAGAAAGGGTGAAGAAGGGCAAAGCTAATTTGGAATCAGAACTATTGTAGCTCAGACCTTTTCAGCTTTGAAATGTCTGGTGTATGGAAAACAAAGAATTCATTCCATCTTGAATCAAACCAGAAAATCCTTTTACGTGGGGTCTAGACCTTATTTTATTTTTATGTTTTGGCTATTTCTTCACATGATCCAGCATTCCTGAGACCCACTGCAAAGTCATCAGCCACCATGAGGGCCAGGAGAGTGATGTGAAAATTCACTCTCCGTGACATTTAGCTCCTGTTGCTAATGACAATGGCAAAGATGAGGAGATGCTGGTCCATGACCCTTGTTGGCTAAGAGGATGATGTCCAGGACAGCCTACTGTGTAAGATACAGGGCATTTTGGAGGCAAAGAATTGAAAGCAATTTGGACATGTTCTTCTCTGAAGAGCCAGGCACTGCCCAGGATTTTATGCAGCATCTCAGTTAACAGGCCAATACATAAGTGAGGAAAATGCCAGGGATTCCTTGGCTCATCACAAAACACAGAGAAACTAAAAATTACAGAAGTGTTTTGGCCAGGGAGATGGAAGAATTGCCAAGTTCTGGAGACTTGCCCTAGATCTGCCCCCCCAAATGCTGGACAGCCAGTAAGACCACAGCTGATCCTTCCCTGCCTGTGATCCTATCACCATTGTACTGAAATAGGGAGGAGCAACATTTGTAGCTAGGAAACACCAAGAGCTCTTTTATTCCCCTATAAGTTCAGAACAAGAGCAGTTATAAAAGCCATACAAGGAGATTAAAAAGATTACTTTTCACAGAAGCTTTGCACCTGTGAGCACTTTGGCCTCAAACAATTTGTTATGTTAGGTGAGCCAATAATCCAGTTGTTGGCAAAACATGTACAGAATGCGAATGTACAGGGTGAAAATGTAGATGACGAATTAGGTTTTTACTACTTATATCTGGGTGTTTAGCTTTGGCAAAGACACAAGTGTATATTCTAAATACTGCAGAATGCTTCTAGTCCGGAATAATCTAATGGGAACACTTGTCCATCATGAAAAAGAAATGACAGAGCCAACAAACAACAACAACAACAAAAACAAATAACACAAACAAGCAAACAACAAAAACCAGCAAACATAAAACAAACACAAACTCTGGGCAAGATAAGAAAACCTGCTTGCCTTGACAGAAGATATTCCATTTGTAGTTTGTTTAATTTCTTTTTTTTTTTTAAGATATGTCATAGCTTTGATCAGAAGCCTCAGCATGACCAAATACAGTTCTTACTTCACTTTCTGGGACACAGCACTGTAACTTCATAGAGCTGCATGAGCAATGTTCCACCTGATAGGGAAAAGGAAGATGCTGGATCCTCTTTGTAATCACCCACAATGGCCGTGTGGCTAGAGAAAAGCACTGGCCCTTTCTCCGAAAGGACCTCTCCACTCTTCTCTGAGTAGGAGCAGAAAATTCTACACAAACGTTTACTGTTCTGTTACATTCGACCATTGCTTTTCTAATAACACTTCTTTATTTCATCTTTTCCATACCTATTTCCATTTTTCCTTTTTAGACTGTTCTTACTGTGGCTCTGTAAAGTTGTGTGTCCCTATATATACCTGACAGTAGCATTTTTCTCTTGAGTATTTTTAAAGCCCTAGAGAAAATGAGTGATTTCCTACAATCCCATGGTCCTAGGATTAAGTAAACATAGAATACAGGCACCATGTCCACATAGTATCTCAAGCTTAAGATGAGAGGACTACAACAAACATTGCAATGTTCTCTCTTTCCAAATACCAACTATCACCATTCAGCCTGATATGGAGTCCTCCAGGTCTCCCCTCCTGGACCCACTTCACATAACATTCTTGGTTACTTCTTAACAATTGCAGAAGAAAACACAAACTCATCTTACGGCTTTCAAGACTCTCCTCAATATAACTTTGGCTTACTTTTCAGCCATATTTTATGCCAGGTCCTGGTGTAGCTGGCAATGCCTCACTCATTCTGACATACAACCACCTAAACAAGTTGTTTGAGGATCTGCAAACCATAGGCAAAGAACCAAGTGCCAGAGTTCAAAGGCACCTACAGACATATTTTCACTGAGGCAAATTAACTATAGGCATTGTCATAGAGCAGCAGCTGTGGGCTGCTGGGAAGTAAGAACAGAAACTACTGCCCTCATCTCAGATGGAATGTAACGGCCACAGATGGCACTGTAGAATAAATTCAAGATGGCGGAGTGTTGGGCACACTGTAGAATAAATTCAAGATGGCGGAGAGTTGGGCAATGCTGCATAATGAATTATTGGCAGCTCACCCTGTGTCTGTCATTTTGTTCCTCTTTCACCATCTCCTTGTGGTCTTCCTCCTCATTATCTTTCCATCATTACTTCATGCATCAGCTTCCCATCAGGTGGTCTCTCCAACCACCACATCGCCATTGCACAGAAATGACCACTGTGTTCCTTCTTACAACTCTGTGTTTGGAGGGTGAGAAAATTTTAATCTCCATCCTTTTGTTTTCTTGAGTCCCAATACAAAGCCAGGAATATAATAGATACATATTTCTGAGTGAAAAGGAGTAGAGATAGTAAAATACTATCTTTTGCCCTTGCAATCCATCTGCAAATACACTGGTCGGTGCTGGAAGATAGGCAATCTTCTGTATTAAGGAATGAAAATAATTCAAAGCCTTGTGGTGTACACGTAAGTGACTCAGGGGATCTTTATCTCTTTCAGATAACACAGAGAGGGACCAGCAGTAGGCAGAACCAAAACCTGACTTGTTTCATAAAAACCAACACACATCATTCTACCTTCTGGGGAGAATAATTAATTACATTGGAGTGGAGAGAGAATAGAAAGAAATGCAAATATTTGATCCCTTTTGAGTAAATGGATGGAGTTCTACTTAACCTGCAAAAGCATGCTTTAGGAAAACTATAGAGACATGATTCATCAGGAAAGAGATGGAGGACTGTTGTCAGGAGAGGAGTTGATCCCCCCCCCCCCCGCTTACATAGAGTCTTACTTCAGTAATAAGTCTTCTTTTTAAATGCAAGATGAGAATAAATTCTAATCACCAAAGAAGGAAAAATGAAAGAAAGGGGAAAAATTAGAAAAACAAGAGAAGAGTAGGAAACAAAGACCTAGAGATCTTAGCTGATATGGGGTTCTGTGAAGAGTGGGGTGCCTGTAATCAGAGGCCTCTCGAGTATAGAAGAATACTCCAGGCATGAGAGGGAAAAACGATCCTTGTAGTTTTCTGCTAAGAAAATAGAGGATAAATCACAAAGGGAAAATCTCTGCAAAGATGCGGAGTACTTACACACACTCTTGGATGTGTTAATATTTCACTTATTATTAATGGTAATGTTCTCTTGGAAAGCTCTTGTAGCAAGAAGGAAGAATAGAGGCTAATTGTGATATTATCATGAAAGAAAAGATCTTGACAAAACAGGAATGTCAATGGAAAGCACAGACGAGGTGCTTGGCATCTTTTTCGATTTCATGGCTAAAAGTTGCACGATTCTGCAGATATTATCTACAAACATCACCTCCCCCAAAGAGACACACCCTCTAGCCACCAACCAACAGCTGCCAGTCTAGGAACACATCCCACTGGTGACAGGCCATGTACCTTCCACCGTTGCTCTCTTGGGCTGGATGGTGATGGCGCCCTCGGCGATGTCCTCGTGCTGGTGCAGCGGGTTTATTTTGGATCCCCAGCTGTCTGATCCCACCCAAAGGAAGTGGCCCACTTGATCGGCTCTTTTGGCTGCTGCGAGGATCTGCCTGGGAAAAGGAGCACAATAAGGTAAGTAAAGTGGAAGGTAGGTGTGAGCAGGAGCATTCTCAGAATTCTAAGTCGAAGTCAAGAAAGCATGCAACTAATAATAAAGATGTCAAAGTGTAGCTGAACCATGGTGGCTCATGATTATAACCCTGGTTACTCAGAGGACTGAGATCTGAGGATCGCTGTTCAAAGCCAACCTGGGCCAGAAAGTACATGACACTCTTACCCCCAGTGGACCACCCAAAAGCCAGATGTAAAACTGTGGCTCACGTGTTAGACTTTCAGCCTTGAGCAGAAAAAGCTAGAGGACAGCTCTTAAACCCTGAGTGAAAGCCTTAGTACTTGCACAAAAATAATGCCAAAGGATCTTGAGCACAATAGGCATAGGACATTAAATGAAGAAAGACAAATGGCGTAAAACTGAGATGGATATTCACATGCTTTAGAAAGGATACAAATAGAAATTCGAGTAAGATACTAAATTTGCTTTTATATTAGGCATTTTTTTGGTTTTGTTATATGAATTTTGGCCTGGAGCTGAAGAAACGAGTACTGTCACTCAGAGCCACTGTTAAATATCATTTCTAGAAAGCAATATATCAAGATAAACCACAGTATTTAAGTTAGTTATTAAAAATGAACAGAATTCCCTGATAAAAATGGAAAAAATTTCAACCTATTTATGGAGGAAAAACACATTTTGTGAGCAGCAAGGACGATGAAAGTTAATGAAATAAACAAAGGGAAATTAGTTATTAATGGAAAAGTTATTGAAATGATATTTTGGAAGGCCAGGAGACAGATAAAAGCTAATGACATTTTCAGAACACATGAAATTTAGATCTAAAACTCCTTTGGTGGGTAACACTACCAGACTTGCTCATAGCAGGTAGAGGTGCAAAGGGAACTATGGGAGAAGTACTTATATATGAAAAGGCAAAATCCGGCCGTACTTCCTCCTCTAGGCAGGAAATGGAATGGAAATTTCTGAAGACAATTGTAAGGAACACACAGTAATATTGTGGACACCCAAGGGACAAAAGGTAGATGAGAGACAGTGTGCTAAATATGGGGGGAGGGAAGGAATGGGTACAGGCCAGTATATTAAGTACTGAAATGGGAAGGCATTCTTGGAAAAATTAAACTGCAGCTTATAGAATGCTAGAACCATGGGTATGTTGCTTAAGGAAGAGAGTGATTTTTCTGGAAAAGTTCCTGCCAAAAAGATCATAGATATTGACATAGAAAGGCCAGCTTGATGCTTGGCCTGTTCATCCAGAGCCCCATTAGTTGATAAGGCTTCTGCAGAGAGGTCTTATGGGCCTTGTACAAATGTGAATTGCCAGAACATTCCATAATTATAAAAAAAATCCATGTGAATTATAAAATTTAACCTAGAAATGTAACCAATATAAAAAGGGGGAGAAGATAAAGCATATTTTAAAAAATACGGTCATTTGGAAGTAATAAGGGTGTTCTAAAAGCTTTTTGAGCAAAAATAATAGTGCAGAGAAATGAGAACTTGAAAATTAATTTCTCAGAAGCAAAAGGGGAAAAATGGATGAAGGATAATACATGCAATAACTCCAGAATTCTGAAGGAAAACGATTTCTTAGCTTAAAATTTCTAATGTTCAACCCATAAAGAACCCCAAGGAGAATTTCTATGTCCCTAGTGAGTCTTGTAGATTTTTTTCTTATACCCAGTTAGAGTTTCACACATGTTTTAAGGGTCCTTTAAACCTGCTGGGGGCTGGGGGCTCATGCCAACACTTCAGGCTGCTCAGGAGACTGAGATATAAGGATCACAGTTTGAAATCAATCTGGACAGACATATTTTAGAGACTCCATAAAAGCCCAACCTGATGCACGGCTCAAGTTGTAGAGCGCTATCTGTGAGTTATAAAGTTGAGTGGAAAGTCAAAGTCTCAATACTGGCATACGCGCACACACACACATACACACACACACACACACACACACACTTCTCTAATTAGTCACTACTAGCATTTGTTGTATATCATTGTTATGCCAGGTAAGATTTATTTAAAAGTAATGTCAGATCAGTCCTTAATACTTGTTAATTAAGAATGGAGTTAGAAAAAAAACACTTTTATGCATTAAGCACACAAAGAAATTTTCTTTCAATTTACTTTTTGTTGTTGTTGTTGGTCATGGGGCTTGTACTCTGGGCCTGGGCACTGTCCCTCAGCTCTTCAGCTCAAGGCAAGCACTCTACCACTTCAGCCATAGTGCCACTTCTGGTGGTTTATTGGAGATAAGAGTTTCATGGCTTTTCCAAAGCCTGGGTTGGCTTTGAACTGTGATCCTCAGATCTCAGCCTCCTGAGTAGCTAGGATTGCAGGCATGAGCCACTGGCACCCAGCTCAATTTATTCTTTCTAAAAGTTGCTAAATAATGTCTCCAGGAATATTAGAAAATAAACCAAGAATGAAAGAGACATGAACAGAGACAGAAAAATCAAGTGAAAGAATAAAAGAATATTAAAGAAAAAAGTCTATTAACTGGTTCAAGTTTTTTAAATGAGAATTTCCAAAGGGATATTTCCAGGAAAAAGTAGGAAACATAATTACATATATATATATATATATATATAATATTTAAGCACAAAATGGATATAAATGGCACAAAATATGTTTGTATCTTAACATGTTTTCATAAAGTTCTGGATTAGTCACCAGCTAAATAAAACTAAACCATTTACAAAATGTAAGGTATAAAATATTATTAACCTCTACCATGAACTGCAAAAGGCTACATGTAGCATTCTATATGATCTTTATTTTATTAGGCTAAACTTGTACATGTACAAAACTTATATGGAGATTGTACCAGTATTTTCTTAGTGGTTTTTTCAGAGTGTTTAGTATACTGGATCTATGCTAGACTGTTTAAAATTATTGTTCGTGGTTATTCTAATTCATAATTTTTTCTAGATAACCAAAGATAATGTCAAATGTAAGGTTATGTTAAAACAGTATGTTATTTTTCCAATACAGTTGGGGTGTGCGTGTGTGTGTGTGTGCGCGCGCACGCTACTTTTATACTCAGAATGGTGTTAGTAAATATTTTCTTTTTTTGCAAAATCCAAATGATCAATACCCATGGCTGATTAAGCCTGTAACATCTAGGTATTAATATCTTCTCCCTGCTAGTGTCTCACAAAGTATGTGAAGTTAATGTTCTGGGAAATTTCAAAGTTCTCAATCTACCATATGAATCCTACGAAAGAAGAGACACAGTTAACACTGCAGGCTGTCGGGACTCCTCAGACATTCACTCTCTGAAGATCTCATTTTGGAAGACACAGATACACTTGACTCATGACGGAGCTCAGAAAGCACTACTGCTACCACTGCCACGAGTCACAGCATACTGTACCCTGACACTCACAAGGTACCCCAACCTAAGAACAGTGTGATCACTTTAATTTTCATCCTGAATTAGGATGGCACACCACCAGCAGGTAAAAATGACTACAATCACAAGAGCTATCTGAAGTATATCTTTCATGCGCTGCCAGCATTTTAAAGATAAATGGGAGAGCACATCTTACCAGTATATTCCATATTTAGCAAAGGCGTAAAATAGACACGAGAAGGATTTATGAGAGGATTAAGAAAGAAGCCTACTGCTGATATGGGGTGTGGCGGGAAAACAGACTAGAGGACAAAAGCCAATAAAATCTCACAAACTGTTAAAACATAGAGTGAGAGAAAATATTCTAAAACCCTCAGAATCAGCATTTCATAAGAATCAAATTTATATTAAGAGTGGTCACTTCCCTAGAGAAAAGCACACACAAAAGAGACATCAAAACGCAGCCATGATACTCACTACACATGTTGAAAATGAACTATCCAGCTGGGGGGTGGGGCAGGCAGGTTGGGAAGGAAAAACTGGGTGAAAACGAGGGAAGAGGTGACCCTGTTCAGAAAGAAATCCACTCTTTACCTGACTTATGTAACTGCAACCTCTCTGTACATCACCTTTACAATAATAATTAAAATTAATTAATTAATTAAAAGAGACACTGAAGGTAAATTTCAACAGAGAGACAAAAGATATGATGAGGAAAATTCACAAGAGATTTAATTTGAACCTACTAAAAGAGCCACCACACAATTTAGGTAGACACCTGGGTATGTGTAAAATGTTAAAAAAATAAGGTGAGGGCATGGTGGGGTACACGTGTAATCCCAGCTCCATGGCAAGCAGAGATTAAATGACCATGGTTACAGGCAAACTCAAGCAAAAAATCCTCACAATACTCCATGCACAAAAACAAACCAAACAGGATGGCACGCACTTATAATCACAGCTACACAGTAGGTAGATGTAGGAGGATCACATTCCAAGATTGGCCTCAGGCCATAGTGAGACTTTATCTGACAAATAAATTAAAGCAAACATAAACTGGAGTTGTTGCTTAAGTGGTACCATGCTTGCCAAGCAAAAACAAGGCCCCAAATACCATAGATAGATAGGTAGGTAGTAGAAAGAATAGTGAAGCAGAGCCAAATTTTAAATCACTGATGAAATTCAGAAAAGCTTACATGTAAGTTGTTAAGTACTAGACCTTGGACCAAGTCACTCATCTGATGTCATTTATTAAAGATGTATTACTAGCTTACCACTAGGATAGCTACTAACGCTTTACAGAGTAACGCAGAAGGCTGATAGAGATGATTAAGCCAACAATAATATAAATTTACACTATGGACATAAACTAAGGAGTCGCTTTGGTATGAGGAATTTCCTAGAGCAACATTCTTCAGAGAATGCTTCCTTGGCAAACTAATCAGTAGAAGTGGCGTTGGAATGAAGATGTCAGGAAGGAGAAGCATTCTAGGTAGACAGAAGAGAAGACACAAGACCTGCCAGGCTGGAGACTGAAGCAGACCTCCCTGGGGCCTTCTGAGATTCAGAAGGTAGAACAAGACCAGACATTCCTGTGGAGAATGGGAGAGGATTTTCATCTCATTAATAGGGGAATTGAGTTACAAAGAGTCGGTAGTCTCCAGAAGGAACTTGAGCAAGGAGAGACATTGCTTGACTAAGTGTCAGAATACAGTGACAATTACACATGTTGTATTACTGTCTCCTGTGTGCCTGCGATCAGAGCTTCAGACTGGCATGATGGATGGATTCAGGTGTGTTCTGTGCAATGCACAGATTAGAGAGAGACAAAAGAGTAGAAGGCTGGTGAGAACCACAGAAGGAAAATCTGAGTAAGAACAAACAATACCCCGGGTCTTTTGATTTTACTCAATAAAGGATGCTCAGCCAAACACCAGTGGCTCACGCCTGTAATCCTCACTACTCAGGAAGCTGAGATCTGAGGATCATGGTTCAAAACCAGCCTGGGCAGGAAACTCTGTAAGACTCTTATCTCCAATAATCTACTCAAAAAAGCTGGAAGTGGTTCTATGGTTCAAGTGGTAGAAAGCTTGCCTTGAGCAAAAGAAGCTCAGGGCCAGTGCCCAGGGCCAGAGTTCAAGTCCCAGGTCCAGCAAATACAAAAGACGCTCATCTTCAAATTCAGTGACCCATGGCTTTGAATTTCAAGATGGACAAAAACTGAAACCACAACTCTTTCATATTGGTCAAAGACAAACTGCATATGTGATATGTATGTCTCTGGGAGACACATTCATAATTTTCAAGAATGCACACATCTTTGTCCTAGTACTTTCTTGTAATTGGTCTTCTAAGTTCTTTTAAGACAAACATATTCAGTACTATATTTGTATATTATATATGTGCATCGCATTAATATATATTCAGGTCTTATGCAACACAATTGAATGACACAACTATGTGTGTTCATGTTTACATTTGTGCATGCATATTTATGGCAATGGAACTTTACTACAGCAGTATGCATAACTATAAAAGCTTATCATCGAATTTTATTGCCATTTGACAAGGGAGCTGTTGGATAAATTACAGTCCATATTTAAAATGGAGATCTGCATGGCCATTCAAAGTAGCCCATCAGTGCAGACATTCAGGGCCTCTGTGGTAAAAGTACTGAGTAGTGCCAAGTCAGGTACAAAGTGGACACATGAAAGAATGTTCATCATGTTTGAAGATAGGAAAGAAGAAGCAAACACAGAATGTCCCCAGGGGGGAAAATATACACAAGAAAGTGATAATGGGGCCATGCTACCTGAAGGGGAAAACTTATCAGCAAGTGGACAGGATGGAAGACATGTACTTGAACAGGACACTTACAAAGTGTACTTGTTAACTTTTCAATCATATGTCATTAACTCTAATTCAACAGAGATAAAGATTCTGAGCTGGACACTGGTGGCTCATGCCTGTCAACCTAACTAAGCACAAGGTAGAGATTGCCTTGATCCCAGCCAGGGAAAAAGTTTAGGAGAGGCCGACTCAGGCAATAGATGGGCTCGGTGTGTGATCTGTCAACCAGGCTACTGGGAGGCTGTGATCTGGAAGATCAAAGTCCCAGGGTAGCTTAGCCTAAAAGTCCATAAGATCCCATCTCAACAGAATGAATGTGGTAATGGTAACACATGTTCTTCATCCATCCCAGCAATAGCAGGAAGCAGAAATAGGAGGAGCACAGTCCAGGACTTTTGGGGGCTAAAAGTGAGATTCTGTCTCAAAAATATGAAGACTGAAGGTATGGATCAAGTGGCAGAGTGCCTGCCTAGCAAAGTAAAATCCTGGGCTCACTTGCTTCTACTGCCTGAAAGAAGGAAAGAAGAAAAAGGAAGAGAAAGCGGGAGGAAGGAAGGAAGGTGGTAGGCCAGACTGGTAGTGAGAATCGGAGGAGTGTGTTTTCCGGCTAGTACAGTGTGGTTTGGCTGCCTGCGAAAGCACTAGGGAGAAAGGAAAGTCAAGATTGCGAGTGGACCTTTGTGTCTGAGGGAGATCACTGTGAGGAAAAGGACAAGACAAGTAGACTGGAGGACACAGAGGCGTGACTCTTTTGTTTCTAGCACAAAAAGTTTAAGACATTAGCAAGGATTGTGAGACTTTTTTTCTTTTACATTTTTTTAGGAGGCATTCTTTAGATCAAATCACACTATCACTGGGTATGGTTTTTAATAAAACTGAGATTTAAAAGAGCTAGTGTTTGCTTGTAGATGGCAATGGAATTTGAACTCAGGATCCTCCGGCTTGTTGGTACTCTACCGTCAGAGTCACACCTCCAGCCTGTCTTTTTACTGGCTATTTTGGAGATGGACTCTCATGGGATTTTCTTCCCCTGGCTGGCTTTGGGCCTTCCTCATCTGAATGCCAGCCTCTTGAATAGCTAGGATGACAGGTCTGAGCCACCTGCACCCGTCATAATCTTTGTTTCATTTTGCGGGTATTTGAACACATATTTTTCTGACCCAAGAGAGTCCAGGACCAGCAACACACTGCCACTTCTGTGTTGATCATAACTCCCCGTGTGGCAATAGAGAGCTTTGCTCTGATGTTATCTTTTCCCCTTCACCGCCAGGGTCTTGATCCCACGCACATCCTAAGGAACTGCCGCAGTCATCCTTACTTTATATCCTCATCGTTGGCAAAAATGACGACGGCCCTGGAGTTGGGGGTGTCCAGGAGCTGTTTGATAATTCTATCAAAGTCAATGGTCCTGTCTTTGCGCTCTTGGGGGATTTTCACCGACTGGGCAATGCAGAGCCCACCTGTTCAAGAAAAGAAAAGCAGAATGTCAATGGAGTTCCCACATCAGTCATCAAAGAAACTGGGGCAAGTAGTTGGGAGATGTAGGAGGTTCAAATTCTGCGTAGTCCGCAATGAGCCACCAGGTCCGAGGCTAGAACAGACGCTTCTACAAATCATTTATTTTGTAAACCAAACCTTTATTAATTAACTACTCTCTATGGGCCCAGGCTGTTACACGGTTTACCTGTGTTATTTTATTTAATCCTCTGGAAAACAATGGCAAGTATTTACGGTTGCCCATTCTGTGTCAGAGAAAGGGAGCAGCCAACAGACCTTTGGGCTCTATACTTCTCAGAGTCATCCTGGTATTTCTGACATGAATCTCAAGTTGGGAAAATATGTAGCCCTCCATGAATCAATAGGTGGGCTTCATCTTATTCTAGCTTTTCCTGAGTAGTGGCCCCTGGATCTGGTAATTGGCATCACCCACATTAAGAACTACCGATGTAGCCAGGCACAGACAGATGTGTCTGTAATTCTAGCTACTCAAAGAGTCTGAGAGCTGAGGATTGTGGAATGAAGCCAGCCCAGGCATAAAAGTCCATGAGGCTCTTATCTTCAATTAACCAGAGAAAACCTAAATGTAGAATTATGGATAAAGTGGTAGAGCACCAGCCTTGAATAAACATGTGCAGAGAGAGTGTGATGCTCCTAAATGGAAACACCAGAACCAGTACACAAAAAAGAAAAAGGAAAGAAGGAAGGGGAGGGTAGAGAGGGGAGGCTAGAAGATGGGAAGGAAGGGGAGGGTAGAGAGGGAAGGAAGGGAAGGCCAAAAGAAAGGAAGGAAGGAAGGAAAGCAGGTAGGCAGGCTGATGTAGAAAAAGAGTAGACAATGAATTTGTGGGAAAAATTATATTGATCATTCAAAGGAAAGATGGATTAGAGGTAGAAACAAGAGGAATGCTTTTCTATCTCTGTAAGGTACTTGGGGCATATCTGTAGTGAACGACTGTATGCCTAGTGTACAGACAACTGGGTGGGTATTGCTAGGCTTCCACAACATAAAACTATAAACTCTAACCTCTCCCCGAATTAAACCTCCATGATACTTTTATCTCCATGAGTTTTTGCCTACACAGGTGGCTTTCAACTTCTAATGCGCACAAAGTCTTCTCTGAGGCTCCCAAAACATGTACGTCTAACACGTACATCACTCCACTGACCCAACTGACATTGCTAGAACCATCCACACAATGACAAACGATTCCACGTTTTGTAGCGAAGAAGAGTGCTCACATATCTTAGTTCCTATCAGCTAGCATTCTCCTCAGAGAGGAGGTAGATTCTGTGACACACATGGCACTAAGCACGGCTAGGCCTGGTTGTTGGCTTTGCTCTACCACCTTTCAACAATGAGAACAATGTCTCCCCTGAAACATGGTTTGTTCTAAGACTAGAGCAAGGCTCAGACACGATTCAGCCTGGATCATCATTCAGTGTCAAGAAGCAAGAAGTAAGTGTCTGGAGAAAAAAAAGAAACAAAACCCCTACATATACAGGAAGTGATTCACTATCGACAGTAAAATGATACCAGTGAATTATTATCCAAAGAATCTACCAGGCAATCTACGAACCTCTACCACTGCAAATAAATGCCAGGATGCACACGTGAACACGTGAGAAAAGAGATTAGAAATTTGCTTGCTGGATGTTTCCAAATTGAAAGTCTGGAGGAGATAAGGGAAAACATTCTATCACTAAAACATTGTGATAATGATTCAAACCTGAACATTTACATTACCTTCAAGTATCTCCCCACAAAATGCATATCCATCACTCTATGGTTTGAACATATGCCTTTCTTTCCTTTGAGGGAATATCTTTCCTTCCTAGCATAGCTGTTAGGGGTTGAATGGATACAAGTATCATGGGTTAGAACCAAACACCTAATGTGAATGTTTTAACATGTTCCCAGGTGATCCAGGTGCTGCTGTCCCCCTCCTGTTATTCTAGCTACTCAGGGGGCTAAGATATGATGATTGCTGTTTGAAGACAGCCCAGGCAGGCAAGTCTATAAGGACTCTTATCTGCTAAAAGCCACAAGTGGAGGCATGGCTCAAGTGGTAGAAGAGGCAGCTTTGAGTGAAAAAGCAAAGCATGGACACACACACACACGCACACACACACACACGCACGCATGCACGCACGCACATATACACACATTCCCAAGGGATGTTGTACACATTGTTTCTCTGAGGACCAGTCTTTGCAAACCATGCCACAGGAGAATGAAGATGCAGCCAGTAGCCAAGGGGAGTCGATTCTGATCAATGTTCCTAGGTACCATCATATCTGCTGTAGGAAGGGGCAGGTTTTATGCACTGAGAGTCTGGTCAACTTCTTGAGGAGCCATAAAGGTGAGAAAGGGAGGGGATGGATCATTAGGCTTGGTTATAAACTATGCGGTGATCATGGTGATAGAGACAGAACCGGGGAGGGGGGGGGTGGGCAATGGTGTCTCCAGGCAATGGCTACTACTAGTTCCACACTGTAATTCCTCCGAGTCTGGAAGTCTTTAGACAGGAGGGAAGGATGAATGAAACCATCTGCAAACTGTCCTGGGGGCTGCTAGAGAGAAAAACAAAACACAGCAAAGCAACTTTACCACCTTCTCAGCAGGAAAATCAGAATCACTTTGGATGGAAGGCCAGCTTCCCATCAGGATTCAATTACAGCTGAGCGATTAAGCAAATGAGAGCAAACTCCATTTGGCAATGTGATTAGTGGAGGGGCGGACACACTCTCCGTCTGAGGGCTTACCGGCCCACACTGGTGGAACTGATGCATGGAGTTTTATGACTCCAGGAGATGGCCAGACCTTTTTATGGAATGGCCCACAGGTGAGCAAAACCAATCAATGAGCAGAAGAGAGAAATGGGTGATTAATATGTAATGGGAAGGAACATGTTCATAAAGGTAAAAGATGAGAAAAGAGAGCTTGGAAAAACAGAGGAAGAGAAGTGAATGAGTGTGTGTGTAAATGAGTGTGAGTGTGTGTATGTGTGTGCGTGTTTGTGTGTACTGGGACCTGAACTCAAAGTCTAGGTGTTGTCCTTTAGCTTTCTGACTCAAAGCTGTTGTTCTACCACTTGATCCACATCTCCATTTCTGCCCTTTGCTTTTTAATTGGAGATAAGTCTCTCGTGGACTTTCCTGCTCAGGCTAGCTTTAAACTGTGATCCTCAGAGCTTGGCCTCCTGAGTAGCTAGGATTTCAGGCATGAGCCAATGGTATGGGCTAGACAGCCCTTAACTTTTAAAGTGTATTTTCTTTATGTCTATAATATACTTGGAGTTTGTACCACTTGGTGCCAATTAACTCACATACCTGTGGAGCACATGCTTGGGGAAGAGAGGGTTTCATCAGAGATGGCACAAGCAAAGAAATGTATCACAGCCAAGACTATTCCTTTCAGGCACCTTGGCCCTGACGGAGAAAGTCTCTTTTCAGTGGCTTGAGGAGATACAAGCTGATACGGTAAGGCAAAGAATCTGAGTCCCAGAAATCAATCTGCCTCTTGATTTGGAGCTGAACACTGGTCAGTTTTCTGTCTGGTAGTAGAAGGGGACAATGCATAAACAGCAGGACGGAATCTCAGGAGTCAGAGCTCAGATGGTTCACAATGAGAACACCTCTCGCTCTCAGGTGAGTATGGGTCCCTGATCATCTTGAAAGCAGAGGCAAAAGCGAAGTGATTCACAGTGTGCCGCTCCCTCCTGAAAAAAAGCTGCTGCCCCACCATTGAGCTATGGATGCTGCTGCCTCTTATTTAGGTCTGCTCATCAACCTAGCAAATACTGTGACTACTATGTACACGATTCTGCAGGCTTGTTTGAAGTAATAATATATGTCATCCAAAGAACCTTTAGAGTAACAAGGAAACATGGATCCAAATTGCTAAAGAGTGATATTAACCAAAGCTGGAGAATTGGTGTCATTGAGTTCAGGCCACATGTCAAATGCCATTTCCAGTGCTTTGATTCCCTAATGCATTCAAATGTTCATCCCATTCCACAAGGCAGGATGAAATAGGCACTCACCCCAAATTTAGGATTCATACTCAGGTTTTGATTTCCAACACTTCACCAGAATAGTGCTCTTGGCCACAGATACTCCCAAAATTAATAGAAGGATCAATAGCACGTGAGGGGTCATGACAGATATCACACCTTCGCAGAGGACTAACCCAAGGCTTGTATGGAAGGAATTGGACCTCACGTGGCATGTTTCCCATCTGTGAAAGAAGAACCCTCCGGATGGGAAAGGTGAGTTTGGAAAGGAAAGGTCATTGTGAATGAAACTGCCCAACCATTAGCTTGTTGTTGCCAGTTAGTTTCCTGGCTAGGTGTAGGGTGCTGAGGTGTGGACTAACAGATTGTCACTGATCGTACCCGGGGCCAGGTGTGTGCATCTCAGACTCTGTTACGTGTAGGAATAGTCGTGAGGTACATGAGTAGGTCAGAAACTTGCAGTAAGTGGTTCTGGAAATTTTAGCTTTTGCTGTCTTAGAAAGAAAGAGAAAGGGAGAAAGGGAGAAGTAGGCATGGTTTTTCCTCCATTTGATACCTGGAGCCATTAGCCTCCTCTAGGTATGACTAGCTCACACTAGGATGGAAACTGACTTCCCAAAACCAAAGAGGCACCAAGATGGACAAAATGAGTCTTGGCATCAGGCTTTACCTAAGCAGAGACAGCAGTGTCAGCAGTTAGATACTTCCTGATAGGGGAGCAAAGAACACCTTTCCATGTAAACTACTTATAGACAGTTTTCTTTTAGACAAACTTAATACCAAATCATCTTTGTGGGCAGAGAATTCCTACAGCAGCACAGAAAGGAGAGAAAGTTCCTGAATGTGGAAGCTACAAAAAGATTACAGAGCAAGAGATCCAAGGAACTATGATCCATGTGCAAATGAAGAGGGAAAACATGAAGCTGGTACCTGCATAGATCTGTGGGTAGACGGAAGACACCAAGGCGGAAGGGTGGAAGTAGTCACACAGAAACTGGAAACAGAACCTGGGGTAAGGAGAGGGGTAAGCAAAGAGTTTTGATGGAAACCGGAGAGTTAGCAGTTTATGATTCTAGATCTACATTAGTTGCTAATTCTTCATGCTCTTTGAAATATCCATATCTCCTTTTGGATTGCAAGAAGAAAAGAAAGGAAAGAAGGAAGGAAGGAAGGAAGGAAGGAAGGAAGGAAGGAAGGAAGGAAGGAAGGAAGGGAGGAAGGAAGGAAGGAGGGAGGGAGGGAGGGAGGAAGGGAGGGAGGGAAGGAAGGAAGGGAGAAAGGAAAGAAAGAAGGAAAGAAGGAAAGGAAAGCGGGCGGGAGGGAGGGAGGGAAAAGAGGGAAAAAGGAAGAGAGGGAGGGAGGGAGGAAAACCCCACAAAATGATTAGAAGGGAGATTATAGAAAGCATTCATTATACAGAGCATGGATAGATGAGTTGGGGTCACATTGTATGAAACTTTGTGAAGTAAACCACAGAATTTGGATTAAAACAAAATAAAACAAAGCAGCTTCTTGCTTGTACACTGCCAGGAAGGACTACACCTCTCATTCAGAGCAGAACTGAGACACTATTTATTTGTGCAAAAACATAGTTCCTTCATTCCATCCCTCAGCCATGAAATGTTAGCTTGCAAGTCTGCTTAAACATGCTGATACATGTCAGTATCATGGTTTGGCCTGAGAGGCATATGCATTCTGCTGTAGTGCATGTCCAAGTTTAAAACAATCTTGGGACAAAGGTCTCTGTGTTCTAATGGATTTGACCTTATATCCTAAGGACTAAAAGAATATTAAGCACAACTCTCCCATCCCACAGAGAAAGACCCCCCCCAAAAAAAGAAAATTAACCAACTCAGCATCAGAGCTCAGACTGACTTTAAGCAGTGATAATTCTCGCTGTGATATTCTTTTACTTTATGATGTAACACTGAGCTGCTTCCCATAGTCCTAGTTCATCCATTCAACAAATGTGTTAAGAAACTGCCGTATTTCAAGAGCGCCAGGAGTTACTGGGATTTAGAAATCCAAGTAACACAGACACCCCATACCCTGGCACAGGAGTACATCTCAGTAGGATAATTTTCCTTCTTCAAATTCCCTTTCAAGATGGAGCTGGCCTCTGGAAACCCTCTGAGCTTAATTTATAACCAAATTCCCTGTTGGGACTGTCAAGTTCTTTTCAACAGCTGGTATCTTAGCAGGTTGTGAGTGTGTTAATCAAGAATGTACTGTGAATGGAATTCTATGCCTCCATCAGAAAGAATGACATTGCCCCATTTGTTAGGAAATGGAAAAACTTGGAAAAAATTATATTAAGTGAAGTAA
>NW_012267228.1:5127374-5203794 GCF_000151885.1 Dipodomys ordii
GAAATGTACGTATTATCCTGCCCATGCAATTGTAACCCCTCTGTACAGTATGTTCACAAATAAAATAAAATAAAATTTAAAAAAAAAAAGAAAAAGAAAAAAAAAAAGAATGTACTGTGATTCAGGAAGTGTTTGGTAGGCAAGCCGTTCCTTCCCCTCAATGAGAACTAAGTTATCTATGTTTTATTTATTTATTTTTTAAAGCAATGACTGTTTTTATTTCCTGTGGGTTCACTACCCTCAGCAGTCAAATCCAATTGTCATCTGTGGAAGAGCGTGCCCCTACATACTGGGAAGGAGGTCAATTTCTACATCTGAAACATGGCTGGAATTTCCAAACTACCATTTTGCTTTTAATCCACTCCTTCTTGGATGGTGTAAGTGAAATAGTTCATGCCATCCTAGGATACCTTTTTAATCTTGAAAATTAGGAGACAATGGAATCATGTCTGTGTGGGCTATGGAAGAGGTACTAAAGACCAGCTCTTACTTTTGTGAATGAATTGTCTTATTATCTATGTGTACATTTCTTCTAGTACTATACTGCAGGAAGTTTCTAAATGTCTACCTTCCTTTCCAAGAATGAACTAGTAAGCTCTTTATTTTACTGAAGTAATGCTTTCCTTCTCCCATGGTAACTGTTTTTATTGATTCTAAAAGATTTTTAATAGCTTGATTATAATTATTTGGTAAGGTAGTGATGGGCACTGAACCCACCAGGGCTATAAGTCTGCCTAACATGAAATTCTACCATGGAGCTACTTCTCCAATTGGCTCTCCAATTTTACTTGAATACCACCAAGAATTAAAAGTTTGCCAGAACTGGGGGTACTGGTTCACTTTCTAGATGAGGTGGGTAGATGTTGGAAATTAAGTTTACTTGTTCAATTTTACATAGCTCAATTCAGTACTAAGAACTCTTGATCCTCAATCCAGAGGTATTTTCTCACCAGTTCTGATGGGATTTCTTTTACCTTCCATCCTTCACTCTTTTCTCTACCACTTTTCTCCTCATGGATCAATAACACAGAATTAATTGGATGTTTGTAACACCTGTTTTCCTTCTAGGCAATCCAAGTCCCTGAATGATAGGTATGTTTTTTAAACTCTTTTATAGTGAAATGTTTTTACTTAATGAATCAAGGCCTAATATTTTAACTCAACACCTCAAGTCAAAGATATCCTTAGAGAAGGAATTGGTTGGCGTTCCATCCTTTTGAAAGAAACAGGGATAATTTATACTGAGGTATTTGCACTTGTTGTGTTTGGGAGATGAAATGTTTTAAATACCCAGAATTCAGTGTTATATATAAGTATAAAGAAAGCATTGCATTCATGGAATTAAATCATGACTTTGGATGAAAGCTTGCTTGACTATCCAAATTAGAAAGATAATATGATTGGTTGCATTGAATTCATGAGCTTCAAAATTCAATATTGAGCTTTCAAAATTCAATTTTTCAGTGTTTTTTCCCCTTGCATCTCTCTGCTCCCTTCCCCTTAGATTCTTTGCTAAGACATATCAATCTCTCAGGAAACTATCACCTCTGCTAAGGACTACAAATATCAATAAAAACCATCTTTAAGGAGTTTGAGCATTTGTCTTTTTTAAGGAAACCTTGCTATCTATCACTGGGTTATGTCTTAAACCAAAGAAGTGGAAGCAAATGAATCCACATTTAATGACTAGAACTGTGTCATTCTCATCATTTCCACAGAGTCCACAAACAATTCATCTCTTTCCTTCGGGAGGAGTGCGATGGTTATATACCAGTGAATGCTTCTGCAAGTACAACAGAGGAGCATTCATGTTAACATTATAATCTTTCTCTCCAGATCAACATGATTGGTTGCACACAAAGCCTTGCCAAGTCCTGAAAGATGGGTTGGGTGAGGCACAGAGTTCATCAGGTTTCCAAGCCTGTAGGATGGGTTAAGACCTTTGAAGGAAGAATCTTCCATCTCCCCTCTAATGACCTGCCTCCATAGAAGTCCTGTTCACTTTTTGCATGAGTTCCTTAGAGATTTTCTACTAGATGCCCAGAACTGGAAGAATCCAGAAAGCTTAGACATTCTACACTTAGAACTCAAGGATTCCTTGCATTAAATTCTGAAACAATTAGGACTCAGATTTGAAAAATAGTTGTGAGCTTCCTAGAGAAAGGTAATCAGAAAATGAGCCTGATTCACCCCTTTCCAACACGATCAACCTGGCAAGTGATCTATGTCTAGGCCTCAGGAAGCAGACTCAGCTTTGAAGATTTCTCAAGAAACTTCTCCAGTGTTAACACCTGATATATCTAGGTCCATCTTATAAAGGTGCTGCTAATACTAAATGAAGTTTTTTTCCTAATAAATAATTTCCAAATATATATGCCTTCCATGGGAAATTGTTGATGTGTTTTATAATAGAATGAAACATATACATTCAAAAGATAAATGAAATTACCCCCTTAATGACCTCAATACGTATGTGGTCGGCAGCTTACAACAGACTTGAAAAGAAAATGGAAGAGATATTCATGCAGAGAACCTCAGATCCTAGGAGGAGACCTGCATAGTTAAAATAAAACATGAGCAGCTTTCAGGGCTTTATGTTTGGAATTATCAAAAGAAAAATTTAGAAGAATGACAGACAATAAAGCATTATGCTCACCTTTGTCATTGCATATTCAAAGGGTTATTGAGACTTTAGCAAAAGAAATAAAAGCTATGTTTTATGCATATAAATGAACGCAATGCTTTTGAAGTAGCTGGGTCTGCAAATCAATTGCTTCTGATAGAGTTCCAGGTTAGCATCAGAGCAACACCCATAAGAAAAGGATGTAAAGGAGGGAATATTTGTAGATTTTGTACAATTTCTACCCAGTGGAGAATAAGTGAAAAATTACAGGAATCATAGGTTTACCAGTTATCCTGAATTGCCTTTGAGATGTAATCATATAAAACATTGACTACTCAATCAGAAGTTCAAACTTTAATATAATTTGTTAAGAATATAACACATGCCAGGCGCCAGTAGCTCACACCTCTGTAATCCTAACAACTCAGGAGGCTGAGATCTGAGGATCGTGGTTCAAAGCCAGCCCGGGCAGGAAAGTCTGTGAGACTCTAAGAAACCACCCAGAAAACCAGAAGTGGTATTGTGGCTCAAGTAGTAGAGTGCTAGCCTTGAGCTCTTCAGCTGAGAGATGGTGCCCAGGTCCAGAGTTCAAGCCCCATGACCCACAAAAAAAAAAAAAAAAGAATATAACACGTTACTTTGTAACACTGAATCCATACCTTGAGCAGAGACTAGGATTATATCTACATTGTTGCCCTCTTAAAATATTATTGGTTACATTAAAAGGGAGAATATCATTCAAGTTATATTGCACTGATAACAATGAACTGCACATGTCAATGGACATATTAAATTGAAATCCTGTGTACAACTATTGGAAGACAAGAAAAAAGAAGAAAAATAGAAGAGAAATAGTTTCACCCATAACCCAGTACATATTCAAATACTAAGTATAAAAATTTGAACTATACCAGGAATCTGTACAAGAAAAGGAAAAAAAAAAGAAAGAAAACCTCACGGGGCTATTTGGGAAGTAGACACATCCAAAATTTTAGCAGGACCTAGCATGCATACAGTCTAGCCACTGTGAATTAGGCGTTTATTTACCACACGGTTGTCAGTAGATGCATACTGTGATGAACAGAGTTATAGCCCAAGTTCACTGTTCTGTAACACCAGTAACTTTGGGGTCACCTTCACTGAGCATTCGAGCTCTGTACTAGTCCTTCCCTTACCTCTCATACAGTTATGCAATAAAGCTACACATTCACACTAAATATTTACTCAGAGACATTCAGGGATAGGGTAAGTAGGACTGGTTAGGTTATAAAAAGTGCCACTATATAGATGGGAATTTTTAAAAAAGTTATTATTATCTTTAAGTAGTTGTATAAAGAGGTTTTAATTCACTGTGTTGGTTTATGAGTACAATGTTTCGCAATCAATGTCACCCTTCCCATCATTTTCCTTCATCTCTCCCAACCCTAATCCATTCCAGTTTTCACTACATACACTGAAAATTGTGACTATATTTGCCCACTCTTCCTTTCCCCATTGGTATGTTCCCCTTCCCCTTTTCCCCCACAACAACACAATTCCAGCTTCCTGGAACCCATTTCGATCAATTATAAGTTCCCTGTTCATGGAAGTTATACCCTGCACGCACCAGGACTCCTTCCCTGGTTATATCATACTTCAGTCAATTTGTGTACATCTATATTTGACCTTGTTTATATTTAAAAAAGAAAGTACCAGTAGTTAACTGCTTATTACCTTAGCTGTGTGCGTGTGTGTGTGTGTGTGTGTGTGTGTGTGTGTGTGTGTGTGTGTGTGTGTGTGTGTGTGTGTGTGTGTGTGCATGCCAGTACTAGGTCTAGGTGCCATTCCTTAGCTTGTTTACTTGAGGCTAGTGTTCTACTATTTGACCACAGCTCAATTTCTGGCTTTAGGGTGGTGACTTAGAGATAAGCTTGTATATCTTGGACACAAAGTGAATTAACATGGTTGTTACTTTCCTATGCTTCTGCTCATTATTGTTCATTTACCTTTATGATTATTGCTGAGGATAATTGGATAACATACATGAGGGAATTTTTCAAATTTACCTGGAGTGAAAAAGGATAACCCTGAGTCACATAGGGATTTCATTTTCGAAATGGGCATAGGAAGATGAAATGTGTGTCCTCCCCAAGACAGCAACAAATAAGTAAATTAAACCTGATTACAAAACAGAGGTCATTATACAGCAAAAATACTTTATTTCCTCATGTTGAAGCAGAATGTGACAGCAACTGTGTCCAAGAAGCACAAAGAGTCAGGGAAGAAAAACTCAACCTAAGCTTCCTGTTCAGTGTTCTACTGAGAATTGACAAAACACAAGTTATAATAGAAAGACAAAAGAAACAACAATTTCTAAGATCATTTGGTCTCATGTCTGCTAACATAGCCCCCTGCATTCATTGGAGATGTGTTACTTTCTCTTATTTAGGTGCTGTTTTACTAGTTTTAAACGAATCAGTCCATTCTGACTATTAACATTGGGCCTCCATAATGTCACATGACTCTAAGAGAGAGCTCAGATATACAAACACATCCACTCAACACCTACCTCCCACAGTCTCCTCTCCTGAGATCAAGTCCTTCGATACTCTCGTAATAACTACATGTATCTGCAATTATGCGTATTGTGATTCCACTTAGCTAATTGTACCCATGGAAATTAGTGTGTTTCTCTTAATTTCCTTCAAAATTCATTTTTCTATGGCAACTTAATTGTGTTATTAGGCTGCCATAGAGACAAAGAGTCCCAATTATGGTTTTTTTTCCCCTTCAGGAAAGATAGACGCTGCTGTTCTAGTTAGGTTTACAAAGGTATAGACAGCACTTTTAATTAAAAGACTTCATCTTCTGAATTGCATTAATATATCATTTAAAGCAACTTTCATGTAAAATTGGATTTATTAGAATTTCAAAATAAAGTATTAGATTAGGAACCTCCTTCAAGGAAACCTTCAAAAAAAGATACTGTAGAAGTATTCATGCGTGTCAGTAAGTCTTTTATGAACTTTTCCACTGATGGAGAAATCCATGGATAGAAGCTCATAGAATCTTCCAGCAGTTTGGCTCAGATTAGATCTTTATAGGGATTCTTTTGAAATGATACTGTTGGTAAAGGCATTTCTGCCAGACAAGGTCCCCAGAGCCTTTAAAATAAATTCTCTATCCAGCCAAATGTTATCTAAATTCTTTCCTTGGTTTGCACTTAACAGTTAGTCTTTTTTCCCTTAGTAGTGGGGGCTTGAACTTCGGACCTTGCACACTTGCTTAGCTTTATCACTTAAGGCTGGCACTCTGCCATTTAAGCCACAGCTCCACTTCTGACTTTTCAATGGTTATTTGGAGAAAAGAACATCACAGACTTTTCTGCCCAGGATGGCTTCTTATCATGACCCTTAGATCTCGGCCTCCCTAGTAGCTAGAATGATAGGTATGTGTTGTTTAAAGACACGAGTTTCAGGCAGTCTAGAAGAGCCACCAAGAGTGTTTCCTTGCAACATTCAACACTCAGTTTTGTTTTTCATCTGGGCTGGAAGAGAAGCAGTTTTGAAAGCTTGATAAATTATGCAGCTCTGATGCTATAGTGTAGCACTTTTGCATGTGTGGTGCATATTACCAATTGTGTTAGAAGTTAAACAAGTACAGACGAAGGCATTAGCTCTGTGGAGAAGCCTTACATTCTCCACTCAATTTCCAGCATGCTCTTAGGTCAAGCCGATGTCTATTCTTTGTCTAAAAATGCCCCACTGCTTTCTTAGGACAACTGTAATATACAAGTGGTTTTATCTTTCTTGCTGTTGTTTTTAATGTACTTATAATATATTTATATCATTTTTTGTTTCTTTTGTCCATTTCCCCCCATGGTATAACCCCTGTTGTCACTATATTTGATTCCGGTGCCCTGTATCTTACATATAACATTTTTCTAATTTGGGGAGAGAAAGGGAAATAACAAAATGCTGAAATAAGGATACAGGTTGAGCAAATGTAACAATGGAATGTACAAGACTCTATGGTGAAAATGAACTCTACAACGTAGGGAGATGGGAAGGTAAGGATGGTTGGTAGGGGAAAAACAAAGGAGGAGGTAACAATGCTCCATAGGAAGTGTACTCATTACCTTATGCATGTAACTAATCCCTCTGTACAGTATTTTTACAATAAAATATATACAAAAAGAAAAGTCCTGTGAAATTTACAAAAAGAAAATGGTTGGCTTTAGATGATGACCTTTTAAGGTCAGAATTGATGATACAGATACTTTTATAATGAGGAGATAGGAGGAAACATCATCACCAATTGAAGGCTCCCATTTCCAACATTGGAGGTATAATCCATGTCATTAATCAGACAGAAGACATATGAAGCAAAAACTAGATTGCTTTTGGAAAAAATTTCCTTCCTTCCTTCCTTCCTTCCTCCCTCCCTTCTTTCCTTCCTTCCTTCCTTCCTCCCTTCCTTTGCTTCTTTCATTCCTTTCCTCCTTCCCTCTGTCCCTCCATCCTTCTTTCCTTCCCCCTTTCCTTTTTCATTCCTTCCTTCCTTTCTTTTTTCCTTCCTTCTTCTTTCTCTCTCCTTCCTTTCTTCTATCTTTCCTTCTCTCCTTTCTTTCCTTTTTTCTCTGTTCTATTACCTTAAAAATATTTATCTAGAGGTTAGAATGTTCAACAAGAAATGTACGCATTATCTCATTTGTGTACCTGTAACCCCTCTGTACATCACCCTTGCAATAAAATAAGAAAATATGCATCCACTCAGTACTCTAACATCCAAATACTTTCAATTTCATCACAGCATCACATTGAACAACAAACTTCTTTTAGCTCCACACAAATAACTTGGCTTACATAAAATCTCTAATTTGGAGATTTTTGCCTCATTTTCTTTTGTAAGTGATATTTTTGAAACAGATTCTATTTTGAGTGCTTCCCGCTTTCTTTAAAAGCCCTGGGGCTCATGGAACCAGGAGGCCTCAACAGCTTCCCTCCCTCTAGCCTACCTGACGCAGGGGAAGAGCTTACATAAGTTTGCAAGTGACAAAGAGAACCATTCTTCTTTCTTTCTTCAGAAAGAATTTATTGTAAAGATGATGTACAGAGGGGTTACGGTTATGTAAGTCAGGTAATTAGTGCATTTCTTTTTGAACACTGTTCCTCTTCTCTTGCTTTCTCCCAGTTTCCCCCCCCAACTCCCTCCCCAACAAGTTGTAAAGTTCATTTCCATCACAGTGTCTAGTGAGTATCACTGCTGCACACATTCACCTTTTTTCCTACCATCTCTGTGTTCCCATATTCCTAGGAAGTGTAATATGGTACCTTTCGCAGACACTAAATTTACTTTGCAAAGAAATAAAAGAAGTATGTGTTCTTTATGTAAAAGCAATGTTAGCAAAGAATGGTTTGCATGATTCCCCTCATTTGATATAACTAGAATGTGCCTATAAATCTAAAAGTAAACATACCGGATGGTAAAAGACAAAAATATTACACTTGGACATGATAAATTATACAGGACTCTAGGCATTTGCCCAGTGAGACCCAAGGAGGGTATTCTTAGGAGATGATCACAAAGGCTCAATAGCTATTTGCATGTGATCATGTAAGATGATGTTTATCAAAATGAATCCCAAAAATTGGAAATGAGAGCTTTTGTGTTATTTTTCTTTTTCTCTCTCCATTGTCACTGTTTTTTATTTCTGTACCTTTTGTCTTGTGTGTAAGTTTATTTATTTGGGAGGAGTAAGGAGGAGCACAGAAATGGAGGGACAAAAGTTGAACAAATGTAGCAGCGGTACTCACTAGACACCATGTTGGAAATGAACTGTACAACTTGAGGGGTTAGGAGGGGAAAACTGGGAGAAAACAAAAGAAGAGGTGTCACTGTTCGAAAAGAAATATACTCATTACCTGATCTATTTAACTATAACCCCTCTGGACATCACCTTTACAATTAAAATAAGTTTATAAAAAACATGATCATGTGAACGCAATGCTACATGATGTACAAACCACTTTGTAAGCATGAACACTCATAGTACACCTTATTAAACTTGTACTCTATGCCAGAAACTTACTTCTTGGGCTTCGTATCATGCTCTTTGTATGTTTAATGGTATTTAGGTTTGCTCGCAGCCTCTGAAGTGGGTACTGTTAATTCTGTGATGTGATCATGCAATGTGAAGTACACACGATCACAAATGCTGTGTTCCTTTCTTTTTAACTTTTTTTGTTATTATAAAGGTGATGTACGCAGGGCTTACAGTCTCACAAGTTGGGTGGTAAGTACATTTCTTTTTGTACAATGTCTCCCCTTCCTCTCTCCCAGCTGCTCCATATCATCCCCACCGCTGTATATGTTTCTTGTGGTTACATAGCTAATAAACAGAAGCACCAGGACTTGAACCGAAGACTTCAGTCACAGAACACACTCCTACATGCAGATAACAAGCTCTCACCACAGTTCCATGTGGAAGAAAGCTACAGCTACTAAAGGGCCAAAGTACTGCTCAGTTGTGTGGTAGGTCAAACATTATCTAGAGATGAATTACAAGTGGTCTTCTTTGAATTCTTGGAAACAAGACAAAGGTGGAACATAAGAATAACTTTACAGAAATGGGCTTTTTCCATAAAGTTTGCATAAAGCTCAAATGTCCACAAATAGGTCTTTCCTGAGAGATGCAAAAATGAGAGGCCCCTGGTGACAGAAAAATTCTTTGGGAGGCCACTGCAACTGAAGTAACAAGACACAACAGACATGAGTCTGTGGGTCTCAAAACCCAGTACCCTGGACAGCGACCGCAGAGCCTTTCTTAGAAACATCAACTCTGTGCTCTTACCCTAGTACATTCACTGTCAGAAACTCTGGCCTTGAGGCCCAGAAAAAAAAGTGTATTCACCCCATTTCCATGTGATTCCGATGCTTGGAACTTGAGAAATAGTGACCCACAGCTAAGGTAGGAAGGTGTTTGCAAAATTGTGGAGGAAAGGTAGTGAATGGGAGATGAAAAGGTCATCCTCATTCAGAACACAAGAGCAAGAACTCCAGGTCAAGCTGCAGGCCGGACAGTCAGAGAGTGAGACGGATATTGGAGAAGAAAGTACTCCTCTACAAGCTCTCAGACAACAACCCAGAGACCAAAACTGCTGGAAGATCTATCCTCCTTAGCCAGCAAAACAGCCAGCTTCAATTTGCATAACTCAAAGAACTGGATCTCCAGGCATTTACATCACCAGGCTGACCCCAAAGGCCCTTAGCTGTGCAACTGGAGCTAAATCTGACTGTCAGGTTGGGAAGCAGTACACAGCTCTTCAGAGCACATAGGTCTAGACATGGCTGAGTCATGTGTGGGTAGCAAGGGGCTGTAAATTCATGCTTCTGTGAACATTCCTCAGGGTGGGTATTGTGAGTGTTCATTTTGACTGTCTTGTGTACATCTGTTCACACGAGGAACTTTCTGCTAAATATTCATATTCATGAGTAGGATGAGTTAATGGAGCCCAATGTACAATGGTAGTTTACGCTTTGAGAACCAGGTGCCAATGGCTTATACCTGCAATCCTAGCTACTCAGGAGGCTGTGATCTGAAGATCTTCATTCAGAGCCAGCCCAGGCAGGAAAGTCTGTGAGACTTTTAACCACCAGAAAACTGGAAGTAGCACTGTGGCTCAAGTGGTAGAGTGCTAGCCTTGAGCTGAAGAGCTCAAGAACAGCATCCAGCCCAGAGTTCAAGACCCGCAGGCTCACACCTGTAATCCTAACTATTCAGGAAGCTGAGATCTAAGGACCATGGTTCAAAGGCAGCCAGGGCAAGAAAGTCTTTGAGACTCTTATCTTCAATTAACCACCAAAAGACTGGAAATGGAGCTGAGGCTCAAGTGGTAGAGTGCTAGCCTTGAGTACAAAAGCTCAGGGAAAGTGCTTATGCTCTGAATTTAAGCTTCAGGACAGGGACACACACACACACACACACACACACACACACACTAATAATAATAATAATAGGTGCTTTGCTGGAAAAAAATCTAACTTGTTTAATACACTCTATTCCAAATGATCTGATTCTAATCTACAGAGCTCCTGACCTTTCCTAATCTCTGAGATAGTTTACAATTCTATAAGTTGCAGATAATGCCCAGGGAGGGGAGATCATTCTTGTCTAATGACCTGTGAATAAATTTTAACCTGTGGAAGGCCCGTGGACTACCCCCTCTCTCCACAGCCAATTATCTGCCTGCTGAAACTTCATTTTAATATTCATCTGTTAAATACGCATACTGTGTGGGGTTTCCTTTGAACAGAGTGCAACATCTTTCTAGTTCCTTCATTAATAATTAAATACAAATGTAATGTCTTAATTTGGTATCTGTATGGGAATCATGATTTTGCCTTTCTTGAAATGTTTTATTTCAACCCAAGCTTGACTAGAAATTAGTACCAAGAGCCTCTGAGAGATACGGAAGCTTCATAATCTCTCCATTCTGCTTCTTGAAAGGTGCCAGGGGACCTTCTCCATTCTTTTCTTTAGTTCTCCAAACTAAGTCATCATAAAAGCCAGTCTAAGCCCCAACCTCTCAAATCCTTTTTCTGAAATACTAGGCTAACCGTTGCCGGAAAGCCATAACCGGTTCCCAGAAGGTTCGGTGGCGCCACCATGCTGGTTTCATTAGTAGAGATAGAACATTTTACCCTTCAAGAGTTGTTTTGTTCTGTTGTTCTGTTAGGAGAAATCTATATTTCTTTAACATTTCTACTTCCTGTCAACCAAAGACACTGTGCTGGGCCTGCTTAGTAACTGCCAGAATAAGTAATATGTCTATACTTCAATTGTCCATTTTTTTTCCTCTTGCTAACTAACACGCAATGCCAAAGACTAAGCAAAGGGGTAAAATTTGTTTTAGCTCACAGGTCTGGAAGTCCAAGGTCAAGGGGGGCATACTGAATGGTGGTCTTCTTGGTGGCAGAGTCCCCAGGTGATACAGGGTGTCCTTGGGTGAGGGACACAGAGCATGTATGTATATGCCCTGCCTTCTGCTTTCCCTACTTCCCCGTGCCCCCCCCCATCTTTGCATGGTAGTGACTAGGAAACACCCCAGGGCTTTCTGCATGGCAGGTCATTACTCTAGCTGTGAGCATTACCAGCCCCTTTCCCTCTTCTTGGAACACCAAGGATTCAATCACAGATGCTCCTCTCTCATGACCTTATTGATTATTATCACCTGGTCAATTCTCTGCCCCTAAAATCAGATAATTTCTCCTCTCCAGGCTTCACCATTCATATTAAACTGCAACATGAACTTCCAAAGTGGACAAATTGGTGACTTTTAACTGGGGGCTTTGGGGTTGCTGTAATCAGCATCAACTGGCGCATTTCAAAGTTCCACAAAGAAGCATTTTTTCACCTCGTTTTGCTTTATGTTTTGACTCAAATTAAATGTATATATAGATATGTAGATATATGTTAATATATTGTATATAAAACATATCATATATAATATAATATCACATGTAATATCTATGATATATTTACACATACAAACACACACACACAGAGTCACAGAGTTAACTACAGAGTCCCAATATACACAGTTCCAGAAAGACTCTTGGAAACAGCAGAAAAGCAGAGGATAGCAATCCTGGTAAACAGCTCTACTGTGTGTAGAAAACGTCCAGCTACCATTCCAAATTTGAATAAAAAGCCCATTCATACACAAGGCCTCTCCCTTCATCTCTGCCTTCAGTGTAAGGGGCAGTGCAGTTCATGTAAAGTGGATTAGAGCTACATTTACATTTGGAATAAGAGATACTACAGAACACTTGTGAGAAAGTCAGAAGCCTGCTTGAAAGAAAAGGAAAGCATGATCCAAATTGACAAGGCAAATGTGACTTTCCAAGTGTAGGTTCAAGTACATTTGGCAACTGAAGGGGTGGTACAATGCTGGATTTCTCCTTGAATTGTCACTAAATTAAGGATGGTTTTTCAGTGTTCTATTAAATGTATATCTGAAATCCTGAAGAGAATCTATTTGCTGAACTGCAAAAGAGAAATAAAGTTGAAAATCTTGTGCTTTTAAACAAAAATATAGTAAGCAGCTTGATTTTCCTCCATGAGGCCTTTAAGTGTTAGCAGTTACTGTTCAGGGGCATTGTTAATTCAGGGAGATTTGTTTGTTGTAATTTCTGAGTACAACCCTGGAAATGCACGAACAATTCTTTCTGATGCCACTTGGGTATCCTAACCAAAAGCAATTTCCAGCAACTTCTACCTTCACCTAGAAACTATAGGTTCCATGACATGCTTTTTCTTTTCAGGACCAGCTCTTGTAATTGCAGGCAGTAATTTAGGTGATTGTCAAGCAGAGGGTATTCAAATACAGTGCATCTTTGGAAAAGTAACACCTGGCCGTACGGAATCTTTCCATTTCCAGCCAAAAAAATAATTGAGTTTTAATAGTGCTGTTTAATCTGTTTCATATTCTTTTTCATAAACAATGTATATTCTCTCTCTGTTTCCTTGTGGCATTATATCTATTATACTTTCAGCTGACCAGAATGGTGCTGACTCAGAAGAATGCACTCTCTCTCTCTCTCCCTCCCTCCCTCTATCTCCCTCCCTCCCTCCCTCTCTCTCCCTCCCTCCCTCCCTCTATCTCCCTCTCTCCCTCTCTCTCCCTCCCTCTCTCTCCCTCACTCCCCCTCCCTCCCTCTCTCTCTCTCTCTCTCTCTCACACACACACACACACACTACTTTTTTACTTCATTCTTGTGGAGTAGCACTTGTCTTTCACAAACTCCCAGGAGTTTAGATTAAGATACCCACTCCTTGAACTGCTCACTGCACACAAAGCAGGACTGGATGGCTGCACAACCTTCCTTCCTGGCCATGCTTGAGGGGTGGGGGTGGGGGTGGGGCTTTAGGAGGATTAAGGAGATAACACCAAGGCATGACTTGTACCTTCTCCACCCAGTCATCTCTGGCAAAAGGGGAGAGAGATAAGGTTGTCCACAAGGGAGGTAAACAGGTTCCCTGACATCATTATTTCTGAGACAGACAGCAAAGTCCAGCTGCAACAGGACAGGGAACAAATCCGAGCAGAGAGTCTTCATGCCCTGCTTTAGGTTCTGACCACCCTCTCAGCCGCAGACAGCTTCTTACACAGCAGAGATGGTGGAATTGGTTGTTTTTGTTTTCTTTTGTCTTGTTTGTTCATTTATTTGTCTTTGGGAGGGTGAGGGGGCGGGACACAGAAATGAAGGAACAAAGGGTGAACTGCAGCAGTGCTGCTCACTAGACACGAGAAAATGAACTCTCCAACTTGTGGATGGGGATAGGAGGGAAAAACGTGGGGGTGGGGAGGGGTGGCGCTGTCCTCAAAGAAGTGTACTCATTACCTAACTTATGCAACTATAACCCCTCTGTATTTCAGCTTGATAATAACAATAAAAATTAAAAACAAATTTTAATAAATCACAAACTTACTTACACCTATCTTCAAAGGTCATGAGATTGATTTTCTTTCCTCCAGGGCAGGAAAACAGAGGTAAGTAACCTCTTTTATTGCACCTGATGTTAAGATGTGCACAATAATACTATCTAACTGATAGGATGATTATAAAGTGTGTATAATTCATCTGCGAGGGCTGTGATGAGTCAAAATTATTAAAGCTAACGGTTACTATAGTAACCATTAGAGTTTTTTTTTTAAATAAGCAAGCAATAGCTACTATCTGCAGATTTCTACACTAAAGTCAAGTTAGATTAAATGTCTGCACTGACAAGATTTCCATTCACAATGTGTCCAGAGACAGCTAGGGTGTTCGACTTGAGTCGAGAGCGTGCTGAAGCGTATCTTTTCTGACACCTTGCTAACATAAGATGAATCTGAAAGTGACCCTAATCCTTGGGGGAAATTCACAAATATCTAGCTGACCACTCACCTGGAAAATGTGCTTGCTAAGAGGTCTCGACCAGTGATTGGAAATTTAAATTTGAATATTTGCCTTCCTACCATGCACTAAGCATGAACTTCAATGAGAAAGGTGCACCTGGATGCAAGGGAAACAAACAGTAAAAACACACCAAGTAAAAGCAAATAATGAGCAGGGCACTGGTGGCTCACGTCTGTAATCCTAGCTACTCAGGAGGCTGAGATCTGAGGATCACAGTTCAAAGCCAGCCCAGGCAGGAAAGTCCCTAAGACTCTTATCTTCAATTAACCACCAGAAAACTGGAAGTGTGGTTCAAGTGGTAGAGCACTCGCCTTGAGCTGAAGAGCTCAAGGACAGCACCCAGGCCCAGAGTTCAAGCCACATAACACACTCTCTCTTTCTCTCTCTCTCTCTCTCTCTCTCACACACACACACACACAAGCAAATAATGATACATACATCAACTGTCAACTATAGGGCAAGCAGTTCTATCGTTTTGTTTTTTTTGTTATTGTTCTTTGGTTTTGGAATCTAGGTTTCAACATGTAGTCCAGGCTGGCCTTACACTCCCCATTTTCCCCGCCTCATTCAACTTCCAAAGGGCTGGGATTACAGGTGTCTACCACATGATTGGCTGATGCCAGCTGTTTTACTACATTTGTACACATGATGTCTTTGACATTACGGACGGAAGAGGCTGAGCCCACAGAGGTGAGCCTAATGTGTGTTGACATACATTAATTATATTCACTTTTTTAGCATTCACTCCAATCCTCCGCTCATAGAGCAGTGAAATCTATCAACAAGAGGTCACCTCAGTAAGAACTCCAGAATTTGAATATTAGCCTACACAATGCTGGGGCTTCTGGTACAGTTAGACAGCCAATACTTCGGACCACAGTTAGACAGCCAGTACTTTGAACCACAGACTCAGAACCAAGAAACCCAGAACTTCTACTCTCTCTCCCCTCTCAGCTCTTTTTCTGCAACATGAGGTAAGGGGAACTCCAAATCCTCTGGGTGTTCGTGGGGCCCAGCCTTCTCTGTCCTTCAGACAGCCAAGTGGCTGCCCAGCGCTGTCCAAGCAAGGCAGTGCTAGAACAGCCCCTGCTGTACATTCCACCCAATGAAAACAATTTGTTCTTCACCATGAGAGGAGGCCTACGATTCATCCATGGGGACAAACTAAACAACCTTCCTGAAAAATTACAAAATTGATCAAGCAGCTGGTGCAGGCTTTCAAATAAACAAGAAATGACTATTTGGCTTGCTGGCCAAATGCTCAATAAAACAACAACAACAACAACACTATATATATATGTATATGCATATGCATATGTATATGTTAAAAACATTACATTGCAAAGAGATTCTAAACACGTGTATTAAAGGCTGTGATCCTAAAGGAATGGCTTACAGCTTGGGTTCTCCCGGGTCCAGCTCCAGGAGTCCCCTCCCAGAAGAGGACCAATGGCAGCCAGTACAGGCATCTGGGACCAGCTATGGGGCTCATACCTTGTTTTACAAATCGACATACAGTGAAAGCCATGCAAGTAGTTTTTAGAATGCACTGGGGATTTTCCCTCCCCATCCTGTACTGTGTAGCCTCATGTCTTCCTGCTCCTTCAGCTTCAGCCCAGAACCTCAGAACCCCACTTCTCCTCCCCTCCCCTTTTCCCTATTGTCCTGGCCTCTTAATTCTGAGGATGGCATTGGTCCACTCCCTTACAGCCCAGACTTCCATCCATCAGATCAGAAGGGAGGGATGGCTTTTACATTCAGTGTAAAGCTGACTTTCTGGAGTTGATCATCCACCCGTGTTCCTTACGTGCTATGTTCGAGCACTCCCTGGCCCATGATTACAGAAGGCAGGATGCAAATGGAGTTAAAAGGAGCAAGCTGAGAAATGGCGCAGTGATAGTTACAGAACAATTGGAAAAGAAAATAGAGTTTAAATGTGGAAAGGGAAATTTTTTAAAAGTGCCTATGCATTTCTACTTCTGAGCCTTGGCCCTTCTGTCCAAATTGACTTCCCTTTTACCTATCTTCTGAGACTTAGATACTGCCAACATCTCCCAAATATCCCCCATGAACTTAGTCACTCTAAAGTTTACTCACTAGTATCTTTATTAAAAAGAGTATCAGACTACAACCCAATTACCAGACTATTTCTATCAGATGGTTAAGGTCCCTCTAGTAGATTCCTCTACTAGATGATGAATTCTCTTCATTCAAGGACAAAGACAATGTTGTATTTTCATCTTTGCATTTCCAGGGCTAGGAAACTTGTGGGAATATGGTAGGTGCTCAGTTCAACATCTTCATATGAAATCTAGACTTAAAAAATAAGGTTACACAAGAATGGGGAACATTTTGAGGGGAGCCCGCATGTGGAAGAGAGGAAAGGAATAGGGAAATTGGGCTGACTATTATAGACATAATATGTACATGAAAATAGCATAAGACAAACTACCACAAACTATTACCCCAAAAAAGGGGTAGAGGGAGAGGGGCTAACAGAGTAAATGAAAGAGGCAAATTTGATCAAAGAACAATATAGGTTTGATATAAATATCCACAAAGCTCCTTTACACAACTAATTTGTAGTTACTAATTTCTTTATTTTTTGGCAGGTTCTGGGCTTGAACTCAGGGCCCGGGCACTGTTCCTGAGCCTCTCTGTGCTCAAGGCTAGCGCTCTACCACTTGAGCAACAGCACCACTTCCAGCTTTTTCTGTGTATATGGTACTGAGGAATGGAACCCAGGGCTTCATGCATGCTAGGCAAGCACTCTACCACTGAGCCAACTTCCCAGATATAAATTCTTTAAAAATATTGTTATAAGAAACTTTCATTTACCCAGGTACCAGTGGCTCATGCCTGCAATATTAGCTACTCAGGAGGCTGATATTTGAGGATTGTGGTTCAAAGCCAGTCTGGGCAGAAAAGACTGAGAGCTTTTTATTTACCAAAAAAAGAAAAAGAAAAGAAAAGAAAAGCCAGAAGTGGTATGGTTTAAGTGGTAGAGTGCCAGCCTTGAGTCAGAATTCTAAGCAAGAAAGTGAAACCCTGAGTTCATGCCCCCATCAGGCACCCATACACACAAAACTCTTCTCTTTGGTTTCTGTAGAGATTTCATGGTGTATGCATGCATGCGTTCAAGTGCGTGTTTGTACGTGTGTGTGAAAGTGTGACTGAAGAATCTATAGTTTCACAGACAAATAGGTTCCCACACTCCCACAAAACTTTCTTTCTGATTAAAAATTCTCTGAGCTTCTCACAAGATCCTACCAACAGAAAGCCACATAGACGCTGTGGTCAGTGTCTAGATGTTTCTCTGCTATTTAAAGGTCAACATGGTGAGCAGGAAAGCGATGCTGCATGTTGGAATTGATTTCTGTCAGCCACTGGCTAACGAAATCATTCTCACTCCTTCCTTTGTTGTCATTCAGCATTTCTTCAGTGAACACCTCGCTTGCATTAGGCTGTGTCAGATGCTGGAGAAGACCAGCTCCTATTTTATAATCCCTTCTAACAGAAAGTAGGTAATGAAGAAAATAGAGGATTCCCTGGAGCAGTAAGTTTCCTGTGACAGGTGAGCTCAGTATGGAAGAGTAAGAAGGTGACAGTGCACAAAACCCCAGGGGTCAGGTGTTTACAATAACAGGAGCTGGACAGGCCAGGAGTGGAGTGGGTGATAGGATGTGCTGTTGTGCAGGAAATAACTGAGCATGGAGAAAGGAGGGTCCCAGATGTGAGATTTCATGGGCCCAGTACCGTATGCCCCAGGACTAATCTGCTGAGGAGTGCATGCTCTATTCGCTGCTTCAAGCAGGGAAGGAAGCTGGGGAGATGTTACTTTATAGAACACAAGGCTCAGGCATACAGCTCTCTGTGGAAATCGTCGGTGGAAGAGACTCAAAAGTGGATACACTGAACCCCTCAGGAGGCCTTCTAGTAATCCAGTGGGAGATGTCTTTTATTATGGCATGGTGTGCTTTGTGGATTCCAGATTGTTTCCATGTACCTTCAAGGGAGGGGGACGCGTGCACTTGGTGCCAGACATTTCACTCCACTAACTCCCCTCCACCGTCCATTCTTTAAGCAGAGAAATGGTTGGGATAGCCGGAATGAGCCAGAATGATTGTTTTTTTTTTTTCAGGCCATTTGGGATTTTATTCCTAGCTGAAAATTTGGAAGCAAACAAAATGTGTTACTTAAGTATAAGATCAAAACCTGAGGGTATTTCTACGCATTTCTTTAGCACACGTCAGCCTGTCATGCTTGTGTTGTCCAGGCATTGTGTGGAACTCTTAGTTTTATGCACACATCAGTGGACAAGAGAGGAAGAAATGTTTAGACCAGCTCCTCAAGGAGCTAGAGAGACACAGCCCCCCTTTCTCTCCCCCCACCCTTAGACAATGGAGTCTCACAAAGCTAGAAATCCAGGGAGGTTAAGATGTAAGGTCAAACGTAATTCTCAAGTGTGGAGGCTCAGCCTTTCCTCTGTGCAGCCTCTGAAGCCCCCAAAGAGCCCCGAGCCTTAGTCTAGTGTGGTCTCTTTGTGTTACAGATGAGAAATTGAAGTCCAGGAACAGCAGGATCTCCTAAAGAGAATAGCCTGGATCTATACTCTTGCTGTTGCCTAATTCCACTGAATTCAGGTTTTCTAGGAAGCCCCAAACCATTACTTCCTTACCACAGAACCTCCGCACACATGTCTAAATACATTCATGCATATATAACACGAAGCTCAACACAGGCCACTTATTTGGGACATGAATCAGACCCCTGCTCTTTCTTCAAGACAGATGTAGCAAAGGATTCAAGAAATTCTTGTGTATGGAGATAAGAGTTTCACAGATATCTCACTGAATACTAACTACCATTCTGTAGAGTTGCTGGGTTACGTAAATACTGGATATCTGTGTTCACATCCTGATTTAATCCATCAGCATAGAAAAGAATAACAAAACAACTCATTTTTCAGTATCCACAGGTATCTATTTTAGAATGAGCTTCAAGTGAGCTTTTCAAAACCATTTCCTGAGAGGCCTAGGATACAAGAGGCAAGATATTTTTATAAAGCCCCAGGAAGGGCATCGTTCATGAATGTACTCTAAAATAGTTGGCAGAACTGTGGAGGTTTGAATGAGCTCCACTCATTGCCTACAGCCGTGGCCCATCTGCCTCTCAAGGGTGAGGCCCCGAGTTGGAATTCTAGTACCACATCCTCCCCAAAACTTTCGATCCACCTCTGCAGACAAAAAGCCTGGCCTGGGAATCATACTCCTTCACATGCTAGCAATGTGAGATCCGTCAAGTTCCTTCACCTCCTGTGTCTGTTTCTCTAATTGTAAACTGGGAATAGAAACACTACCGAGCTCCTCAGGATGCCATGAGAAAATGATTTTGCATGTAAAAGGCTTACAACCTGACATGCTACCTGCCCCATACGTTGGAAGGCCGTCATTATTTTTATAATTTCCTATGGTAAAAGTCAAGGAAGAACTATCGTCTATTCACTGGCCTGAGAATGAGGTTACTGGCACAACCACTGATAGCTGTTCTCCTCGTTCGTTTCCTGGGTGGAAGAGGTCAGGAGGTTGCTGGTTTGAGGACATCCCAGAGAAGCCATCCCAAACAGTAAGACAAAGAACTGAAACAGCTGGGGGGGGGTGGGGAGTGCTAAGCAACAAGCTATGGATGGCAGTGTCAACAAAATGGATGCATCTTGTTTCAGGCCAGCCTGGACATGAATGAAAAGTCCTAGTAAAACAAGTTATGAGCCAGGGGCCAGGGGCTCATGCCTGTAATCTTAGCTACTCAGGAGAAGGCTAGCTAAAGATCCCAGTTTGCAGCCAGGGGAAACAGAAAAGTCCCTCTAAGACTCTTATTTTCAGTTAACCACTCAAAAACTGAAAGTGGAACTGTGGCTTATTGTGGTAGAGTACCAGCCTTGAGCAGAAGGGACAGTGCCCAGCCCCATGACCAGTACAATAACCAATAATAATAATAATAATAGCAATAATAATAATGACTTCAATGTATATTCTACAAAATTAACAAAAGTGAGGGAACATGTTGGGAGGGATGGGTGGGATGTTGAAATGCACTGCATTCATATACTGTATTGTAAAATGGCATCTCCTTCAAACAATGATTTGAAGATATTAAGGTATTGATAATAAAGAAATAGTTGTGACATGAATAAGGAAAGCTGAAAGGGCCAGGGCTGTGTTTTAAGTAGTCAAACACCACCTGCCTAGCAAGTAGCAACACCAAGAGAGAGAGAGCAAGAGTGGGTACAAGTGAGACCAAGAGAGAGAGGGGGGGAGGGAGAGAGCGAGAAAGCAAGAGAGCGAGAGAGCTAGAGAGCAAGAGAGTGAGAGAGAGAAAGAGAGGGAAGGAGGGAGGGAGGGTGGGAGGGAGGAAGGGAAGGGAAGGAGGGAAGGAGGGAGGGAGGGAGGGGGAGAGAGAGAACAGACCATTTTAAGGTAGAAATTAAAGGAGGAAGGTGTGAACTGCAACTGCACGCATGTTCACAGGACACTGAGCTCACAGTATTCTTCTCTGTCCCTGACACTTTGTTCCCCAGGAAAAATAAAGATAAACAGAGGTTTTTATAGGAAGTCTTCCATATTTTCAGTCTTGATGATGAATCGAACGTCATTTAAACACTTCATCATCGGGTGAAACATCTGAAAGCTTTTTCCACCGGATTCTCAAAAGATGGTGAGTCCCAGACAGTGGCCAGTTCCCATGGTCGAACATCAGTAGACCAACAACATACCTCGAGCCAAGAGCAGAACATCCTCTTTCGGAACCTTGGCCCTGCATTCAGAAGGTTTCCAGGGTAACAGGAGACACATGCCGGCAGGGAATGAGCTGGCCCTTCTCAAGAAAGCCACTGCTCCTGCAAATGACCCAGCGGTTGGCTGCGAGCTACCTTAGAGCTGGGAAGCATAGAGGTAAAGAGTGTGCCCTGCTGTCGCACACCCTGTTCTCCATGTACCTTCCTCCTGGGATCTTCTCCTGCCCGCTTTGGAATCCCATGAACTTGAATGTAATGTGAATGTCAGTCAGGTATCTTCTATCTCTTTGGGATCTTAATTTGTTTGGGGGTGGGTGGGTAGAGATTGATGGAGCAGAAAGCAGATTCCTGGTGTCCCAATCCTCTGCTTAAGTATAACTTCTAATCATTAAAAAGAAGTCTTTGATCTCTGGCTAACTGGGGTGATGGTTCTACTTTCTTCTGAGCCTAACTTTCAGCCACAAAAACTGAATGCTAATAACCATCTTTTGCTTCCCATTCAAATACGAACCTTCCCAGACATGCCGAAATTCCAAAATCAGGTGTGTTCAGGGTATTACGATCTTAGATGATAACTTGTTCTCTACAGCAGATTATGTCTATGATTTTTATTTTATTTTATTCTGTGCCAGTCCTGGAGCTTGAACTCAGGGCCTGGGCACCGTTCCTAAGCTTTTGTGCTCCAGGCTAGTGTTCTACAACTTTGACCCACAGTGCCATTTCCAGATTTTTTTAGTCCTTCGTTGGCAATGAATCTCTTAGCCAGGCATCCTCAGATCTCAGTCTTCTGAGTAGCTAGGATTACAGGCATGTACCACTAGACCTACCTAGCTTTGCCTAAGGTTTTAATGGATACATCAGACTTAAAGGCTTTACACCCTAGTTGGCAGGCTATCTGGAGGAGAGGCTGTTTGTTGGATCTCTCACCAAGTTAGGCACACAGATGTAATTCGCTGAGTGTATCCAGTATCTTGAAACTGAACTAAATAGTGGCCAAATGGGCTTCGGATCCTTGTGTTCTGCTGCCTTCTGAAATGCTAAATGACATGTGGCCTTTAATGTGTCTCTGCTCCATGACAAGTATCACCATAAAATTGCAACGATCACCATAGTCCGACATAGCACTTCAATGTAATTACCTAGCATGGATTTGATTGTAATATTGTCACAGCGCTGGTTCGAATGAGTCATCTGGATGAAATCTGGAGAACATTTAGTATCTTCCTCTGTATTTTTATGTTTGTTTTCATTATATTCCTGTGCTATAGCTACTTAAACACATAATATCATTACAGAAACTCTACAAAGTTAATGATTTAAGGTCAGGCGTTTGGGAGAATAACTTAATTTATTATGTCGCTCTCAGCCCAGTACACTTTTCTCAGTAAATGAACCTCTCCCTTTTTTTCTGTACTGAAATCATTAAAATTCCTGCTGGTTATTCATTCATCCCAGGGATGAACTAACAATACAACGCTCCCTTTCTGTTTCCCACTTGCCTACAGAATAATATTCTGATGTTTTATCAGTGTCTGGAGGGGGTTTTCCAGTCTAACCCACTGCTATACTCTACCTTCTTTTTTTCTTTTTTTTCTCTATTACTTTTTTCTGGAGGTACTGGGATTTGAACTCTTGAACTTGCACTTCGTAGGCAGATCTTCTACCATCCATTCTTATCATCTTTTCCTTGTCTCTGTGTACTTGCATTTAATTCCCATGGAACATCTTTCCATTCTTCCTTTTCTTAAGCTTTTCTGATGGTATACATGAAGTATGCAAGTACATTATGTAACACACTGAGAAGTAAATTAAAATTTGTCTCCGCTTCCCTTGTACCTACAATGCAAAGGCTTTAAAAAGTCTTTACCTCAATGCTGCCAGAAATATTCTTCACAGCCTATCATTGGAAATATACCTATGCAGATTCTTAAGTTTTTTTATATGGATGCTTATTACTATAATTTTTTTCAGTTCAATAAGATTATTAAATACATTATATTCCTTACATCTAAGTACATCCAATCAAAATGGAAAAGAATAATCATATTATAACTTGTGTCTCCCAATACGATTCACTATCAATTATAAGAAATACTATGCTCTTTTGAAAAAACCCTGAAAATCAGACAAATCTTTTGAGTGTTTCTGGCCTATATAAATATATATGTTTCATTTATGTTTTTATTTTCCCTCTTTATAGCTTTTACCCCTCTGAGCTACCTTGTTTCAGATATTCTGTGTGACCAGCTTACATTGCTCTCTTCTTTGGATGGATATTTAAACCTTTAATCCAAGAGAATCAAGCCTACATTCTCCAGCCTCATTGGTGAATCTCATGACTTTCTTCTGACCAAAAGATGTGAGTATAAGAATGCCGATATTCCTCTAGCCACCTTCTTAAAAAGAGGGAGTATCTTCTAACCTTCCCATTCCTCCTCCCCGCCCCGCCCCCCTGGTAAGAAGACAAGCACGGTGGTCCCCATCTTGATTCTAGTAGGTAAGAATCAAGATGGCAGAGCAGAGGAAATGAGCTTGGAGACAATGTGCAGACAGTCCTCACACATGTCTGAGACCACAAACAACTCTCTCTCTCTCTCTCTCAGTCTCTCCCATCCATCCATCCATCCATCCATCCATCCACCCATCCATCTAGTTACACATACACATGGCTAATGTTCTGTTAACGTCCACAGATATTTTTCCTGTGACACATTCAGGAAGCAACTCTCTTGTAATGTGGTCATTTGTCTATGTCAGTATTTTTTTCACTTTGGTGATTAATTTCTTTAATTGTGCTCTTAAAAAAAACCCTCTACATCCAATTTCATTTCCTTTGTAGAAGTCAGTACCTATGTTATTAACTCACATTTACTTTTTTAAAATTATCACCACTATTGTTTAGAATTAAACCATTCAAAATATTTCCTACCCACCCTTACCAATTATTGCAGGGTATGTGGCAGACAACACATGTTAAGTATTCCACCCAAAATCATATTGACAAAACATAATCTTTCCTTCTCACTTACCTTTACTCCAAAAAAGATGGATATGATATATAAAAGCTAAACAAAACATACAAAAGTGTGATGAGAGAGACCCACAGATGGTTTACTCTCATTCAAAGTACTGTTGGTTTTATTTTGAAAAGCTGGATAACTACTTGGAATAGACGTTCATCCTGTAAAACATTTTTAGAACAGACATAGCTAATCATTTGGGGGTAGATTGCAAAATCTCTCTTTTTTTATCTCAGGAAAGCTATGCTAGCTTTAACCCAAACTATGCACATACACATACACACATGTACACACACACACACAAACACACACACACACACACACACACACACACACACACACACACACACACACAGGGTCACTTCAACAGCTCATGTATGAATTCTTGAGTAAAAAACAAAACAAAACAAAAATAACATAGATATGACATTGGATGTCAGGGTAGGGGGACAAGATGTTTTTTCTTGGTTTAACAAGCTCTATCATGACCATACTTTGCTACTCAGAGTAGCCAAGTACTTAACTTATCTACAACTGGGGGTAGAAGAAGACAGTATTTTAGCCTCAGGTGTGAAAAAGAAGAAGAGGAAGTGGAACCGAATAGGGGCATTGATAGGTACCCAAGATGAGAGAAAAGTAAAGCAGGGCCGCCTGCTTTTCCCTTGAGCAATAGTAGATTGGATGTGTGATTTAAAACATAAAGATTGTTGGACTTGATATTGTATAAGTACCTATATCTGTAACTCTGACAATGTATTTACATCTATTGTGTCCTGGATTTTTATTATACGGGTGCCTCTTTGCCTAAGTGGTATTTATGAATGATGATAAAAAGGAAAAAAAAAGCTCTAAGAGCAGCAGCTCCCTCTATTGATCATCTACTGGGCCTCAGGGGAAAAAAAAAAACAAAGAAAAAAAAAAACCCAAGTTTCTCCAACAGTTGACATGCCTGAATCAGAGTTTTGCCACAGGACAAAGGTCCCCCCGCCTCCCACCCCCCCCCCCGCAAGGAAAGTGTCAGAGCCATCATTTAAAGCTATTTTTTTTTTCAAATTCAGAGCCAGAATTCATAATCACGATGTTAAACTTTATCAAATTAATCCATGCATGCAAATTTCTTTCCCAATAACTTTTTAAGGTTATTGTAAATCGAAGTGATGTAAATTAAGGCATAATTTACATGTTATAAATTAAATAGTTTTCGAGAACAAGGTTCAATAAGTTTTGACAAGTTTGTAATCACTAGTGTAAAACTAGGAGGCTTTCCATCACCAAATAAGGTCTTTTTTTAAAAAAAAATTTTTTTAGCTTATCCCAACCCCACTTAATAGTGCTAGACTTTCAGCATCACACATTAGCTTTGGCTTGTGGAGAAATGGCATTGTGATGAAACTGTACGCTGTGTTCTGTTGTGTCTGATGTCCTTTGATGGGCAGTGAAGATTCAGCTGTATTATTGGGCATCCTAGCACAGTGGTAGGTTGTGTAATAATAGAGAAACGTATCAGTAGCAATTTCATCATTGTGTGACCATCTCACAGTACACTTACAAAACCTATATAATCCAACCTACCAATCTGATACTATCTTTGCACATGCAATCATCATCAACAGTATGGGAGGAATAACTACAGTACTATTTATGCCCTGAAACATTCATTTTTCTCAAAGTTATCAATATGCAGTTCATATAGATTTTTCCTAAAAGCTTACTCATTTTACCAATTATACCTACATTTATAATTCTGATTAAGTTTTATGTATATGGCTTTGTAAAAGTTAAAGTTTAGGTTTAAAAAGAATGCAGCTATACAGTTGTTCAAACAATATAAGTGGGAAAAGACTCTTCTAACACGATTCAATTACCTTGATGCCTTGTAGAAAATCAATGTGTATGTGTGCATCCATTTCTGGACTCTATTCTGTTGCATTGATCTATTTTTCTACCCTTACACCAAGGCGATACACACTTGATTACTATAGCTTTACAATAAGTATCTCAAAAATCTGGCATTGTAATCCTTCAATAGTGTTCCTTTCCAAGATTGTTGGGGCTCAGACAATTCTAGGTTGTATACATTTCCACATAAAGTGTAGAATCAGCTTGATAAATATTTACCCTCCTCCCAAATCATGCTGAACTTTGAGGATTATATTAAACCTACAGAACAGTTTGGGGAGAATTGGCATAACAATGTCTGCCAGGGAGCATTCTGGGGTCTAGTCATACCCCACATAGATGCATAAGGCACACACAGACAGTACCTAGGGCCATGGGCCTATCACATCAGAAGGATTGACAACAGACAAGAACTTGGCATCAAGGTGTTCCTGCTCAAACACTTAATAACTACTCAGGAAATGTTAGTTTTAGTCTACATGGGAATCAATGTCTCTTGCAAAAACTCCAGTCCTAGTTTCTTGGTCCCTACATGGGATGTCTTTCTATCTTACGAAGGGATGATCAAAATGGGGGCCTCCTGCAGGAAGGTGTGGTACTTCCCAGACAGGTGAAATATACACACACAAATCTTGACTTGCACTTACTATTTAGCTGATATTTCATCTTTTTTTAAAAACCTTTTTCTAGAGGAAGAGAGCTTAAAAGCAACAAGGGAAATCTAATAATTTTGATCTCATGAATTTCTATTGTAGTCAGATACCATAAGCTTGCTTGAGAATGAATTCCATTGCTCATGCAAAAGGAGAAAGAAATTTGTTAGAGAGATACTCAAGGCAGGTGCTGTGGGCTCACATCTATAATCGTAGCTACTCAGGTGGCTGAGACCCTGGATTATGGCTTGAAACCACCTAGGCAGAAGAACACATGAGAATCCATCTCCAAAATAGCAAGCCAAAGCTGGTCTGGAGGCATGGTTCAAGTGGTAGAGCAACAGCCATGAGCTGAACAGCTGAGGCATTGAGTTAAAGCCTTTGAACAGTGTAGGACACATATATAATTATTAACGATGATGGTGATGATGATGATGATGATGATGATGATGATGATGATAATGATGATGATGATACAGATAGTGGCCACATTTTTATTACTCTTCAGATTTTTATAATCCATACAGAAGTATCATTAACAATCTGATTCCATACCTTATTTGTATCTCAGCATTATGTAACAACCATACTACCTTCTTGGGAGAGAGTGAGGGAATTAAGGTATAAGCAATCAGGACAGCAGCAAAAAATCTTCCTGGAAAGCAGTGGAAAGAACAAACTGGCTTTCACTCCCATGTCAGCTCCAACCGTGGGAGTCTCAGCTGTGCATGCCGATTGGTATTTCAGGTTTGACAGCTGATTGAGACATAGGGTTCTGGAAAGTTCAATTTTTCTTTAAAATGTTTGCTTTGTTTTGTTTTGCTTTTCAATCATTTTGAGGCAGAGGCTTGATAGGCACCCCACAACCCTCTTCAGTCTTTTGCTGCGTACTTCAGTCTTTTACAGCATGCATCTTAGATATTTATGTGTACCAGTAGTCAGCCATATCTTAGTAGTTGTAAAATCCCTTCATTCAGGTCTTAAATGATTCTGGATATCTTACAAATGTAACATCTATTTTAGAGGTCAGGAAGTACAAATCAGTGTACTGAATGGACTCCTAACAGATACGGTTATTTGGTGTATTTTTAAATTAGGAGCTATAAGATTAAAAAGAGGGAGAAAGAGGAGGGGGAAGGAGGAAGAGGAGGGGAGAGGAGGAGGAGGAGGAATAGCTGGAGGAGAGGAAGAGGAAGAGGAGGAGGAACAGGAAGAGGTGGTAGTTTATATGTCTAAATGGTTTAAGATACTACAAGATGTTCCAGTGTTGTGGTCTCCTTCCTACATGACCACAATTAGCTAGAGAGGGCCAGAGCACACTGCCCTTTCCACCATGAATGTGCGCACACCTGGCTCCCTTCCCTTCCTCACCTGAGCTTCTTGACCCCTTCAAGGACCCAGACTGTGTGTCTTCCACTGTAAGCCCATCGATTCTCATATAAGCCTCTGTGAGGCTCTACAGAGATGACGCTCACTGCCAGGCGCCCACACCTGCACAACTCCCTGAACCTAATTTCATCTTGTTATTACCTTTCTTTAAAGCTCTCTCACAGATGACATATTTCAATCCCATATGGCTTAGATTTTTGTCTTGCTTCAACATATTGCCCAACCAGAATTAAACCAAACCACCAAAAATACACACCTACAGGACTGGTGCTACTCTGTATTCATGCCCTGGTGGGTGTGATGGGAATCCATGTGGGAGAGAGCTAGCCGCCAGCATCGGGCATTATCTTGAGCAGGACATGGAGAATTGAATCCTAAAATGATCAGAGTGCCTTTCCTCTTGCAATGCTTGTTAAACTCCAGGGGAGTGCTTACAGCCCTAAGAAATTGAGAAACAGGCTCAACCGTTACAGCCAGACCTCTTGGTACTGGGTGAGATGCTGTGATTTCAGGAGAAGGGCAGAACTAACATGTGAATTGAAGCTTCAAGAGAAGCCCTGCTGAAAGCAGAAACACACAGCTCTACCTTCTAGCCCTCACGTCACACCTCGGCCTGCTCAAGGACTATCTCTGCAGAGTCTTTAGGAAAAAATATCTACCTCCCCTCTGCCCAGAGAACCTGGCCCTGTAGGGACATTGTGCAGAAGTGGCAGAGATAACTCAGGGACGGTAAGGAGGGTCTCTGTAGGAACTGCAAGCTAAAGAAAGGGAAGGTCTAACAAGTGGGAGCCTTACCCACTGTCTGGACTCAACACATTTTGAGACGCAAGTCACTGCAGAAAGGAGCCAGAATACAGACTGAACTGTGGGAAGAAGGACGATGGTAACCACAGCCCTCAGGTCCTTGATGTCACTTAGGTGAATAAAGCTTTATTAGAACAGGCATATCCATTCTTTCACCCATAGACCTTCTCTGCTTCTGCATTACAATCTCTGTTAGTGCGATTTCAGTGTCCTTCGAGGAAACATTTACCTATGCTGACTGACTATGTGGGCTTAGGCTTAGACAGTGAGGAGAAGGGACAGGGATAAAGAAGAACTTACATCACTGAGAGTCTATCATTTGCTGCTTTATGAGTCAGAGTTCTCTACACACAGAACTAGTAGACATTACATGTACTGGGTATGTATAGCAGGATACATGTACACACAGATAGATAGATAGATAGATAGATAGATAGATAGATAGATAGATAGATAGATAGATAGATAGATAGATAGAGGTAGATACTAGATTTAGTACAATGCATTGGTTCACAGGATAATGGAGACTGAGGGCTGAGAGGTTCTATGACAGCAATAGATCAGGAAAAGCAGTGGTATACAATTCACTCTGAGACAGAGAACCCAAGAACCAGTGAAACCAGTGTTTAAAATCCCAGCACAAGAGCCAGAGGGAAAAGTCAACGAGGCAGCCTGGCTGATAGGCAGGCTAGCAGTAGCAGAGGGTGAATTCCTAGCTTCGTCTGCCCTTTGTTTACGGAGACCCTCCGTGGATGGGATGATCTTCACCCACACTGGATGACACTGGTCTAAGAGAACATCCATCTTCCTGAGTCCCTAGATTCAAGCAATAATCTCCCCCACAGACAGCGAGACAGGTTGATACAACACGTAATGTAACAGCACAGTACTCTCATCACATCATGCCTATCGAACTCAAATAACCCTACAGAATAGGAAGCATCATCACATAGTATATAAACGAGCAAACCGTACTGCCAAGGACAGAAACATCCCGGTGCCTCTTGGTGACCTTTGGGGCCAGGGACCCTTTTCTCAAAGTCCATGATGTCTTTGCGACATGCATTGTAGTTCTGCTTTAGAAATGTGATGTGTGTTGTGGAGGTTCAGAGAGAAGGCGGCTGTGGGCACTAGGAGGCAAAGATCCCACCTAGCCATTGAATCATTTAAAATGCCTCAGGCTCTTTTCTTTCACGAATGCTCATTGGCTTCAGTGAGTAGGAGTCCTGAGGACTTCGAACAAAGAGCGAGCAGAGAAATAAAGGTCTCTGGCACAATGGAGTGAATGTTTGAGGAAGACAATAAAAACAGCTATACAGAAACTAAGTTTATTAGCATGAATATTGAAATCAGATAGTGCTAATCCCATGAAGAATATAGCAGCATAAAATGGAGCGGCTTTGGAATGGTCCTCTGAGAGGAACAGAGGGGTAGACTATAGACAGGTGGACAGAAAGCACCAATTCTGCAAGGCCTGTGGGAAGAAAATTCCCTGTGGACAGAACAGTGAAGAGTGAAGAATCTAAAGCAAAGGAGACTAAGAAACAAAACAAAAGTCAGCAAAGCCACAGCCTGGGGAGCAAGGGGTGGAGCTGAGCCCCAAGAATTGGGCTTGGTCAGGGGACGGTCAGGGAGTCACCATGAGAACTGATACTTAGAAAAGCTGATCCACAAAGACAGAAAGACACACACACACACACTCTCTCTCTCACATACACACACACACACACACACACACACACACACAGAAATGCACAGAGAGCTTGAACATGCCTGCCATACAATAATATGTGAATTAGGACAAAATTCAAGTTCAAGGAAACAAGTAAATCCATACTGAATTTAAAGATTCGAAGAGTAATAAAAAAAATCAGTCTCCTCCTAGTTAATGAAATAATTAAATAGGACTCAACGATACATGTACAATATAACCATCAGCTGCAGACTGTATATTAATTTCTGTTCAAACAGATCAATCATAAGAGGGACGCTACAGTGAGCCGTAAGATTCAATGTGTTTCTAAATATTGAAATCTTCCGCAAGTATTCTCTGAGGAAAACATAATTAAGTTTGAAATTGATATATTTTTTTTAAAAAAGCTGGTCATTGTTGGCAGACTATTGTTCCTGGCATTCTTTTGATTCAATCCCATAAGGTGTGTAATCCATCCCTCAGTACTTCACCCTCTGACTTTGAAAGGAAGACATGGGGTTTGGAGTTCTTTCTACCACCTAGGACTGGTTGAAGGGCAAAGGGTATTAAAAAAGGAAAATTATCCTCCAGAAGGGATTCTCAGGCTTCAGTATGAAGAGTGGCAACATGGAAAGAACGCAGCTTTCCAGCATGAGCTCTGTTTTGGGCAGTGCCAGGTAATGTCAAAGCAAACTAGGGAGCACTTTCTGGGATTTCAAATAAGTTAGGTTCCCTTGAAATTAGTCGAGGACAGAATGGATACATAAAGACTGTACACAGACACACACACATATATAATAATTATTTTCCTTTCATTAACAGTATTCAACTAGTAGGTGGTAGAGGAAGGAAAAGAATTTCTTGTACTAGAGAGCAAATGTATCACAAACTCTTGCAAACCTCAGTGGTTTGAAATAGTTCACATTTGTTCATGCTCAAATACCTGTGAAGGTTCCAGGCCAGCCCTGGCTGGTCTCTCATAGCTGGACTATGTACTCTAAGTCAGCTGACACAAAGCTGGAGGCTGGGCGATGTAGAGCAGATGTCTTTCCTATATCTTGTGTGGGTTGGCTGGCTCCTGTCTGCATAGAAACTAGGAATGGGTCCTAGGCTTCTTATTATCTACCATCCTAGCTCAGGCATGCTGTGATGGTTTCTGGGCAGGGTTCAATGATACAAAGTAGAAGAAATCATTGTAGCTCGTGAGAGCTAATATGAAATCAGGCCCACTGTCTCCCCCCACCACATTCTAGAGGCCTGGTATATCACAACGCCAGTTCACATGCAGAGGCAGGAAGTCTCCATCTTTTGGTGGGAGAGTTTGAAATTCACAGCTAATCTACTGCCTGTTTCTTTTAAAGTAGGGGGAAATACTTTTTGTAATTTATACATAATGGTGATAATAAAGCACATAATTACTTAAAGATCCAGAATACTTGTCATCAACTAGTAAATGTTAGTAGCTTGTTTGAATAGGTCCCTTCAATTTTTTCTATGGAAATTCAATCTCTAATGCAAGAGCTAGCTGATGGCTTCAAGATATGATTAGTGTGCTTATAAAAGAACTTGGTTCCAGTGGCTCATGCCTATAGTCCTAGCTACTCAGGAAGTTCAGACTTGAGGATGACTCTTTGAAGTCAGCTTGGGCAGAAAGTCCCTCAATCTTCTATCTCTGCTTAGGTACCACAAACTTGAGAATGGAGCAATGGCTCAAGTGGTAGAGCACCAACCTTGAACAAAAAAGACACTAAGTACACAGATCCTAAGTTCAAGCACCCAAACTGGCATATAACAACAAACACACAATCACACACAAATAAAGAAATAATTCCCTTCCACACTAAAATAAATGAAGTAAAATTTTAAAAGATATAAGGGCTGGAGAGGACGTATTAGCAAAAATTTGCTCTTCTTCCCTTCTACCAGATGAGGAAATAGTAAGAAGGCACCATGTTGCAAATAGAGAGCAGACCTTATCAAACACTGAATCTGATAGCCCAGTGTTTTTGGCTTTTCCATCCTCAAGAAGTATGAGAAGGACATTTTTGTTGTTTCTAAATCACCTATTCTAAGGCATTTTAGTAAAGAAAAATTAAACATTTTCTTCATAGGTTGTTTTTGTTTCACAGAAAAGTTCCAGATAGACTTCATTCTGGGTAAAAATCCACTTATGTGCACGTAATATTCTTTGCATCTAGTTTGGAAATGATGAATACTATCTGTGTAGTCAGCTCAAAAATAGGATGTTTCCATTGTGAGTTGAATACATTTGCATCTCTTCTGCAATGTGCTAAACTGAGAAGTAAGATATAAAGCCACAATCAAGTATGTATTGTCTGTGAGGTGCACCCGCTATCTGTGTAGGGTTTGCCTGATCCCTTAGGTCAAACTGGACGGATGGCTTGATGTGGGCCATGTTCTATCCTCATTGCTCTGTGAGGGTTTGAGAAAAATGTCCTGTCGATATTTGAGCACCTTGGGAACCAATGAGAGTATCTATAAATACTGCAGTATAATCCAGGCTTATGGTGGCCAAGTTATTAGGATAAACTGATCTTTTCTGAGATGCTTAAGAAGCAAATGAGTCAGTGCTTAACCAAGTATGGAAAATTCTGTACCCAACACAATACATTACTTGCATAAGCATCAAGAGTTGGAAAAACTTCAATGAATTTAGATAAAGGACTTTTTTGATCTGATATCTTTTCAAGAATACTAAGTATGAAAGCATAATAACAGCTCTAATAAAAAAAAGTATGCTATGGAAACAAATATGGAGACTTTCATCTCCTTAGTTATTCCATTAACAAATGATCCTTGAAGAGTGTGTTTTTTGTTTTTGTTTTTTGTCGGTCATGGGGCCTGAACTCTGGGCCTGGGCGCTGTCCCTCAGCTCTTCAGCAAAAGGCTAGTGCTCTACCACTTGTGCTACAGTGCCACTTCCGGCTTTTTCTGCTTTTGTGGTGCTAAGGAATTGAACCCAGGTCTTCATGCATGCAAGGTAAGCACTCTACCATTGAGCCACCTTCCCAGCCTAAGAAATTTTAAAATAAAGAATATTTTTAAATTAATGACCACTGTCCCCAAATGTAGAAAACTGTATTTAGGGTCTTGCCAGGAAAAAAAATGAGTTTAAAAAGGCAAGTTTCTTTTATTCTGAGGGAGTTTATTCCCACTGTTTGAAATTATTCTTTAGATGAGTTTCTGGACATATAAGTTATGAAGAAATACTTGTAGGAAGAAGCTTTTATGGGAAAATTGTATGCAAGTTAAAATGGATGCTAAGTACTTCCTCAACTGTAACTTCTAACAATCCTGTAAGTCAGGTAGCACTGTTGCTGGTTAGGAAATAGACATGGTAAAAAATGAACCAAAATGGGGTTGTTAGTGATCTGTAGGCAAAAATGGGAACCCCAGTTGTGTAGCTGGAATCCACACCGGGCTCCTTTGCTCCTTCATTCATGCTGAATAGCATATAGATGATTTGTAATGGCCCCCACAATATAAATTTCATCTTAACTTCTCAAAGTCACCTCATTTTTTAGGGTTTCTAGTCATGGGTTGTTTCTGGGTAAATACAGAACACAGCTGTGTTCTATTTTCTCAGATCCCATGATAACTTTTTAAGTCTTCCTTTTTCTTTGACTACTATAAAGAGTTAATACATTCAGAGTGTACTTAACACAGTAAGGTGTAGGACAAGAAAAAAGTTGCAAGAATAAAACTTTGGTTGGTCCAAACAATTTCCAAATGCTTCAAGGAGCTCTAGGATATAGTAAATTAACTCATTACAGGAGATATTTGAAAAGACTAGGTAGTCTCTCAGAAGGAATGCTAGCAATTAAAAGACTTTAAAGCATCAGTTGGGGGGAGTTGGGTTAAATGGTCTTCCTTCTAGCCTAGAGATTATATTCAGCCCAGTAAGTGTGTTTTCTCACTGAATTTCACAAGCATTTTCTAAAAGAAGGTTCTTAGCTATTCAAATGTCACACTGTGTATATAAACATATTAGTGACTTCTTCCTCATTAGACTCTTTTCTCCCTTCAATCTTGGTATCTTAGCCAGATTGGTATTCAATAAATGTCCATTGCTATTTTAACCATAGTTGATATAATTTCAAAACACCATGTAGTCTTCCAAAATAGCTGTTTCAGTTTTTTATTCCCCTGTTGTGAGGGAATACACTACAGGGTTTGAAGGAAACTCTGTCACCATAGTGGGTACAATCTGATATCATAATTATTCTAACTTTACATGATTAAAAGAAGTCCCTGCATCCTTATCCCTGGCTTCTTCCCCCTGTATCAGAGGATTAGTCTCCAATGGCTAATCAGCAAACGGATCATAATTAATCCAAACGCCCATTCAGAAGGACCTACCACTGATCAAGAGACTTTTTCGCCTTCTGACAAATCTTATCTTGGAAAGCTGCAATAAGCAGATTAAATAAATTGAGCTTTCTCTGTTTTAAAGGCAATTCTGTAATTTCAATCACAAAGTTTCCCAGGATTCTTAAACTAGGGCATGGATATTCTTTTCATTATTTCAAGAACATAGAATCAGTTTTTGTAGGGGGGAAACAAAAACCAAACAAAAACCACCTCTGTGATAGCATAGTCCAACCCTGAAATTTTGTAATAGCTTTCAATTTATCCAACAGCAAGAAGTATTTTCACATAGAGCTGTATAAATAAAAAGGCACCTGATCTCAGACAAGCTGTGTGCATTCCCAGCATTTCCATCGGTTACCCATTAGTATCCATCAAGATTCATAGAGGACCATCACCAACCCGACAGAAGATGCTCAAAAGGCTATGTTTAGTGATCCAAAAGTTCACCCTCGGCAAACATAAATCTATGGAAGCGAATCTAGAAAGAATATTTGTTACAACATGCCTTATGTGTTCAAGATTATTGCCTCACAGACAGTGAGAATTTTTCCTTTCTCTCAGGAATAACACTAGAGTCTGAATAGATTTTTCTCTTTCCCCTCCCAAATACATGTTGGGATTGCTTATCACTGTGGATGATGATGGTGACAGGAGGCAGGGGTGGCCAGCCATTACCATGGTTTCATTCCTTTCTAGTGGGGCTGGGTTAATCCTTCTGGCAGTTAAGTTCCATTCTTGAGGGACTGGTTACCAAAAGAGAAGGGTATCATAAAGTGAAGCTGTCCTTTGGTCTTTGCTGTTGTTGTTATTTCTTCTGGACAGCCTGCTTGCCCCTTGGTTCCATAATACTGGACTTTTAGGCTTATGACACTGAAAACCTGAATTTCCTTTCTTTATAAAATGCCCAATCCTGGATATTCTATTACAGCAAAAGAAAAATAGGCCCAGACAAATGCTCACACCTCACTATCAAAGACATTGATTGGCTGTTGAGTTTAACTGGATAACCTTTGCAGGGTGCATATCTTTCTGACGAATCATATGGATAATATCAAAACTGACTAGAGTTGGAGAATTACCATGTTAGTACGTGCACAACTCAGTATTCAGCACTCTCTCCAGGAGCATCCCCAAATCAGGAAATACCTAAACTTTGTTTTCAAAGTTCTCTTCTCTTCCTATCAATGTCTTCTTATGGCCTACCCTTTCCTCCTTAAACCCACCATTCTAGTCCTCACTTCAGCAGATTGTATGGGTGAATTCTTCTGTGTTCCTGTGAATAAGGAATGAATGGCTGGTTGTGAATGCTGTTTCCTGTGGTCCAATTGAGGTGGTAATGGCCTATATCACTAGTGTCTCTTCTCTCCCAGATTCATAAACATACTAAAATAGCTGCTTCCCAGAATTACTCCGACATTTGCAACTCTGGTTCACTCCATTATTTCCTCCCTGAGGCATGCTTAATGCTGTTTGCAAAAATGTCTTAACACATCAGATTTTAAGTCTTTCCAGATCATTGTCAATTCACAAATGCGATTCAGGGGAGGGGGGAAGTCCGTTCTTGTAACCAATAAAGTCTCTTTGAAAGCTTCTCTGAGCCATTGACCCATATCCAGCTTCTAATCTAAGTTTCTCCTTACATTCTATGTGGCTCTCATTGACTTCAGAGTTACCATGCACTTTTCCAAGAGAATCACAGGTATATCAAATGCCTCACTCAATTCAAAAGGAACCCTCACTCAGAGCTGAACAAAGGAAGAGTTCTTGGCATATTTTTTATGAGACATCTGGAATTCCAAAGAACTTTCGTCCTCATAGCAACCTATTGACTCATGAGAGATGTTAATGGTTTAATGAACTGTCCTCCCCCAAAGGCTGTGTGTTAAAGTGACTGGACCAGGAGGTGACCACGTCATCAATGGATTAGTTAGTGGTTGAATCCATTGATGAGTCAATGGCTACTGGATTGGCTATTAGGAGGTGAGCCTTGAGAGGAGTAAGTAACCAAGTCTCTGTATTTGTCTGTCTGTCTGCACCTCCCCCACCTCAAATTTCCTTGCTACTATGAGGTGAGCAGGTTTCCTCTGCTTCCCCTTTCCACCATCATGTCTCTGTCCTGTTCCTGGCCTTAAAGGAACAAAGTCAGCCAACTATAAATGGCGATCTCTGAAACTGGGAGCCAAGATAATTTTTTCCATCTTTGAATTGATTCTCCCAGGTACTTCTATCACAGTGACAAAAAGTTGACGAATGCAACACATGACACAAAAATCTTGCTCTGGAAATACTTATTTCTGCCAAAAAAAAGTAAGCACTGCCATGATGTCTATGTCTGTTTACTCTTTAGCTCCTTCCAACTGTAGACTATATGGCAATGTTGCACGCATAGATGTACCTGCTTCACAATCAAGTTAATAAATTTGAGTGGGTAACCATTTTTTTTTGCTTTTAAATAGAGTTCAAGTAGAAAAGGAGAGATTGCTGACCCATAAAGTCTAGATACAGGAGGAAACATTAAACATCTGTCTACCAGAAAAAAAATGTGTGTCGAGTGAGCAGGGGCACAAGAAGTGAAGCTCATTTTTTTTCCCTAACCCATTGCTATTTTTCTGCTCCCCAGAGTATTTCCCATTAAAATCCATCTGTCTGTAAATTATGCTTGCAGAACAGTAAAAATCATCTCAACATTTTCAAAACTCCTATGGAGTCTCACAAACATAGTAATGATAATGACTAAGATAAAAAGCAGTCACATGTAAGAGGTATACAATGTTTGGGTTTGCATCCGAGTTGTGTCCCTTGAAGATAAGGTACCAGACTGGTTATTTAACGCTCTGTGGCTCATTTTCCTCAGCTTTAATAAGGGAATAAGAAAAGGGTGTACCTCGAAGGGTCATTGTGGAGATCAACTGGGGAAATGCATGAACATGCTTAAATCAATGTCTGTTACCTAACAATGGCCCAGGATGCTATCTAAAGATGAAAATATTACTGTAAATGCTTTTCTCTCTCCTTTGGGTTGTCATGGATATAAATAGTGAAGTTTTAAACGTTACCCCCAACACACCTTTCAACTTCACGATTGAAGATTAATGGTCTCTTCTAAGTGGTAATATAGCCGATCACAGTGGGCTCTTAACATTGAAAAAGAAATCACCGAAGCCTACTCTTCACTCCTTGATTCTTTCTGCTGTGTGATGTAATAAAGTCATCACAGAAAACCCTGTTTGATCTTCCTTTTGTGTAAAAATTCACTTTCACTCCTATGTCAATATTTCTCCAAGTATGTCATAAAATCATTAGTTTTTGAGCCAATCAACTAGTCAGTCAATCACATTCACCACATAATCAAAGTTATGGTCCTTTTCCATTCTGGACACCTGAGAGATAGTCATCTTTCCCACACAGAGAAAGCAAACAGGCAGAGGATTAAATAATGTACAACAATCACATACCTAATCAGAGTCATGATTAAAATCCAGACTAAGTGATTTTAAATCTCAAGATTCTTGGGAAACAAGACCTTCATAACTCTCTCTTTGTACAATCCATTTTTCACTCCACCTCATTTTTTTTTCCTTTGGTCAGCTATGCTAGTCTACATTTGTTGGGTTTCAGCAAAAGACATTCATGTTTTTCCCATCCCCATACATAGGATGGAGACATGATTCATGTAAGACTTATCACCCACTCTTCCCGGAGAATTCCATTCCTCATAGAAATAACACAACTTTCAGAGTGAATTCTTAGAAAGATATTTATATTTATTTTTGCTTATGTGGTGCTGAGGAATCGAACCCAGGGCCTCATGCATGCAAGGCAAGCACTCTACCACTGAGCCACCTTCCCAGTCCCTCAGAGCGAATTCTTAGAAGTTCCTGGATCAAGGGTCACGAACACACAACAGGATCTATACCAGGGTGATCACTAGCTTACCATCGGCTAGATTTCTCATAACAATGCCATACAGAGAGGTCAAATCATTTTAGAATAACTGCATTGCCATTTATTTTTTGTAAATGCCTGAACCAAAAAGACTTCACAATTTTTCATGGAGTTGTAAATGATGAAATTATATATGACTAAATGCATCCCCAATGAAATTATATTTACTGTAAAAATGACTAATATGACACAAAGTCCGAGGTATCCAGTTAAGTGGGGTAAATATGCCAATAGACATTCTAATAAATATTCAAACAGTTTATAAACATTTATAACCAGATATTCTAGAAAAACTCTATTTGTGTGCTATCCTAAAGTAATCTAAGGTAATTTCCTCAACATCCGTCATGTCTAAAGCCAAATCATAAAGCTCTTGAGAATGTCCTTTGAGTATGCTTAAGTCAAGTTTATTTATGAGACCAAATTAGAGTAATGCCTCTCTTAGGCTTTGTACAATTTGATCCTGAAACAAATGTTTGGAATGAAATAATTAAAAAAAAACTTAAAATGAAGTTTATGATCATACGAATTACCCAAAGGCAGACTGTGCAGTGTTACACAGCATGAGAAATTCACCAACCCTCGAAAAAGAAAGATAAATGAGGGAAGGATTGAATAAGGAACAATAGGGAAGAAAGCCAGAGGTAGGTAGGGAAGGGGTGGTAGGAGAAAAGCAAAGGAGGGCGTAACAATGCTTGACAGAAAAGGTACTCATGTAACTATAACCCCTATGTACAGTATCTTTACAATAAAAAATGTATATTAAAAAAAGAAAGCCAGCTTTACACCATTTCAAATAGGAAATGTAGACTTTCCTCATTACCCTCACTGTGTGGAGCCTACAATGAATCTCACTGTGGTGTAATTCCTTCTGCCTGGGTTCAAGGCAGGTCTTGCGAGCGACTTCTAGCCAAGAGTTCATGAGTATCATGTTTACAAGAACACTGTTTTTTAATTCACACAGGATCTTATCTGAGAAGACAGCATGGTAGGCAACTTCTTTCTGGACCTTGATGAAACAAAAAATTGTTAGGAGAGCAGCATGGAAGAGAGAGCGGAGGCGCGGGGGACAAGCACTGGAGTCATACCCTGTCCAGATGTGGTCCTGAGCTGGGGTGAAAGGAAAAATCACAGATCTATCGAGTTGGTTTTTCAACTCTGATAACTGTGAGAACAAACATGTACTGTTTTCAGCGGCCAATCTGCAATTATTTGTGATATAGTGATAGTATGCCTTCTGTTGTAAAATTTGCATTCTCTTTATTTCATGTGTCTTGAGTCCTGTCACGTAGTAGGTCCACAGCAAATATGTATTGACTGAATAACTGAGAGTCATGTTAACTAAAATCTGATATGCCAGGGTAATAAATTGGTGTTCCTGGTTTCAATAAACTAGAAAAATCAGAAGATAAACCTGCTAAACCTCTTCATAAATCTTATGCTTCTGAAGTGGGTGCTGGTATCTTACGCTTGTCATCCTAGCTGCTCAGGAAGCTGAGATGAGAGGAACATTGTTTGAAACCAGTCTGGGCAGAAAAGCCTTTGAGACTCTCAAATAAACTACTCCAACTGCCTCGAGTTAAAGAAGCTCACGGATAGTGCCTACGCCCAGATTTCCAGCCCCCCAAATGGCACTAAACAAGTAAGGAAGTAACTATCTAATTAAATAAAAATTCTGATTCTGGAGAGCCAGATATAAAGGGGATTTCATGTGTACTATATGATTAGGTAGATACTCCAAACACTGTATAGAGGTTGGGAGTTCAACCATTCAGCATCTCCCCTTGAATTGTTTATAAGACATTACTAACTTAACAATGACTAAAGAAATGTATGTGTTAATTCATGAAAACCATTCTGCAGCTGCCTAATGCTCCCAAGAAGCCATGTTACTCTATGAAAATAAACACCTGTGCAATGTGGATATGTGTGTCTCTTGCTAATTAATGCATTTAAAATAAAAAGAAATTCCAAGTTTGAGGTGTGAATGAGATAGGCACTTATTATTACTGAAAGTGTTGCAAACTGGAATGAATCTTGAGAAAAGCAATTTGAAAAGTGAAGAATTATGTAGACCAACTCTACTCATACAGCCTTATTACTTCTCCTAGGAATTGATAAGAATAAAAAAATCAAAAGAAACATTAGGATTAAAGCATTCACTACAACATTTTCTGGAACAGCAAAAAAGTAAACAAAATGTGAGTCAGTAAGAAGAGTTTTGCAGATTATTGAGAACAAACTAATTAAATTCCTATAGCAAGTGGTTAATATAATTGTAACCAGCAAACCTAAAGAAATGACTTACTCACTTTTCATATATAGCATTAAATGCTAAGTGTAAAACACAAAGTGAAGTACAGCTTGAACATGGGAGGGAGGAAATGTTTGTTTTGCATTTGGGGAACAGATAGTGACTATGTATGTGTGTCTGTGTACACACACACACACACACACACACACACGCACACACATATGGCTCTATGAACTTACTTCATCCACCCATTGAATTTCCCATGACCTACCATGGACACAAATAAGGAGAAAAAAATTTGCCCCATGGTTATTTAAAATAAAAGCATGTACAAATACTACTCTCCAACTCTGAGGTATTTTGCAAGGAAAATGATTGTTTAGAAAACCAATTTGAAGAAGTATCATTTGATCTGTGAATGATGTCATAGTCCTCATTTTTTATGCTTTTTGTGGTGTGTGTGTGTGTATGTGTGTGAGTGTGTATGTGTGTGCATGTGTATGTTTGTGCATGTGTGTGTATGTGTGTGTGACTATGTGTATGGGGGTGTATGTGTGTGTATGTGTGTATGTGTGTGCATGTATGTGTTTGTGCATGTTTGTATGTGTGTATGTGTGTATGTGTGTGAGTATGTGTGTGCATGTGTTTGTGCATGTGTGTGTATGTATGTGTGAGTATGTGTGTGTATGTGTGTGTGCATGTGTGTGTGTTTTGTGCATGTGTGTGTGTGTGTGTGTGTGTGTGTGTGTTGGGGATACTAGTAATGTGCTTGAATTCATGGCCACCAGCTGGCATTTGTCTTTCATACTCACGGTTGATGCTCTACTACTTGAACCATGCCTCCTGCCTGGCTCTTTGCTCTTTAATTTGAGATGATAATCTTCTGGATTTGTCTACCCAGGTTGATTTTGAATCTCAATCCTCAGAGCTCAGCCTCCTAGTTAACTAAGATTATTGGCACAAGATACCCAGTATTTAGCTCTTAAAGTTGTTAAACCCATATAAAGCACAAGACATCAATTTGGTAGCCACAGGGACCGTGGTATTGGACTCATCTCCATTTACAGTCACAGCTGTTGGATGGGGACCACAAGGGGTGAGGAAACATACCAAATGGCTAGGCAACAGATCCTCAAGATACTCTGCTTGTCAATGGGCCAGACAGAGTAAGAGGAAAGAGCCAATGACAGCAACACCACAGATGTGAAACAGAGAGGAAGTGGGCAGGAAGTTGAACTGCTGGAAAAGTTGCAGCCTATAAAGAAGAAACGGTCAGGAGGTCGAGTCCCTTAGTGGTCCCCTCTAGTCACCCCCTGCCCTCCACAGTGCTTGGCTTAGCAAAAGGGGCTGGCCATACATAGTTCTATCATTGGGCTCTCACCATTAAGGTTTGCCAGCCCAGTTCTCCGAACATGGACACAGGAGCTCTTCCGGTTATATTTGCAGACAAAACCAGACCAAGAGTGGACTTTTCCACACACAGATAAATAAACAGAAAGTAACTAAAATAAACCATGAAAGGCTGCTATAAAGAGAAAAGGAAAGGAGCAGAGAGAACGTGTGTCAAGAGGAACTTGTTTTTTGCAAACATAAGAAAAAAAAGATTTGTGTATGAAAACAGTGTCAGGGAGATTATACCCGGCGATTTCAGCAAGCTTAAATATAAGTCATAGTAAAATGAGAAATGAGAGCAGAACTAGAAGACAGAATCTACTGGTGCTGTCTGTAGGATGGAAGGTTGCCCCAGTAACTGTGAAGAAGAAACAGTACTGCGAAGGTCAGGATGTGAGCGGACGGATGGCGATGGCATTCAGGGCAGATAGATATAAATATCAATAAACAATATTAAATAAAATGTACTGAATTGGAGCATGGCTAATATGGCAAAACAAAAATTGAGCGAATTAAAAATCCTCAAAGACCAGAATGAAAGGAAACCAAAAGAGGACGTAAAGAACCCTAAGTCCTGGAGCACTCAGTACTGGCTGAGTACTGTCACACCGTGCTGGAGTACTCAGTATTGTTGAGTACTGTCATGGGCTGGAGTGCGCTCACTGGCTGAGTACTGGTGTATACTTCTTACCGGTTCACTGGCAGGTTAACAGAAAAAAAAAAGTCTTCTATATTTAATTTTGTCAACATATACATTTCAAAAAAATGTTTCCAAAGAGGAAAACAAGGTTGTTGGTAGGAAGAACTGATGCTGCTGTGTATTTCCCCAGCACAATCCAGCAGCACAAACCAAATGAGGAGAACAAGGATGTGTGATTTCAAAATTCATTACCCAGCTCTGTTGTCATTTATGTCACTTACGGCAAGAGATAAATATGTTAAGGAAAACAAACTGGATAACCTTACTGAAGATACTGGCAGTGAATGAAGAAATAGTTTTGAGATAAAAATATTTAAAATTAATTGCCTGATTTAAATTATAATGAAATCTTGAGACTAAGGTCCAATCAGGAGATGCAGAAGGAAAAGAAAACCCCTGTAGAAAAAGATGTAAAGCAGAAGAAAAGGATGTAAAGCAGAAGGAAGGGAAGGAAGTAGCAAGGAAAATTCACACGTGAAAACTAATGATTATATCAGTAGAATCAGTGGAGACGTATGGAAAAGGCACTATAAAAGTATTGACTGAAAATGTGAGTCTATTTAGCTAATTTCACAGTGACAGGTCCTTATGACCTAAAATACAGACGCCATACCAGGTATTGACTAAGTCAACTGAACATAAACGAAGTATTTGATTGATAAAGAAGCAGCAACATCAAAGGCACAGAAAGTAGGGAAACACGTGCTTCATGGTTGTTACAAATCAATGGAAAACAACTCAATGGAAAAATAAGCAAACAATACTGATTAAAATGTCAACAGAAAAAGCACAGAAATATTCTAAAAATATCTGAACAGCTGTTCAACTTTACTCCAAAGAAGAAAAATAAAATGGCAGTGTTATTTCTATCTTTAACTTATCATCGTAGCAGAAAAGGAGACTGAGCCTTCATTATAGATACGTGTTAATTGTGTAATCAAGGTATTTCTTTGTGGAGAAAAAGAGAAACACAGATGAGTATAGCGGCACACACCTGTAATCCCTGCCATTTGGGAGACATACAGGGGATGTTTTAGGCCAGCCTGGGCACAAAAGTTAGTGAGATGAATGGACTCCTACCAATCCTTGTCACAAGTAGGAGAACAGGTGATCTGAGGGCTAGCCCAAGGACAAAGGAGAACCTATTTAAAAAATAAACTGAAGCATACAATTCTGGGCAGGGGGCGGGAGGCATGGCTCAAGAGGTAGAGCGGCTGTCTCACAAGATGAGGCCCTGAATTCAAAGCAAAGCATGGCTCACAAAAGAAAAAGAAAAAGAAGAAAAAGAGATAACACATTCAACTAGTACGGGAACCTAACTTTTTGATGCTATTCTTTATGCTTATGGAAATGTATGTTCCAAGCCTACCAGCCTTAGTGAAGATGTTGTTCTGAAGGTTTCAGGTTGACGCAGTCATTTCCAGTCAAAAGCTCTGCTGAACCAGAATGGAAAATCAATGTTAGGGAAGGAGTCTGGAAAGGACAGCCAGGAAGCCAGAGGGAGTCAGGAAGCCCCCGTCCTGTGTCCAGGCCAGTGGGAACTGGGCCAGGCGGCGGCTGCCTTTAGTAAATTCACCTCCTTGGAGTAAAATAGTAAATTTGTCAGGAATCCTTCCGGTGGCCATTTGTGATGCAGAAGTGTCTTCCAATCTGGATGCTATGATACTTCAGTCTTTCTCAAAGGAACTCTCTCCAGGTACTCAAAAGGGGTCAAGTGGAAAAGCATGGACAAAAGAAGAGGAGAAGAGGGGCAGGAGGCACTCAAGATTCCAAAGTCTGTCCAACAAAATTAAGAAGAGTACAGGAAGGGGTCTGCAGGGAAGGATGGTGAGAAGAGTGGAAGGGGGGGCATTGGTCTAGGAAGACACATTATATTCACAAACTGCTTTGTTCACTGACAACTCCTTTGTACAACGACTTAAAGAAAATTAGAGAAAAAGAGAGACATTGATGGTTTTGGTGGTTGATGGATAGTTTTGAAAGGTTAAATAAGGTCAAGGCATTTTTCAAAAGAACCTCTTGGGACTTTCTGAACACTACTCTCTGTCTCTGTCTCTGTGTCTCTGTCTCTGTCTCTCTGTCTCTTTCTTTCCCTTCCTCCTTCCCCCCTTTAAACATACATCTCCAAAGTTTCATACTCTGCCATGCTACCTTCTTAGCAAAAAGTCTGTAGGTGTTAAGAGTAACTTGCCAAGAAAACGAGAACAGGAAAATCAGAGCCAGGATTATGTCTTCCAGTGACTTGTGTATTCTTTCCTTTTGTATGCACTTTTTCAGACCTGGCAGCGTATCCTTTGCTTTGGTGGTATACGTTGGTAAGATTTATGAGAGCTCTGGAATATGGCTGGAGATGAAACATTTCTTCAACAATTAAATATTTGGAGATGTGATGAACAAAGCTCAAGTACTTTTCTCTGTGTGTAGGAGAGTCTGTTGCCTCAGGGTTTTTTTTTCAACGAACATGTAAATGCCAGGCATGAAGTGAGACACTAGCAACATAAAGAAAAATAGAGGGAATAGAAGAGTCCCATCCCTCAGAAAATCCGCAGTACAGAAAGGAAGCTGTAAGAGAGAAGCAAGGAAACAACCTTGCAGAGGTCAGTTCTCAAGGGCAAAGGCTTTGTTTCCTTGACTGGGAAATTTCCAACACCCGACAATAACAAAGAGGTTTAATAAACAGGTAGAATTCTGCATTTAAACAACATATTTTTTAATCCAGTCATCAGGCCACTACATATGTAATTCTTTCCTTCCTTCCTTTTTATTTGTGACCTTTACATTCACTCGATTCCTCCCAGCGCCACAGCCTGGGATACTTTACTGACCTATGCCATGATTCCCCATGGTGTTGAGTTTCCTCCTCTTTTATCAATCAGTTCTGAGGAGTCCCTGGGTACCCCAAACTAACCATGAATGAGAGTCTTTTAAACAAACACATCCTCTTTGCTTAAATGTATTCCCTTAGCTTCAAATATGAGAATTAACACAAAACCCGGTTATAAGAGATTCAGCAAGGGGTCAAAGAGAAAGTCTTTGCCTCACTTTACTATGATAAACATTTTGTAAAACGATGTCCATCCAGGTGGCAGATGCTGTAAAGAGCTTCCCAGGTCACCAGGTGCATCTCCCATTCACCCAGCAGCTGGGAGCACCCACCTCCGCTGGTTTTTGTCCAAAGTCATGTGGCCTCCTGCCAGTGATTTCACCCTGTACCTCATGGCTAGACCACTGGGAAGGATCATTCTTACCCAGAAGCCACCAGGAGAATCATCTGAAGCCCTTGTTGGAATACACAGAAGCTCAGTCTCTTCCTCCATCCTTCTGGGACCTCACGTCCTTCACAGCTACATCCATAAACTTTGTCTCCTGCATGCACACCTGGGTCTTAAAGCCCATTTCCGGGATAGGCCAACTTTAGACACCAGTGTTTCAACACTGCACTTTTCTACCACTATGGCCAAGCCAATAGACTTTGCTGACTTCATGTTAATTCTCCTTGACACAAAGTGACTGAAGTGGGTTTTCCAGCCCTCTCATTCAGTATGGGTCCACTCTTCAACAGTTTCTTACATGTATGAAAGGAAGAAAACTGGAATTATTACCCATCTGAAAGCAGCATATTTTGATAGCACTATTCAAATCCGATTTTCCTAACAAGATTACAACAATACATTCTTTCTTTAGCTTTGAGGAGAAATAGGTCTAAGGCTTTTGTTCCTGACTGGTTGTGGGTTCTTTCTATATAAAAGAGTCTCCATTGCCTGGAGCAGGGATTGATAGAATTAGCTGGTAAGAGTTTTATTGGGAGCTCCATGAGAGCATGGTGGGGGAGGGAGAGCAAATCTAAATGGAATAGAACCAGGGTGGAAAAAAACCTGGAATGCCTTCTAAGACGTTGTGAGTTTTGGAGCAAGATTTATAGGACCAAAGCAACCATCAGGCAGCAATGGGAGCTACTACAAGGATCCCAACAATCCTCCCACATCGACAGCTATTCACCTGACATGTTTTGTGCCAAGAAAAATAGTTGCGTGGTGTAATTAAATATGGTACGATGAGGGCAGCCCAAGAGGTCTCTTTCAGAGATGTAGTACTGGATACGCAATGAATCCTCTGTGAGATCTTCATCAGAGAAGGAAAGGAGGACTCTGCAGGGAGCTGAGCACTAAATGGTGGAGACTCAGTGTGTAGCACTTTTCTGTACCTGGCAGATATGGAGTACAGGATTCAAATTTGTTGAACTGTTGCAGGTATTGCTTACCACTGAATCTTCTCAGAGTGGTGTACCAACCATGAAATAATAACTATGTTTGGGTTGGTTAGTATATCAATGAATGAATGGAATAAAACATAAATGAAAATTCTATTATATTATTATCTTGCTAGAACTCAACATTAGACAATTAGGTTTCCTTTATCTTCCAGTTCGAAACGACCTCTCTTGGAAGTATCTTCCTTCATCCTTTCTGGTAGTGTTGTAAGATCAACATTTACGGTATGCAACTTCATAGGACATTGCTTTTGCTGTGTCCACTTCAATTTGAAATGACCTATTCTGTGATTGTTTCACCAATGTTTCCCTTTAAACCTCCACATATCAGTGGCCTTTTCCATTTTGTTCTGTTTGGTTTTCTTATTGCTGGAAATTAGTACAATGCTTGATACAGAGCTGACAATAATTGTTGGATGGATGAAAGGATGCATGAAAGCAAGGATGGATAGATATTGAACAAAGGAAAGGCAGATATTGAACAAATGAAAGAAAATAGGGAAGGTTGAGTGAGGAAGGAGGGAAGGAGTAAGGAAGAAAAGTGGAGGGGAGGGAAAGGGCAGGGAAAGAAGGAGAGGAGATGAGGAGAGGGAAGAAGATGAATGAGGAGGGGAGGAAAGGGAAGGAGAGGAAAAGGGAAGGGAGGGAAGGGGAATGGAGAGGAGAGGAGAGTGGAGGACAGGGGAGGGGAAGGAAGGGGAAGGAAAAAGTCAGAGGAGGGAAGAGAAGGAAGAGGATGTGGGAGATGAGGGGAGGGAAGAGTAGAGGGGAAGAGAAGGAAGAAGGAAGGGGAGGGAAGACAGGAGAGAAGAGGAGAGTAGAGGAGGAGAAGAAAAGAGAGGAGAGGAGAAAGAGAAGAGAAGAGGATATTACAGATATGAGACAGACACATCTGTTTCCCTACAATTCAGCAGAAATGGAAAAGGTAGAAGAGAATGCAAATCTCAAGAATAGGACAGGAAGTCAAGGAGACCCAAGTAAATGACAAAAAGTAAGATGTCTAGAAAAGAAGGCCTCATCTAGAAAAGGTGGATTCATTCCATTTTCTGCAAGTCAGCGTGTCACTTGAACCCTCCAGGCCTGCGACAGTGAATCCTACTCTTTAAAATGTGCGGAGCCCATTGAGGTTGCATTGGTTAACTGGAAAAGAAAAGGTGCAAGCCCCCTCCCCCACCAAAATGACCATGCAGGAAGACTGCAGGCTGCCAGCAGGGAAGTCAAGACTGGGAAGGTTTTAATTAAGGTAGCCACTATTTAGCAGGGTCACATGTAGCAGAAGGGTCAGGGAAAAGCTCTGGCAGGCTTACAGTCCTCATTAATAATCTGTGTACTAAATCCTGTGTGAAGTTGCATTGCAAAATGAGATTCTGCTTGTACTTGCCTTCTAGAGCTATTCCTTGTTGACAGCCAGAAGGAAGATATTCACCATGGGGTACCTTTTTTTTTTTTTTTTTTGAATACAGAAAGCTAATTCCAAAGGCTGTGGATTTTTCTGGCTTTTCCAGATAGGTTTATATAATGCTCAAAACCCCAAAATAGATCCTATCTGCTGACATGCAACAGGTAATAGGTTTGTTTTATTCTGGTAACACCCAGGGCAAAGATTTACCGATGGTAGATCAAGGCTACATTTCCTGGATGGACAAAACCATTCCCCCCCCCCCCCCCCCCCCGCCCCATTGTCTGCTTCTCTTCCTACTTGCAGACTGGAATGTGCTTATTAAAAGTACACATTTTGGGGCCATTCCTCCAAGGAATCTAATTTGAAAGTCCAATGAGAATGTCTACAAATTTAACAAGCAGCTCAAGCATGCAGATGCAACACTCGGTTGGAGTTTTCTGCAGCGTCCCTCTCTTTTGCATTTGACATTTAGGAGACTCAGTTAAATCATATATGTTCATCCGAATCAAAAAACGAGGTGATTCTGGTCAAGAAAGGAAAGTCTAAACTTTTTATTTATCCTAAACATCCAAATATCTAAAGATCTAGAAACCTCCAGGAATAAACACAGCAATAAACACCTAGTTGGGTTGTTATTTGTGTGTGTGTGTGGAGTTGTCTTTTTTGGCTTGGGACTGAAGCTGGTAAATATTACCAGATTCCATAATGCAATGCCACAGGCTTCTTCATTTAGTCAGACACTTCTGCAGCTAATATTGGGTGGCACCCCTGCGATGAATTATTCATCCTGCTAGCCTTCTACTACCACTCTATCACTTTCAATGGATGCAAATAATATTAGACTCATGCCTTGCAGCACGAAACACAGACCACTGTGACTCCTCAAACAGTCAACACACACCTATGAGCATACTCTTTGCAGGCCTGGTGCCTGCAACACGACAACATAGAATAATTCCGGGATAACCACTGTCCTTCAAGGCAGCTTTGATGCAGAGATAGTCAAAAGACTTACTTTTATTCATTTCTAGCACATTGCCTCTTTTTTTTTTTTTTTGGAGAAAGTAGGATCTTCAGTTCGAAGGAAACTTCCATTAAGCTCCCATCTGTGGCGCTTCCGGCTTTTCTGTTCTTGACTTGATTCTTTAAAACACATTCCTTCCGTAACACCTGGCCTTACCTCTCTCCACTCTCTCAAGTTTATCCTTCTTTTTCTTTTTTGAAGATAATATGAAGGCTCGACTTTAAGAATAACAAATCTTCCAGAGAGATACCTTGAGCCTCATTTGTATGCTGAATGCCACAGTAGAGTTTTATAAGAAAGTGGTAGGAAAGCTTCTTAGGGTGCATTGCTAATGGCTGAGAAGCCGCTACAGCTAATAGATGGAACCACGTAATCCTCCATTTGTTTAAGCTGATAATACTTCTCCCTGCTCTGTCAGCAAAGGCTCCATGTGAAGCTCTTTAGCTGGGATTCTTGGATTCCATACCCAGGTCTCTACCAATTACCTCAAAGAACATGGCGATGGTGGTACTTGAATGCAGAAATATTTTATGTGACTGGACTGTAAATACTCGATGGAGGTCAGGCTTTGGGACAGACCCAAAGGAAACCTTTCTAAGAGTGTCTAAATCTATCTCAAGTACCTGCTCTGCAAAAATGGTGCTAGGGCTGCACGCACTGTGTGTCTACCCTTGTGTCACCTTGTTTACTGTCTGAATCTTTTCCTTCCTTCCCTTCCTTTGTTCATCCTTATGACTGATAGGTAAGATTCCCAACAGGCATACTTAGGACAAACCATTGATCCTCTATGCTAGTTGTTGTTGTCGTCATCATCATCATCATCATCATCATCATCATCATCCATGTTAAAAGAACTAGCCATTACTCCTCTCCCACCCACATCTCATGTGCCTTTTTATTACATGGTTCTCAGCTTATTTCTAGGTCAGTCCAAACTCACTGAGTATCTTTTCTTTACTCCCCACTGCAGTTCTTTCTTAGGTACTTTACAATGTGGGTCTCCATATGTTGCCCACATAGCCTGGATAATCTTCCTGCCTATGATTCCTGTGTACCTGGGACTTGTACCCAGGCTCTTCTTAAACCCTCACTTTTGTACGACTTCTAGATGCCTTTGAAGGCCCTTGCCAACTCTCAGCTCCTTTGTTGCATAAGTTTTGCCCGTACCTTCCGCATCAGCTACACCTGCTGCAGTGCAATCTGGAGCTGGTGTTTGATTTTCTGAACTGTGCCATCCGTTTAAAGGTTTCAATCAAATGCCTGGCCCTCCAGCAATGAGCTTTCCCATGCACAGCACTCTGCCTGTGATGTTTAACCCCGGGCTTGTCCGAATTGGTAGATTTCTGCCTCTTAGATCCTTCACTTGATTCTCTTCTGCATTCAAATATGGCCTGGCTTCTAGTGCTTCCTAGCCACTCCTCCCAACTGGGAATGGAACCATAATTAGTCTGGCCAGGAATCTTGAATGTGGGAGAGGTGCCTCCCATAGACTTGCACTCAACTCTCAAATCACTTGACCTTGGACCTCTCACATCTCCTGGAGACATCTAGCCAGGACCAAATGAAATGCCCCTACCTTCACTCCTGCACTCAGATTCCGGGCTGACAGAACAGTGGAGTGCAGTAAAACCATTTGATTAGCTCAACTAACTTGTTTATCATCAGCAGATGTAGCAGTCACATACTTGATGTTTTGAATCCCCTACAGTATAGTCCCATGGTAATAAATACAATGGTGACAGCAAGTATCTGTTGCAAACAAAGCCGTGGACAGGGATGCCCTGTCTCATTCTCTTTGTCCCTTGACCACCCAGCACACAGATAAGCCATCAAGGAAATCTGCACCTGATAGATTACAAAACCCAAGGCTGAGAGAAGCTAAAGACTTTATCAGAAGCCAGCTAGAACCTAGCAGAAGAGCAGCGACACCAATCTGAGAATAATATCTCTAGAGCATCCAGCCATGAGCTTCTAGGCTTGGACTCACACGGTGTGTCTCCTTGTCATCAGCCATCAGCAAGGGAACGGCCAAAGCCAGCCAGGACTAGGCATAATTTGGCTCTGATTCTGAGTCTCTTCCATGCAAACGATTGGTGGCATAGATGAATAAATGGAGGAATGAAAGAGTGAATGAACGAATCTTTGGGGAGACATCAAATGGGGGCTGAGGTTTTTACCTTGCTTCGGAGCCGTATTAACGAATCATGATGCTGTGTTCAAGAGCCTGAGTCCCTTTCTCCAAGTGCTTTCTTATTTCAACCTGTCACATTTGTACTAAATATAGAATGGCCAGTGCTTCAAAGTGACCTAGTTAATAACCTTCCCCCCTTCGTGTTTCAGATACTTCTCTTAAAAAAACAAACAAGTTGGAGTAAAAATGTTCTGTTTCCATGGTTTAACTGCAGATACATCTGAGAGATGATGTATGCCTTTTTCCTTATGTTTTCAGGCAAAGGGGACAAAGCCAGTAGGATTTGGAAAGACAGCAAAATATTCTGGAATTTATGTTATTAGCATCTTAAAAGCATTTCGAATGAGTACATAAACTTGGATATAGTCCCTGTTTCAGAGACTCCTCCATTTGATTCCTAAGTCTTGATTTTTGAAGAGTTATGGTAAGAGGAATTTGATCTGAGACCTTCATTCCTTCCCTCCCTTAGTGTTGGGGTGAGGATGCTTATTCATTTATGCAGGTTTCTGTTGCAGCTGGGACTATGTAAAGGTACAGGGTGAGGGGTGAGCTATAAGAAATGAGACTTCTGTCAATGCAATCTTCATATTCCAGAACCGTTGGAAAGTTTGGCGGGACCGAACAACCATTTGCATCGCTTGCGTCCCTCCTGGAGTGCAGAAGCTCTGTCCTAGTCTAGTGAACGCAGAAGCAGTAAACATGGGAGAGTCTGCATTCCAATATGGATTCCAGCATCCAGCCAAGGCTAAGGAGCACGGGTTCCCCCATCTCTGTTAGAGAGCAGGACCACAGCACAGCCCTGGGCAAGATGCACACATGCGTTCATCCGATTCCTTCCTATTATTGTTTTTCCTCTTCTATTTTATCCTATTTCATTTTCTATTTTTTATGCTTGCTGACTTGGTCATTGTTCTTTGTTTTACCCAGAGATCCCAGACAATTATCGTTAGTGAAAATTATTGCTTTGTTTTATATATACATATTTTCTGTCCTTATTTTCAACTGAAAAATAAAAAAACAACCCTCCTTCGGTTCTCCTCCACCAAGCCAGCTGTGGAGGAACAAGCACCCATCAGGGCACAGCAGATGCCGAGGAGAGGGGAGAAAGGAGCTCACATTTCTTTTCTATCTCTTTGTGTTCTAAACCAATTATAGGCTCACGATCACAAGGTTGGCCCTGAGAGCCACCAACACCTCTGTATTTTCTCAGATGCCACCTCTTCTTCTGCGCCCCACGCAAAGGTTTCACAGGTACAAAGATAGACACTCCTGTCTTGCACCTTGGGAACAACAGGGTCTGTGGGCTTTTTTTTTCATGCAGGTCCAAGATGACTTCACCGTAGCCATTATTAGTACTATCACATGAGGACAGAGGACGTTGGTCTTAGGAGACTATAGACAATGCTTTCTTAAATGTGAGGTTTACTAACTATCTAATATTTGATTTTCTTTCCAGCAAGATTTTTTTCAATCACTGTAAAAGGAAAAGGTGCATCTGACATCATTCAGTTGGGGTAATAAATTGGTTTGTGTAATGAACAATTACTAATAAAGTGGTAACTAATAAATGAATCTCATAGATTATTGTTCAGCTTCATTTCAGCTAATAGAGATTATTTCAGCTTCCTGTAAACAATTTTAAAGGAGCTGGTACTAGGTTGTACAATTAGCAGATTTAAGTTTTACTAGCATTATTGGTTTAACCTCTCCTTCCTTCTAATGAAAGATTCATTACTATCTAGCTTTTAATGAAGATGTCAGGAGGGGGAACAAGGTAAGAAAAGAAGGAGAAAACACTGGTAAAGGGTTCAAAGAACACAAAACTGCGTACATCCGTGCATCTTCACCATACCATGCCCAAAACAGTCCTGTCAGAGGCTCTTTCTGTATAAGATTTTACTGCATATCGATAGGAAGCAAGATATTTATACAACATTAAGGGCAAAGAAAATCATGCCTAATACATATGGCTCCTTAGGAAGTTCTTCAAAATTATACTTAAAGACACACAACATCTTTCTATTCATTTAGCCAGGGCCATGAATAAGCATACAACTCCATCTCTACAAATGAGTCTTCCTTGAGCATCATTAACATTGGCAGAACATCATGAGACTTTGCTGTTTTGAAATAATCTTTCTGATCAGTTCATCTGAAACAGATACTTTTATTACTCTTTACTCATGTCTTGGTGTTTGTATGCCATTCTTTTCTATTCATGGGTTGCCATATTCATAGCTAACCAGACATAATGAACCAGAATGTCTCCGCTATGTTTCCAAATGCCAAACGCATCCTCCAAGATCTGCTTTCACCAGAAATATGAAATCCAATGAGTCTTCCTACTGGAGAGCAGCATTAAAGGACACCTCATGGGTCTCGTTTTGAGTGAATTATTTGGCCTTTCAACTAAGGACACTCTTGAAGGCAGACGTCCTATTAATAGTCTGGAACTACATAACTGCCTGAACTGTGGAGTTTCAGCAAATTATTTTATGCTACCACCTAAAGATCTTTCTTAAGTGATTAAAGTTATGCAGTTTGGAAAAAAGCGGGGGACAGTAAATTCAACACACTATCCATAACCCAAAGGTATGCAAATATTTGTCCTTTGAAGAGTTACAAGCTTCTCAATTCTTAGAATTTTCACCATTTCATAGAAAAAAATGATACTAACTTCTAATGCTAATATATATTAGCTATTTCACACAAAGAAGAACAAAGAAACTCTTACTCCGGTACCTAGCATACGTGTGTTTATGCTTTGGTCTACTTGATAATAAAAGTCACTCTTCCGCTATTACACTTTTCTTCTGTATTTATTTTTAGAGAAAATACTTAAATAAACCATCTATAAAGTGAGCTGATTATTAATAATTTACTTATCTGCAGTCCATCCTTTTGAGCTTTCACTGAATTACTTATTTACAAATGAAAATCCCACACACATTGACCTAGAACAGAAATTTCACATCTTCTTCCTCTGACAAAGCTATTTTGGGCCTCACAAATCACCGATGCACATAGGTATGCTGTCTAGTATTTTTCCATTTTTGTCAAGAAGCCATCATCAATTTGGTACTCTAGGAGAAGACAGTGGGGAATGAGTCTTATCCTTGGCTAACCCCTTCTTCCTATCTGTGCCAGTGAGAACCCATGTCTTCTAGGTATTGAAGGTATCCATGCTTCTCCATAGGTAGCTATGTGCTTCAGGGAGAGCTGACCTACTGTCTGAGACTGCTGGGGTCAAGTCCCTTTGCCAAGGATGGGTTTGAGGATTCAGGGTTTCAACCACTATTTTCATGAGATGTTCTTGACTATACCCACTGTTTTAATCATCATCAAGGAACCCAATATAACTACTAAGACCTTTAGTCTAGAGATAGAGGATTGGTAGATGAGATGATAGATAGATTGATTGATTGATTGATTGATTGATTGATTCCCTGTTCATACTAGAGAACCACTAAAAGAGATCTTATCTTTTAATTTGTCTGAATTCTGAGTGTCAATCAGAAGTATAGGCTGAGCATAGCCATTGGCCTCCTGTCTGAAGATCATGATGCCACATGGTAAAACAGTGATCTAGTGACCCAATGCCAGGTGCCTCATCCCCACACTGTTCTCTGTCCACGTCTGAGTGGAAACAGTGTGTTCCTTAGGTTGCTTACGCAGGTTGAGAGATTCCTTACTTAATAAAGATTTCAGCTTCCTCTAGATGTTGTCAGATCCTTTCTCTCACAATTGTCTGTTTCTGGGCTCTCAGTGCAGGGTAATCTCACCTTTTCCACCAGCTTCTTCATGCTTAATCCAGGATTGATATAGTCTCCAGTATCCAAAGTCTATGTACACACAAAAGTATCTAGTCCCTTGCATCTAAGAAATAAATATGTATAACATAGGATGTTCAGAAGGTTCCTCACTCAAATAATCTGGACTCAAATATACACACACACACACATACATAGAGAAAAAAAGTGACAATGCAAATCTTTTTATTGGTGGTAGTGGTTATGAGGTTTGAATTCAGGGCCTGGGCGCTGTCCCTGAGATTTTTTGCTCAAGGCTAGTGCTCTCTCACTTTGAGCAACAGCTCCACTTCCATTTCTCTTGTGATTAATGGGAGATAGGAATCTCATTGGCTTTTCTGGTTGGGCTGGCTTTGAACTGCGACCCTCAGATCTCAGCCTCCTGGCTCAGTAGGGTTTCAGGCCTGAGCCACTGGCACCCAGTGAAAAAAATGGTTATAAAGATGCCAGCAGACTTGTAAACAATAGCCAGTCAGTCTAGTGAAAGTCAGTGAAAGCAGAAGTCATTATATATTTTCATAAAGGTAAAAAGGTATTATCCTAAACCCCTTTCCTGAAGATGTTGTCCCTGAAAGTATAGTAATGTTTACAACAGGTAATTAGATATTGGATACAGTGAAAAGTAAGCAGTGGTATTTTTATATAAACAGCAAAAGAAACTTTCCTTGTCTGCTCTACTGTTCAAACGCTATGTGCGCTGACTTGAAAATAGGAAACTGAATAATGACAGCAAGGAAATGTTGCTTGAAATTGTACCTAGATGCTGTGTTTCGTGAGTGAAGATAGCACATGACGGCGGGGGGTGGGGGGAACATTTATCTTTTATATATCACGCAGAGAACAAGACGACCCTGAAAATTACCTTTGATTGGAGACAAGATGACGGTAGACAGCCTCAGCTAGCCAGAAAACACTACTAGAAACTGTCTAACACTAAGAGCCTCAAATCCTAAAAGAATATGAATATATTAAAGTGCTATAAGGTTAAAAAAGACCTGATAGTAGAATAGTAATAGACAAAGAGCAAAAATGTCTGTCATGGAGAGATCCTGTCAAGATAACCTCTTAAATCTTACAAAAACATTTCCTTCATTCATTACTTAGAGAGGATATTCCAGAAAAACTATTTCTTTTTCCTTTTTCTTTGTGCTGGTCCTGGGGCTTGAACTCATGCCTTGGCATGCTGTTCACTGAGGTTTTTTGTTGTTGTTGTTGTTCAAGGCTAGGGATCTACCACTTGAGCCATAGTGCTTTGTCTGGCTTTTTGATGGTTAATTAGAGAGAAAAGTCTCATGGACTTTCCTGGCCTTGGATGGCTTTGAACCATGATCCTTATATTTCAGCCTCCTGAATTGTAGGTATGAGACACTGGTGCCCAGTTAAACAATTTCTTTACATGTTTTAAAGCCTATTTTAATACAGGTGCCCGCATTCCAGCTCTTAAACACCAAACCAGATAAAAAATAACAATCCATGCAATAATTAGCTATAAAATCTTGGTAAGTACCTTTAACTTAGGTTATCTAATTTTCCCATGCATACACTGGAAGCAGTTCACAATCTCCTTCCCTGAAGTTATTGTTTTGTATATAACATGGAGTTGCAAGGGCAAAGGATGTACGTGATACCTCATACACTGCAAATGTCAAGAATCTTTACCTTTGACCATTACTAGTAATGTTTGATCTCTAAATTGGCAACAAATACACCGATTCACAAAAGTCTGAGTGACTAACCCAAGGAAAAATTCTATAGTATAAAAAAGTATTTCTGGGCAGGAACTGGTAACTGACAGTTTATCCCAATGACTTGGGAGGCAGGTAACAGGAAGAGCATGGCTCAAGGCTAGACCTAGCAGAAAGATTAGTAAACTTTCTCCCAATCCAGAACCCGCCACAGTGATTTTCCTGCATTACCCCAAGCATCATGGGAGGCTGAGACACACAGGACTGTGGTTACAGACAGAAACATTGATGAGACTCCATCTCCATGGAAAGTTAGTGGGACAGGGTAGCAGGTACCGGTAAATCCAGCAATGATTGTAATCCTACAATATGTGGTTGACAGCACCAGCTCAAGCAGGAAACAAGACCTATCCTAAAAACGACCAATGATACATGAGGCCAGAGCTATGGCTTAGGGGTATAGTATCAGTCTAGCAAGACAGAGGTCCTGAGTTCACACCCTTGAACTTGCACCCTCCCAAAAAGAAAAAAGTAGAAAAAAAAACCCAGCAGTACTTCTGATTCTAGCATGTACATAACCAATCTCTGCCTTTCTGAACCATGAAAAAACTTCCTCTACTCTCAGCAGGTAATTTGATATTTCAAAATAAATTCAAGATGGCAATTAGAAGCAAATTAATTATAAAATTAAGTTTGTTTTTTTCCAACCGAAACACACTCCTCTTCCCAATTCTAGATATTCTTACAGGCTCCCTTAGGACAGTATTTCATGGAGTGTTATCCTGAACCACTGATATATTAAATCACCTCAGGGGAAACAATTTATTAAAATGTAAATGACAAGAAATATGGTAGCACTTAGAGCACTGAGAACCCTCGATTGTTGGCTGTCCTCTGAGCTTAGTTTTAACATAAACTCAGAACTGGAGAATACTAATGAAGAGCCATGGTTTTCAGGGGGAGGTTCTGGGTATATCTTCTCAGAATTTGCTGGAAATGCACATTCGGAGGTCTTACTTCAGACCAGCAGAGTCAAAGTCTGGGGTAAGAAACCTTCAGTCCAAATCTTCTAGGCAGTTCTTATGCACATTCAAGATTGTGTACCAGAGCTTACAGTCTTGCAACACAAAGCCCAGCCCAAGAAGAAAAGCTTGTGCATTACCCAGGAGCTTGTGAGGAATCAAAACCTGGCCCAAGGGAATGAGATTCTACACTGTAACCAGTCATTCGGATTACGTCTATGCACAATATATGAAAGTCTGGGAGGGAGTCACTGCTTTTCAAGCTTCCATCTGAGCAAAAGATAGATTTTCCTATGCAACATCTCCGGGTATTCTAGTTTGGAAGATCTGAGACGATTCTGACATATCAAATGATACACCAAATGTAATCCAAAAGGAGCATTGTTATGAAAAAATATTTAGGGACTAAGGTTTTGGAGAACTATTCCTGGGCACAATTAAGTTATGAATTGCTGGTCTATAATTTGGGGGGCTAGAAACTCTCGGTGGTGAGGGACCCTTCTGTGCAGCATAGGATAGCATTTAAACTCCGTGGCCTCTCTCCACTAGATGCCCATAGGACTGTCTCTGTTGTCATAGGTACACATTCTGCAGATATTGACTAATGTCCCCTGAGGAGCAAAATCTCAGTGAACTCCTGTTGAAAGCCAAGGGTCCAAAAGACAGAGGCTGTGGTTATTGACTGCTGTGTAACAAAGGACACCAAAACTTAGTAGCCAGACACAACCACCACATGAGAAAAACCATTTCATATGCAAAGTTTCAGAGGAAAGTCAGCTGTATGATTCATCTGACCTGGTGGCTTCAGACAATGACACACCGTCATTTTACTTCTCATTGTTCAGTGAGCTCGAAGGTGCATGTAGGCTTCACCAACTCACACACACAGCCACTCAGAGCTCTCCCTGTACAGAGTAGGCCTCTGTATTTGGCAAGCCAACTCAAGCTTCTTACAGCAAGGTTAGTAATGGAAGCCTGAAGCCTTCCTGGACCCAGAAGCCTCCACAGCCCCTTTCAGGACAGGAGGGCCTGATGACAGCCAGGTTTGGATACAGCTGACCACCGTAAGATTTTCAGATCCATTGCATATCAGGCCTTAATAACAACTATGCTCTCTTGTATACATCCCACGAGACTTTCTTTTTGAAAGATGCAAAGTGGAAATATTTTTTCCATCTTTCCAATTGGCATGGGGGAGGGATTAAATATTTTGAATTTTTACACATTTACTGTAATCATAAGTGGATGAGTTTTACATCCTGGATCAGGATATAAACTCAACCAACACTCCACAGTGCTTCTCTTGTTTACAAGGGATTCCTCCTGTGTTTTGTTTTCTGATTTCAGAAATGAAATCACAGAATATTATTCCTTTGCATTTACTCCTTTGGCTCACCAGCAACACTGGAGGCTGTATCTGTGCTCTGTGTGTGAACCCTGACCTTGTTCACTCCTCTTGAGTTGGTAAGCCTGTCTTCTACATCTTCCACTATGTCCATCACTCTGCAGTTCCATTCATTGTTAAAAATGGATTCCATTGCTCCTCTGATTGAAGCTCATCACCAGCTCTCCATGGACTCCAAAGCAAAATCTAAATGGTAAAACTCCACAATCTGATAGCCATCTGTCTTTTCAAATCTTAGGTTATTCACCAATAAGAAAAATCTAAGTGGGTTAATCTTGGGAAAGATTAATGAAGATTAACCTTCCTTAATCTCCACTATATTTTCATTTGGCATAGCTAGAGTAATTGGTTGCTCTCTGAAGTCCTGTTTTTTTTTGTTGTTGTTATTTTTTCCTTCTGCTTACCTGAGTTAGCTGGATTTCAGTTAGGTGTCTACAGAAGCTATGCCCACCACCAACTCAAAGAGATAGGCTAACACCCAAAGGATGAAGTGGTTTCTGTCTGAAATGGGGGGAAATGTCTTGAGATCAAAAGCATGACATGTTGTCTCTGTTAGAAGCAGAGAATCTCAAAATATAAAACCAATGGAAGCTGGGTGTTGGTGGCTCACGCCTGTCATCCTAGCTCCTCAGGAGGTTGAGATCCGAGGATCGTGGTTCAAAGCCAGCCTGGCCAGGAAAGTCTGTGAGACTCTTATATCCAATTAATCATAGAAAATGCCAGAAGTGGTGTTGTGGTTCAAGTGATAGAGTGCTAGCCCTGAGGAAAAGGAGCCCAGGGTCAGCTCCCAGGCTGTTGAAGTGAAACCACTTTGGACATCTATTTAAATATTATACAAACAATTTTAATAAATTTTTAAAAAGAAGTGGGGCCTATTAGCACCTTCAGAGTATGCCTCTGAAGAGGAGACTGAGAGACCTCAGCTCCTTCCTGTGTTTCTTTTTCCTGTCCTAACCAGGAGGTGTGCAACTTGCTCTGTCTTGGGCGGGCTACCATGATGCATTAAGTCAAACAGCAATGAGGCCAATCAAGAGCACACCTTTACTCTTAAGAAGTTAAGTGTCTTAGGCATTTGTCACAGTAATGGAAAGCTGACTTAGTCAGTTCCATCATTCAGAAAACTCCCTCTTGTGTGTTTTAGTCAAATTGCTCACGGACTGCTACTTTCTGGCAATGCTGGGTCTGTTTTCTCTCTGCTCTCCTCTCCCTCTTTCAGGAATGTAGCACAAACAGAATCAGACAGCATAAAGCTTTGGAGACTGGCTTGCCCTGTCAGCATAATGCCTTTGCGAGGCTTCCAAGTTGCTGCTTTTATCAATCTTTTGTTTCTCTGTATTCTTGAGTAGTATTCTGAGTTTGTTTATCCATTTTCCCTTTGAAAGGCATTTGGGCTGCTCCCAGTTTTTAACTGTTAGAGAAAAAATAGGCTATAATGACCATCTGTGTACAGATTTTCACTTGAAAGTAGGCCTCTGTTTCTTCAGTATCAACAGCCAGGAGTGAGGCATCTAGAAAAGATGGCTTCTTTACTAACAAATGATTACTGAAACAGCCACTGCGTGTGAAGCGAAAATGTCAGTGCTCAAGCATAAGAGACTTACTGGAAATTTCAACAAGATGCAAAGTGGACTTTAATAGGTAACAGTAGATATGGGTTAGTCAGATAGCAGTGACACACAGCTGTAATCCTAGCTATGCAGGAGGCTGAGATCTGAGGACTCTTATCTCCAATTAACCAGCCAAGAGCCAGAAGTGGAGCTGTAGCTCAAGTGATAGAGCACTAACCATGAGCAAGAAAGCACAGGAAGAGTCCCTGGGTCCTAAACTCAAGCCTCAGGACCAGTAGAAAACAAAACAGGCATGGGGGAAGAAGTGCTGGCTGTGGTCAGTGGATTTTAGGACAAGGTGTCACAATCACACGAGTTCTACCATTGTGAATCTTCCCTGTGTACTACCATGGAATTCTTTTCCATATGATATTATGCTTTTGTTGCCACTGCACCCTACAAACCATAGAACCTGTATGCCATAGATCTCTATGCACTCCAAAGACATGACCAATTGAAATGGAGTGAAAGAATACTTCATGTTCAAAGCTATATCCACAGATTCATTTATGGTAGGTAGTTGATAAATATTTGGCGAAGAAATGAAGGAAGAAGTATGTATCTGTATGTATGCACATTATAGCACAAGAGTAGAAATGTGGTAGGGTAAGAACATTTTGCAGTAGGAATCGAGGCCAGATACAAACCAATTTGGGTTGTGAAAATAACTGTACTGGTAGGGTACTAGTGGTACTCATGCCCATAATCTCTGCCAAAAAGGAAGCTGAGCTCTGAGGATCATGGTTCAAAGCTAATCTGGGAAGAAATGTTGAAGAGGCTCTTAACTCCAATTAACCAGCAAAAAAATGGAAGTAGAGATATGATTCAATGTTAGTAAAGTGACAAAGAAGAGAAAAACACCAAGTAAGAGAATAAGGCCTGTGTTCAATCTCTAAAACTGTCTACCCCTAAGGAAAAAGAAAAATGGAGAGGAGAAGAAAGAAGAGAGGAGAGAGGAGAATAGATAATCTGTATTTCTGGATGGAGTGTTCACAATGAATGCTTCTCATATTATTAACATATGTTAATCCAAAATAAAGCTGTTACTTTGCCCATTTAATTGTAATCCCTCTGTATGGTATTTTCACAATAAAAAAATAAAGCTGTTCTAAAATTATTTGTAGTGGTGACCTCAGAGATCAGGTATCAATTGAGACTGATGATATTCAGTGATCAGATGAATGAGAATAATGTGGATTTGAATGGTTTATGTTGTGGTACGATTGCTTTATTTAACAATCAGCCTTATAACCATAAATCACTATTCACTGCTTTTTTTAATGCTTCTATATTCTTCTTCTATATCCTAAGCCATCTGTCTGAGTACAATAAGGAATAATTTATTTGTTAGCTTCGCTTATAGATGTCCTTTAGAGACAGAAATTTTATTCAGAACATGTATTAAATACTACTGAAGCAAAAAAGAAAAGAAATTCTGATTTGGGACTGAGATGGTTCTTACCACTGATCCAGCTTTTGTGGGAGGACTGGGTTATCTCTGGCTGGGAGAACCAGCAATGATTCTTTGATCCTCACCAAAATGTAACAACCCTGGACCACGTCTTCTTTAAGGACCCAGCTGCACAAGTTGCTATCTTGTTTGGGGTCCCATAATGTGGTAAAATCCAGCAATAAAGCCATAAGCCATAAGCATGTAACAAGTGTAAATAATGGTCCCCACAGAGGGTCTTGCTCCTAATCTGAAATCAGAACTGAAAATTTTATACACACACACACACACACACACACACACACACACTGAATCTTATCCATGAATTTAACAGAACAAAAGTAAAACAACTCAGGGATGAAGAGCGAAGACATCAAGAACTTTCTAGATCTGACTTCTAAACCAGAACAGGAGACGCGTGAGATTCTCCCTTGGCTTTAAACATTGGAGGAGGACTCAGGAAGCCAATGTATCTAAACTCAACCACATCTGTTTTGAAATCTGTTTCTGCATCTATTTTTTGACTAAGACAACATCCTTTTGGGCTTGCGGCCAGAAGAAACATGGCATACTGAAAATAACTAATGAATAGCCGTAAGCTTGTCAAGGAAGAACTAGGCTTACTAATATGAAGTGAATGCCAAATGCTGCTGTTACTCTGCCCTACGTGCCTCTACCTCTGAGCATCCTAAGTGAGACCATTAAAGAAGGATAGCTAGAGTGGGGCCCAGTGGTTCATGCCTGCCATCCTGCTCACCAAGAAGGCTGTGTGTTGGAGGATTGTGATTCCAGACTATCCCAGACAAAATGTTCCCAAGACCCTATCCCAAAAGAAAAAGCTGGGTGTGCTGATGTGCTCCTGTCATCTCAATTATGACTGAAAGTATTCATAGGGAGATCATGGTCCAGTCTGGCTTGGGGCAAAAGTGAAAACCTTTATCAAAATAACCACAGCAAAAGGGTCAGGGGCATGACTCAGGAGGTAGAATGCGCAGCAAGTACAAGGCTCTAAGTTCAAAACCCCCACACTACCAAAGAAATATAATAGAAAAATGACAGCATGAGAACATTGGGGAAGAGCAATGCTGGACAATTAGTCTCACTAGAGTGCAAAGACCTTCACGACCACAGCTTTGAGATAGGGCACATGACACAGATAAAGGGACCTGTTTGTGGCTCAACAACATGACAGTGACGTATAATATGTTTACAGTGAGAGTCACTGGTGGCACACATTCGTGTGTGCATCAGACATACATGTGCAAATATATGGACATATGTATATATAGGTGTGTATTTATATGTATTATATTTTGAGCCATATACTCGCATGTGTATGCAGAATGCAAATATATATCATATACATATCAAATAATGCAATAATGGCTTCTGGTTTATAGGTAACATTTAGCTCTGAATCCCATTAACTGCCCACAAACACCTGCTTCTGAGTCAGAAATGGCTGGCCCAGAGGCAGTGGCCGTTCCACAGAGCAATAACTTGGACCCTTCCACTCAGCCGAGGTTGTTATGATGCAGGTTTGTCAGTGACGGAATGCAATTATGGTGAGATACTGCAGGAGGAAAGGACCACATGTTTAAAGCAGACAGAGTTCCAAAATCCCCAGGCAGGAGAAAGCCGCCCTTCAAAAGGATTAGGAGTAAATTGTGTGATCAGCTCTGGACATGGAGGTCTATTCATCGCCGCTGTTTCCTGTCCCTTTCTCTGTGCAGGAGGACCCTTTAGTCCAGCCTCTACTCATTGTGTCCTTCTGCGTTCACCTGCAGTGCTCAGGAAACATCCTGAAAGTATCCAGGTAGGAAATATTTTAGGCTTTAAGGCCCACAAAAGGCCCCTGTTGTATTTTATTTTTTGAAAGAAGCCTTTAAATGTTTTCAAAGTATTTGCTTTAGTGATATACAAAAAAACTGAGCTAGGAGCTGCATTGAGCCTGTAGGCCCTAGTTGGCCAACCTTTGACTTAGAAGATTGTTAGACTAAATGTGTTAGAATTACAAGTTATAATAAATCACTTTTCCAAGCAGCAAGCTCTTTGGATCTTGATTTCCTCATGCTGCAGCCAAGAAAGCTCTCTACCTAGAGTCTGGCTCTTCTGTTATCCATCTCCTCATTCTTGACTTCATACATGTTCCTGCTCTCATGCATAACCTTTCTTCACCTTCTGTGCAAAAACAAGACACAATTCAAGGTTAATGAGGCAACAAGTATTTCCTCCTCTAGAAAACTATACCAGGAAACTAATGTTTCTAGCTTTCCTTTTGTCGGAGTTCCTGAAAGAAGAATCTTTCATTTCATTTACTTGAAACTTATTGCAATTCTCAGGTGTTTGGGCTTACTTACAATACTAGTTACTGAATCTGTAACAATGAATTTGTCACAGCCCTTGCCCTCAGTGAGCTCATGAGCAACCAGAATGACAAACAGGCAGTGACAATATTGAGGCTACCTGGGTTTCCAATGGGGCTCAGAGCTCAGAAAGAGAACCTCAGAGAGACTAAAGCAATCCTCCCACCATGTGCAACTTTGGGCCTCGGTAGCCCCAAATTAGTAAATAGAGAACTGCATATAAAAGAAAACCAGATGTTTTAAGTTGCACACCATTCTAAGTATACAGACTCTCACACTGTTCCATTTTGTTCCATACAAGACCGGAAACCCCCTTTGTCCAGAGTTTTTTACACTGTATACACTGCCCATCTCAGCTCCTAGGGGGTTGAGATGATGCTACCATACTTATGTTGAAATGGCCCTTATTTTACCCCAAACACAAGAGTGGTGACACACCTTGTTCTAATTGTTCTGTGGCACTACTAATTATTGTTATCTTGCTGAGCCTGATCTACATGGCAGAATGTATCATAGGACACACTTCTAGGACACTACCTATATGCAGGGTTGAGTACCCTCTTTGATTTCAGGTAAAATAGCCCATTGATATTTTGTCTCTTGACATTTTTGTTGTGTTTCAAATGCATACCTTGATATGAGAGAAAATAACGTAGGTGTGGGGGTAGAAGTTCATGTATGTCCTCGTTTTCAGTGTGATACATATTTTAGAAATTGATTTAGTGGATAGACACATAGAATTTAGATAAAATCTGCTGCCAACCTTGACTGACATAAATGAAAGGCAGTATCTTAGAAACTCAGGCATACTAGAAGACAATAAACCTCACTTAAGATTACTCTAATTCCAGAAGAAGTTAGCAATAGAAAGTGGTGGATACTAGGATCATAAAAATAAAAGTGAAAATAAAAAAGTAGTAAAGAGAGCATGCACCATACTAGAGAGCCTAAAGATGGTTATTACAATTCAGCATCACTGAATTGTGTTGTTGGCAATATCAAAATATATTATAGACTGAAAGACAGACAGACAGAAGGATACAAATATTTGACAACAGTAAATGGAATCAGCAAGCCAGCAAAACTCAATTATCTAACGTGATACTAATTACATTTATCAATAACTATATCCTGGTTTTACTGACACCAGGGTAATCAGCACAAACAAAAATTTTCCTGGCACAAAACATTACACAGAATGCCTCGTGTAGATTATTATGGAAAGGAACATGAAATATTCATGTGCAACATTTTTAATCTACTCTATGAAAACCACAACTTTAATCGGTGGCCTCTGCTTGGATGTTTTAAGGCAAATGTTTTAAAAGAAACAAACAAAAGGCTTAGGTACACGTGCCCAGCATGCAGCCATTTGCTGATTTACACTGATACAAGGTCAGAGTAAAACAAAATAAAAAGCCACAACACACAACCTGAAATCTGAGTGAGGAGATCGAAACTGCTCATCAAAGGCACTGGATGGGAAGGCTTTGGCCAGGTCCCAAGTAGCCATTGTGATGAGTGGGTTTACCTTGTAAGATGGGACAGGGCAGGAGGATTTCTCTCTGAGACTGGGAGATTAATCTATAATAGAGCAGCCTGGCTTGCTCATCCCAAAGCTGACACTTTTGTCTCTTTAGGAAAAAATTAAAGACCTGCAAAAGGAACTTTTGCGCTTAAAGATAGATTGGAAAGCACACAGCCAAAAGTGGCCCCACAAATACAGTTTGTTCAATTTTCGAGCGAATTATTAGTCTCTGTGCGGCTCCAGATACTTAAGCCTGGCATGATTTGGCAGCGCTGAAGGACAGGTTCTCAGTTGGCTATGTAAGCACGAGGCACTTGGGCTTGTGTGTTGGCATGCGCTAGCATCTCCTAGGAGTTTATAAACAGGCTCCTGGGCCCGTTCCCAGAGTTTCTGAGTCAGTGGGTGTGATCTGAGGACCGGGACTTTGCATCCCTCAGGATCCCTCAGGATCTCAGGTGATACAGATGCTCTGGGGACAGCATCTTCCAGAACAACCTCAGTACTGGGACACGAACACTGCATATTAAATATTGCTTTTTTAACCGGCTCACCCTCGCTGGCTGGTTACAAAACAGCCATGGAAATCTTATTAAAATGTCTCCATAATTATATAATAGCATCCATCTGAAAATTGAGGGAGCTTCACCCGGGTGATTATTTTGGTTTGGGTACAGATTATCTTACATTCTTCTGTGAGCTGACTAATTCAGATGAATTTCTGGACACAAAAATAAATCATATAACCAAGAATACAAAAGCTCTCCATTTCTGAGCTCTCATTGGCTGTGGAACCAGAGCATTCAACCAGTTCTTTTGAGCTCCGTTAGGGTGGTGTTGAACTTATTTCAGGAGAGGCGACAATTATGGTACTAAAGAGCAAAACGCTATCCTGGTCCTCACAGGGAAAAGCTTGGTAATTAAGGCTATGGTGCTTATGTGCATGGAGATCAGGATTTAAATTTCAGTACTTACTAAATATATTACCTTGGGTAAGTCATTTTGACATCTCTAGCCTCTTTCTTTATCTGTACAATGGTATTAATGCCACTTAACTCATATGACTTTCAGAGAATGAATTTATATACTGTAATATGTAAGAATATTCGGGGGCTGGTAAGGTGGCTCAGTGGTAGAGCGCTTGCCTTGCATGCTCGAGGCCCTGGGTTCGATTCCTCAGCACCACATAAGCAAAAAGAAAAAAGCCAGAAGTGGCGCTGTGGCTCAAGTGGTAGAGCACTAGCCTTGAGCTGAAGAGCTGAGGGACAGTACCCAGGCCCAGAGTTCAGGCCCCATGACTGGACCCCCCCCCAAAAAAAAGAATATTCAGCATATGACGTATACACCACAAGTGCTTATTCTGATTAACATTCTTGTTACTGTCCATTGTGCAAAGTACAGGGCAACTATGATTAGAAACACAAGAGTCAGATGGAAATTGATCGTCAAGGCAGCACTGGGAATGTCCAATGAATAATGCAAGAAGAATAAACCCCAATAGGTCCATGCAAGCAAATAAGATTTGAATATATAAATATTCATTACAAACAGATTACTTAAGTATATTAAAGTTCATGTGGTGGAATATCATACGATCATTTAAAATGATGATGCAGTTCTAAGTTATTTCCATGGAAAGACTCAAAGATGTATTCAGGAGGAAACAAAAGAAGTTTACAAAATAAAGCAATAGATGCATGGCTGCAGAGACAAAAAAGGAAATAATTGTATCTGCATGGACCCAATGTCTCAGTGTTGACAGTATTTACCATTGAGCAATGGAATGATTAGCATATTTTATTTTCCTATGTGAATCTTTCCATGCTTTACATATCTATTTCTACATATACATATATGTAAAAGAATGTTGTAACATTTTGGTGTTTATTTAGACACACAATGAGTTCCATTTTAAAAACTAATGCATAAAATGGGTTAAAACACCTAGCATAAGAAACTTCCTAAAAAACACAGAGATCCCATGGGAGAGAGGGCGTCTAATGGTAAGAATTATCAATAAAAACAGTCCTGGGAGATGTTTTTTGAACCCTATACCTGAATGCTTAATATTGGTAAAATTAGGGAATTCCAAATGAAATTCCTGTATTATTCTTATTATATAATTAAATGAATCTTTCCTCTTTACGAACTTTAAAGGACTTGCTACCATTTCTTTCTTTCTTTTACTTTTGCTTTTTTTCCCCCTTCTGGGGCTTCTCAGGGCCTGGGCACTACCCCTGAGCTTCTTTTGCTCAAAGCTAGCACTCTACCACTTGAGCCACAGCACCACTTCCAGCTTTTTCTATGCATGTGAGGAACCAAACCTGGGGCTTCATGCATGCTAGGCAAGAACTCTACCTCTAAGCCACGTTTCCAGCCCTTGCTCCCATTTCTGAGCCTTACATTTAAGAAGACCTAAGTGCAGAAACATAAGCTACATTTATTATTTGGCAATTTTATTTTATTTTCCTAAGCTTCTTTTGTTACCCCTTTATGATAAACTGGAGAGCACATGGTATTAAAAGACACAGCTAAACAAAATAAACACCCCAAAAATTCTATGCAAACATTGCCCATTGAAGCAATCTTATTTGCAAATGTCCAAAGGATACCAAAGGGAGAGAAACTTGCAAACGATTGAAAATTGCTGATTACAGTGCAGTTGACATTAAGAGATGCTGGACACAGGAACACAGGGGTGAATGGCTTGAGTCTGCTCACAGCTAAGCCATTAGCATGCTCTTTTATTTAAATGGAGATATTTTACATTAGCAGGAAAGTTTGAGCAAAGTTGTTATTTTTATTGCCTGCATAAACCACAGGACTCAGATTCTGAAGATAGCTAAGAATAAAGGGAAAAACACAAGTCAATACAGTTAACTGTGAAAAGAAGAGCAAGACCACACACACTTTGGTTTAGCCTATCTGTATGTGTGTGTGTGTGTGTGTGTGTGTGTGTGTGTGTGCATTCACATGTGCCAGAACTGTGACTTGATCTCATTGCCTTTTAATCTTTCTGGGCTTTAACTAACACTCTACCACCTGAGCTATGTGTCTACTTTTGGCTTTTTGCTGCTTAACTGAGGATAAGTATCTCTAGGTTTGTCTGCCCAGGCTGGCCTTGAACCACAATCCTTTGATATCAGCCTCCTTCATAGGTAGGATTACAGGCTTGAACCACCTGTATCCAGGAGCTTGTGCAATTTTAGCTATGAACTTGGAATAGATATTAACAAGTTAACATTATGACGAGGATATTGCTCGTTGCATTTATATGAACTTAGTGGCATTGCTGTAAAACCTTATTTTCTTAATGTTCTGCAGAATTTGCCATTTCGATAATTTTTTAAAATATTATTTTAAAAGCTGACACAAGAGATATTTCCCATTTTGGAAAATGCAACGGAGAGATTTACAATTCAGAGTTTTGACTTCTGTGCCACATTTAGATGTTTTTAATTTTTGATAGTACTTTTGGATAAAAGGTACAATTTTAAGTTGATGCAAGATCTTTTGTGTTCTGGACACTGCTTAAGAAACACCAAATAAGAAGTGATGTGATTGTGTCTTTAACCGTATCAGCAAAATCTTCCAGTGTTTGTTCTGTGGACATGCTACAACAATGTCAGCCAGTCTGACAAAACAAATAAGGGACTGAGAATATGTGATTGTTGGCAACTGTAAAACCATGACAATCTTTGACAGCGTCACTGCACAAAGTTGATGTATAGCTGTAGACCTCTGTGCTACTTGTACACAGAGAGGCTGCTGGGGGCTGCTGCTGGCTGCACCGCAGAGTTGATTCAAACCAAGCATAGGAAACTTTTCAAGAGTTTAAATACACATTCCAAAACCAAATCTGAAAATGCTGGCGGGTGCAATGGCTCAGGCAGGAATCCTAATTACTTTACAAGAAGGGATTGGGAGAGTCATAGTTCCTGTCCAGCTTTAACATAAAAGTTCACCAGATTCCAAACCAATCAGTGGCGGGGCATGACGAACACCTGTTATCCCAGATAAAGAGGAAGCACAATGGCTAGGCAGCGTGGTGTGCACACCTGTCATTTCCAGAATCACAGGGAAGCATAAACAAGAGGTTCTCAACCCAGGCTGGCTTTGGGTATGGGTGTGAAAACATGACTCAAAATAATCAATGAAGAAAGAGCGGAGGTATGACTCCAGTGGAAAAGCTCCTGCCCGGCAGGTGCTAAACTCTTAATTTAATCCTGCGAAGGCAGGCAGGCAGGCAGGAAGAAGGAAGGAAGGAAGGAAGAAAGGAAGGAAGGAAGGAAGGAAGGAAGAAAGAAAGGAAGGAAGGAAGGAAGGAAGAGAGGGAAGGAGGGAGGAAGGGAGGGTGGAAGAAGGAATGAAAGGGAGAAGGAAAGAAAGGAAAGAAGAAAGAGAAAAAAAATGCTTAAACAGGGATACAGGTTGACCCATTGTAACAATGAGATGTACAAGATACTATGTTGAAAAATGAACTTTACAATTTAAGTGGGGAGGGGGAGTGTAGTTGTGGAGGTGGGAGAGAAGGGATGGTAGGGAAAAAATGAAGGAGGAGGTAACACATGCCCACTTTATGCTCTTGCCACTGTACTGGGACACTTTACATGTTTCAATCTCATTGCATCCTTCATCATAAATTTGTATGTTAGCAGTTATGATCATCTTCATGTTACCCCACACTGAACAGGGGCATGGAGAACGCAACAAATTCAGCTGAATTCCTACCAGGAATGCAAACTCCTTTTACAGGGTGGAGTTTTCACAGAAGGCTGCTACTCAGCCGGCGGTTATGTTTAATCCAAGCCAGGCCATGATATTTTAACCTAAGGAAGGTTAGGGTCTGTGTTGCTCTGAGCAGATAGATCTTCTCCCCTAGTCCTTCCCTAGTTAATAAACACAGTTGACTCAGTCCCTGAATTGATTGCAGAACTATGAAATAGAAGAACTAAATACTTTCATAGGCCAGATGCTTACATTTGTAATCCTAGCTAATCAGGAGATGAGACTTGATAACCATTTGAAGCCAATCTGGGCAGGAAAGTCCCAGAAGACTCTTATTTCCAATTAACCATGAAAAAAAGCCAGAAATGGAGGTGTGGCTCAAGTGGTACAGTGCTAGCCCTGAGTTCAAACCCCAGTATCTGCACAGTATCTCTTTTGTGCAGAGAGAGAGACAGAGAGACACAGAGAGAGACACAGAGAGAGAACTGAAGACTCTTGTCCAAAGACTCCTTTGTTATACAGCAGCTAGGAATGAACTTTTATTGTACTCAGCCACTGAAACTCCAACATTGGTTTGCTATAAAAATAAAAAAAAATTGGCCTACATAATTCAGGGCTTAACTAAAATTTCCAAGATCAAGCAGCACGCCAAGATGAGAGGTGGGATTGAAAGTTAGCATGTCTGTTTCTAAAAAGACTCAGCTTTGAGCACATCCCCATCAGATAATACTTGCAACTCCCTGGGATAGCATACTCATCCTGGATATTTTTAGCACCTTTTTCTCTTGTAAAAAATAAAAAAAAAATCAAAGTATGACACTCATCTTCGAAGTCCAATTTTACCTGATTCTCAATTTTTTTATTGTGAAAATACTGTACAGAGGGGTTACAATTACATGGGCAAGATAATGAGTACATTTCTTATCAAGCATTGTAGCCTCCTCCTTTGTTTCCCCTTCCCATCCCTTCCATTCTCCCCCTGCCCCTCAATCCTCCCCCCACCACCAAAGTTGTAATGTTCGTTTTCGACATAACTACTTGTACATCTCGTTGTTGCAATGGGTCCACCTGTATCTGATTCTCATTTTTCAAAATTATTTTCTGATTCTCCCTCACTCCCCTACTGTATTCGATTTTATCTATACTCCGTCAGGCTATACACATTGCGCTTTTCTAAGATGGTATTGCGATTTCTGTTTCCTAGAAAGGCTTCATGCCCACATTCAACCCTGGTGACCTTCAGTCATCCTGCAAAACAATGAGGAAATGCCGGGTTCTCAATGTGGCTTTCCTGCTGGCCTCAGTGAAAGCATTTCTCTTGCTCTGATTACTTAACAGATACTTATCAATTCAACCATGCAAGATTCCATGCAGGAAACAAAAAGAGGGGAAGAAAATCCTACTCTAATATGCGTATATTTTAGTAGAGAGAAACAATCAAAGCAGAGTAAACAATACCTTTCTGGCAATTAGTAGAAAGAGCTCACGGAAAAACACGGGCTGCTTAGGCAATCTACTGCAGGGGGAAAAAGTCTCACCTGGAGAAGGCTGCGGTTCTCCGGGGGTGAGGAGATATGGACCAACCTGGGAAGGAAGAGTATGAACTAGCTAGGAGAAAGATGGACTATGGGGCTGGAGAAAGCCAGAGCGAGAAGCTTAGGCAGAAAGCAATTAGATACTAGATACATTTGGACCTCAAGTCTACAGCAACAGGGTAAATTTGAAAAAACAGAGAAGAATAGCAACAGTGAGACCTAAAGTCACATCATGGAAAAGAGGTATCAGGAAATAGTACTGAGCCAGGCTGGGCCAGGTAATTTAAGCTGAAACATATGTGGAGTTTGGTCTTCATCTCTTGAGAAACAGGAAAGCATTGGGAAGGTTAGGGGAAAAACATTGAAACAGGGCTGTATGGAGAGCGTGGATGGGTATGAGTAGAAGCTGAGAGGAGCAGCTGGCACCCTGTGCTGTGGACAGGTGACCATGTACTCATTTGTCCTAGGGACACAGCCACACGAATGAGAAGGAGATATAAGATAAAGCCAAATTCCAATGTTCAAATACTGTCTCTGCTACTTCCTAGCTCAGGGACCTGGGACCAGGTTCTGAATTCAGTGTCCTCACACAGGAGATGGAAATATTAATAGAATATAGATATCTATACTCCTAAGGCTATTGTAAGAAGAATTATATATTGTATATAATACATGCATGCATATGTACAGATTATGCATGCACATTTAATATTCACATATATCATACAGGCATGTAATGCATGTATGCAGTTTGTGTGTTTACAATACACACATATATATGTAATGCATGTATGCAGTTTGTGTGTTTACAACACACACATATATATGTAATGCATGTATGCAGTTTGTGTGTTTACAACATACACGTATATGTATATATGTATAAACACATATATGTATACATATATACATATATAATCAGTATATTATTTTATGTGACATAGTTGTATATAATATATACATACGTGTATGTGTGAATATATATGTGTATTATTTGTGCATATGTACATATACTCAAATGTATATATAATGTATATGTTACATCTCACATGTATATATTAACAATGCACTATTACATATATGTATAATTTTATGTACAAATGTGTGTATACACACATGAATAAAACTATATGCAAGTATACATAATGTATTGTACATCATTGTTATTTTTATTATTATAGCATATTGATATGATGTCTTATTCTAGCAAACAATTATCTTCTAAAAATCATAGCATCTGCCCATCTTAGAGATACAATATACTTGTGAAGAATCTGTGCTGTGTACATTATTATGCAGTGTTCAAAAGACCTGAAGTTCATTGCACGACTGGATGTAAGCCTACAAAGGAAGTGTTCAGCTTTGCAAAGAATTATTCCACTAACAAACACCCAGAACATGATCTCTCTCCAAGTACAACATCAGAAATTAAATTTACAGCCACTGATATACCATGCACTTATGTCATTTTTCCATGCATGTATAATGTCATGTTATATCATGCCTGTGGAAAACCATTGGCTGAGTGTCATAAATGCTTTGGGCTTTCTAAGCTACCGAAGATGGAGAATGAAAGACTCCTGTTCTTTAAAACACGCTAAGATGACTGAAATGGCCATTGTCTGAAATAAGGCCATGATATCACAGAAACACAGCAGAAAAAAATCAAGTAGTTGAGCTCTTTCTCAGGACTGTAGCTAACATTTGACAGTGAAGAAAAATGTAGATCCCACTATTGTCTATAAGATTTCTGCTAATCTCCCTCCATTTAGATGTGTTATTTTTAAAAGAAGTAGAAATCTGCCACAGAATACCCAGAGGGCATCTCACATTCACACTTCAATCCTTTGGGTATTTAAAAACTTGGGTCTTGTTGACATTGTTTTATATTGGAAACCCAGTGCTGAAGGAATGTATGTGGCAATGGAACACACTGACAATTTCAAATAGCAGCATGGAGGTCCTTTACCCACATAAGTGCTGAAAGACACACCTGTTTCTGGTAAGAATCTGTTCTAAACCTGCTCCTGCAGCCTGGGAACGAGTGCACTGGGAAACGGCATGCTGTTTTCCTCTCATGGTGGGTGCATTATTTTCCTGGGGGAAGCTGTGGAGAGAATGCTTTCAACTGTGAAGCTTGCCTGCCTGTGCAGACTCCTCTCCCCACAACGTGCCATGCGCGTGGCATTTCTATGGGGCTGGGTGTTTCGAGAGGAGGAGATGCTATTCCCACATTCTAAATCAGAATTCTCATCCACTCACGCTCTGTGAGGGTGTCATGGCCCACAGGACAGAGCCCAAGCAGTTTCTTCCTGAATACAGGATTTCTACCTTTTGTTTCTTTAACATAAACTCACTGGCACCTCTACGCAGCTCACCTTGCCTTCTTAGGAAGGTCCGAGTCTTTCCGAGGAGACAGACCATCTCACCATTGCATAAATAACAGCATGGTTGGAGCTGGTGAGCGAGTTGAACCCTGTCATAAGGGGGTGAGTTTCTCCCTAATTGGGCAGGAGTCCCCACATCAAAGATTTACCCTAGGAAATTAACTTAACCAAAGAAGTGAAGGACCTCTATGATGAAAACTTTAAAAACTTGAAAAAGGGAATCAAAACAGAACTTAGAAAGTGGCAAAAACTCCCATGCTCCTGGATTGCAAAGATCAACATCGTGAAAATGGCAATACTTCCCAAGGCTATCTACAAATTCAAGGCGATACCTATCAAAATTCCAACCTCATTCTTAAAGGAAATAGAAGAGGCAATCCAAAAATTCATATGGAACAATAAAAGACCCCGAATAGCAAAAAACAATCCTCAACAGAAAGAACACTGCTGGAGGAATATCAATACCAAATTTCAAACTCTACTATAAAGCCATAGTAATCAAAACAGCTTGGTA
>NW_012267228.1:5205219-5268500 GCF_000151885.1 Dipodomys ordii
TTTCTTTGTTGCTTTGTATGTCCCTCCCCCACAGTATAATCCCTGCTTTCACTGTATTTGATGTTGGTATAATTTGTGGAGGGGAAGGGGAAAAACAAATAGGGATACAGGTGGACCCATTGCAACAATGAGATGTACAAGTCGTAATGTTGAAAACGAACTTTACAACTTTGGTGCGGGGGGGGGGGAAGGATTGGGGGAACAGGGGAGGATGGGAAGGGGAAACAAAGGGGGAGCTACAATGCTTGATAAGAAATGTACTCATTATCTTGCCCATGTAATTGTAACCCCTCTGTACACTATTTTCACAATAAAAAAAATTTAAAAAAAGATTTACCCTAGGAATTTCTTCTGAAGCTAATCATTTTCCAGAGCCGCTGCCCCCACACCGTGCCAGGGAAGGGCTTCCATGTGAACTGGGAGGAATGAACGTTTTCAGGTTTCAGGCGCCACGTATGACCTCCACAATGGAAACTACACCACACCTCCCAAGGAAGGCCTGGTATATGGTCACATCTTCGTGGAATGTCAGGTCCTGTGCTGCCCTCCGGATGTGTGGCATGTGTTTCATAGGAAACGATACTAAAGGAATGGAATGTAGGAGGCTGGCCCTGCAGTTGGTCACCTAATACAGGAATAATTGTGCTTCCTGTTATGATCATCACCGTCAAGATCATCACCGAAAAGTGTCTGAATGAATCCGATTCATTCAGGAACGTGGACTTCCATCTTGTTGATTTTATTTTGTTTAAGGGGACAAACTGACTCTATTAGACTGGGCTGACTAGAAAGAAGAAGGAAAGAAGATTCTCAGGTCACCACTAAAGTTCCCATGCATTGTGCTTTCCTTTTCTGAGGCATTCTTAATATAGCCTACCTTTATCACTGGGACACAAGGCAAGAGCTGTTTAATAAATGCAACGTGTCCCTTGAGGGAGAAAGAACTGACTTCTCTTGTTCACTTATTGATGCATTCACTTATTCATTTTGCGACCAAGGGACTCTAAGATAAACATCAAACAGTGAAAAAGGATCTGTAAGAGAGCTGGCTGGAGAAAGCAAGACTCAACAGGCTGACTGGCACTGAGCGGTACAGGCTGCAAGGAAGCAACAAGTCGCAAAAGCAGATGCTTCTGAAGTGTGGCCAATGCTCATTAGGATTGGTGTTTCTTATCCTACTAACAGTAAAAGCTTGCCAGGCACTAGTGGTTCTCACCCACCAGCCTTGCTCACCCATCAGCAGCTGAGATAAGAAAATCATGGTTCAAAGCCAGTCCAGGCAGGAAAGGTCTTGAGACTATCTCCAATTAACCAGCAAAAAGCTGTAAGTGGAACTGTGGGTCAGGTGGTAGAGCAAAAAGCTCGAGTTCCCAGTCCCTGAGTCCAAGCCCCAGTACCAGAACAAAAACAAACCAGAGAGGCTATGCCAATAGATATGCTTAGATAGCAAATGAGAAAATATGTGATTAGGGGAAAACAGAAGCACGTTCTCAACAATCCAAACACCAACAGAAGAGTGACCATCAAACTATAAGGTGTCATGGTGTCTGTGTCCCAAAGACACTTTTGTATCTATTATCATTTCCTTTGAAGTAAAATGAGGTTCCATCCCTGTCGCTCGGGCTGAGCTCACCTCAGTTCATGAAATCTGAAATGTAATAAGACACAAAGGTTGTCACAATTGACAACCCATTTCATTCAAACACAATGGTCGCATTGTTTTATTCTTTTCCAACACCAGATAAATGGCAGAGCAACAAGAGCTTTTCTTATTAATAAAGCAATAAGCAGGAGTCTTGGGACAATGCTTATCCTGGTGACTTCTGCTATGCCCAGGGACTGACGGCACAGCATCATTTTCTCTGATGGATGTCCCTGCCATGGAGTGGCATCTGTTCGTTAATAAGCAGCTGGCCCTGGAACTGGCTTAGCAGAACCAGGGCTGGGGTGTGCACGCTCCGACAGTTAGAACAGCACACTGAGAGCCCACATTTCTGGGCTTGTCGCCGACTCCCCAGGCTGCCTTGGAATGGAACCCATTTTATATGGCACCAAAACCATCTCCCAATTGGGGCGGTAGCAATGGCTAAGAGGACCCCAGGAAGTTCACACCAATTTGGTATCTGGAAGAAAAAACCAGTCTTGCTAGCTATTGAGTCAGTCACTCATCAGCTGTTTCAGAGGGAGTTAGCAGTTCCATGGCAGAGGAGAGATACATTAACAACCATTTAATGTGAGTGCTTCTTCAGGCTCTTGGCTAAATTTGGTAGATCAATCTTCTTTACTATACAACTCCATGGTGTTATATGAACTGATGAAGGCAAAGGAAAAATATCACTATGATGAATTTTGAAAAACGTGTCTCTCGTTAAATAAAAGGATAGCTCAATCCTTTTTTTTTTACATGGTACTGGGATTTGAACTCAGGGCTGTGTACTTGCTTAGGTGGCTCTCTTGAGTCATGCCTCCAATCCAGCTTTTGGCTCTCACTATTTTCAGACTTTTCTGTCCAAGATGACCTTGAACTGTGATCCTCCATACCTCACTCAGCTTACTTAGTAGCTCCTGCTCTTAAAGAAAGTTTAGAATTTAAACATCGCTCACATAATTTGCTCTGAGGAAGAAGAGGCTATTAACTACAAAATGACATAAATGTATGTGTCACAGTTTCTCTAATCCCAAATCAATGGCCTTTCAAGACAATGGATTACAAATGATAAAAGGATAAAGAAAAGATGATATTTGTATGATAAATGTCAACTTGTCCTCTTTGACATTAAAGGAAGGACATATTTCTAAATACTTGAGAAGTTTTAAAAGTACATAGTACATTACAATTAGAATCCTTTTCGATACTACTAAGACAAGTAATAATGCTACAACACTGATTGGCAATACCCAATATGCAATACAAATGGTTGTACTACAAATTTGGAAGGTGAGAGTACGTAACTGAAATATTAAATATTTAGTTTCACCAAGAGTTTACTATTCAGAGATGTAAATTAAATAGTAAATTTTTAATGGTGCCAGGAGCTGGTGGTTCATTCCTGTAATCCTAGCTACTCAGGAGGCTGAGATCTGAGTATCGCGGTTCAAAGCCAGCCCAGTCAGTAAAGTCTGTGAGACTCCTATCTCCAATGAACCACTAGAAAACTGGAAGTGGCGCTGTAACTCAAGTGGTAGAGCACTCGCCTTGAGCTGAAGAGCTGAGGGACAGCACCCAGGCCCAGGGTTCAAGCCCCACGGCTGACAAAAAAAAATATATATATATATATATATATATATATATATATGGTAAATTTCCCTACAGGACTTTTGGTCATAAATATTCTTGACTTGACAGTCAAGTATTGGAACTCTGGCATTTTTATAAGCTATACAAATCAAGAATTTTCTAAATATCCTGTTTTTGTAGTTAATTAATATGTATTGTAATCCTAATGTATGTTTTTATTAATGGAGCATTTTTGTCTCTTCTTTTGTATTCTGAGATCTCTCTTGGAGACAATTGCATAGAATTTTAATCACAAAATGTAAATTAATGTAATATATATTTACAGCCCCAATTGGTAACAAAATGGAAAATAGGATATTCTAAAAATTTTTTGGAGTTTCTTTTAATATTTTTCTTATACGTGTTACTACCAGGGAGTAGAAGTTGGCATTCAACTATGGCTAATGATGTTCTGCACAGTGCAGGCAGGAATTAAAGGAATTAAGGAATCACTGGAGGTACCTAAGCAAGAAACATGCTTGCTGAGATGAGCCATGTCAGAAAGCAGAGCTGGGGTTCGTGAGGAAACTGGGAGAATAGAAACAGAACAATCCTGGAACATGCTACCACAATATGGCACTGAGGGACATGGAAAGAAAGTCCATGATGTCAGAATCTATTATGCCAGACTTCCTTCTCCCCGGATCATGGCATTTCCCCCCCTGACTATGGGGAAATCTGGGATGAAACCTACAGGGGTCTGTCTTCTCATTCTGGAACCATACAAGGTTGTGGAAAATGCCTTGTCACTCTTTACCCAGCTTATTCATATATTATACTACTATCATCTGAATGTGGGTGAGAAGACAATAAGCCTTAATCGGCACCTCTTTCTTGGACTTGATCTTTGCAAACATTACAAGTCCGAAGAAATGCTTGAATGTATTCCTTTCGATTGCAGGCTTAGTTAGGAAGCTCATGGCTCTTATAAAAACTCCCAGGATCTATCTAATTCTTATCAGCAAAGTTATTAATTCCAACACAATTTTCTAAGTCTTTTGTTGGGGGACAGTGCTAGTACGATGGGTTAAACTCAGGGTCTGGGCACTGTCCCCGGAGTATTTTGCTCAAGGGTAGTGCTCTACTACTAGATCCACAGCTCCACTTCTGGCTTTTGGGTGGTTAATTGAAGACAAGAGTCACAAGGACTTCCCTGCCCACGTTGGCTTCAAAGTGCTATCCTCGGATCTCAGCCTCCTGAGCAGCTAGGATTACTAACAGGAGCCATTCGTACCCAGCTATTTCCTAATTTTGAAGTAGTTTCCTTTGAGTGCAAGCAATAACTCTTACCTGATTCTTTTAGCAGTGAGTAAGTAAAGAAAGGAAGAAGAGGAAATAGTCTAACAACCAACTGGCATCAAAAAGGATAGGTGGAAATCAAGCCGAAAGTTAAGGATGATCGTGAGCAATGAACAAGTATATAGTTGTCATGGGAAATGAGTGAGCACCTGGGAGAAAAGCAAGCTTGAAACATCTTGGTATTGGCTGTTCCTTTACCACTTCAAAAGTCCAGAGGTACACACAGGCTCATCTTGATGACAGGTCCAATTTTCATTGTTGACAAACATTGAAATAGTGAAACAGAAGATCAGATAGAAGCCATATGCATGCTTCCCACAGGATGTATAAGGATACTCCGACAGGAAGTTTCCTTTTAAGATAACTTTAGTGCTAGAAGCAAAGTTAGAGTAACACCAGGAATTAGCTTTGTGTTTTCTAAAAACATCTTGAAAAGAGATGAACAAAAACTCACTTTACAGGGTAAGCCTTCCCTTCACCAAATCATCCCATGTTAGAAAATTCTTTCTTTGTTAGGACTAGAATGTTCTTATATGAAACTTATTTTGAATACTGCTGTTCCTTCAGCCTAGAATAATCCTCTCAAATATTTGCATGGCCCAATCTCTATTTCACTCATCTCTCTGTTCAAATAGTCTCTCCTGAGTGAGACTTTCCCAACCAACTTGTCTAAAATGACATAGCACACACACCTTGGCCTGTTTATGAGCTGTATACATTTACATTTATGTCTATAGTCTTTGTCTATTATAAACTCCGTGAAGATAAACACTATCCACCACTGAACTACTGAAGTCCTGTAACAGAAATGAGTATGCCGTTGACATCCTTTAAATGCTTTGTAAATAGATAAATAAAAATCTTTCTTTGTTCCCTTCTGGAGAAGGACAGAGTTGCTCGTGTGTTTTCTGAGCAAGATTCTTCCATGTTTCCATTTAATTAGTCTAGGAACCAGTGTTTCTCAAGATTAATTGAGACTAACACCTTGGCTGCAATTTTGGGGCTTGTCTGTTACTTCTGCTGGTGCTCTGTGAACCTCTCCTAAGGCAGGATCTGCTGGTTTTTTCCACCCACATGGTCTGGCTCTAGACGATCCAGCTCTTTAAAGTCACACTTGAGTTGTTTGATATCTGCATCTGTACCCAATATGGTCAAGGGAAGCAACAGTTTAGAAGAGGAAGAAAATGAGGAGGAAAAAAATAATACAGATGAAAGGAATAAGAATATGGATGGTTGAGAGTGGGTAAGAACGTTGAAAGGGGTGACACTGATCAAGATGCGTTGTGTTCATAAACTGGTTCATTAAATGGAACTTCCTTTGTACAACTACTTAAAGATACTTTTTAATAGATTTTAAAAAAACAAAGGAATAAGAATGAGAGGAATGAGATTAATGTAAAGCAAAGTAGATACAAAAAAATCAGACATCTCAAAGAAGCCTTCCTAGAGCTCCAATAGCTCCATGTATCTCATTTTAATTAAAAATTTTTTATTAGGTGGTCTACTCACTTTGCCCAATTTCCCACCTTCAATATTTTTCCTAGACTTACATTATTTAGATTTTGGCAATCGATTGGTTTAGTCTGGCCATGATCCGAAAAATCAATTGGTCTGGCAGTCAACTGACCTTGACACTCAGTGTCAAAGCTATCGATGTCACCTCCACATTGCAAAATGAAGGTATCAGATCAAACCAAGAAATGGAAGTGTGGTGACGATATTAGTCCCGTCGTTAGTAAAGATAGAGGCAGGACTTGAATCTAGTTATACCTGTCCTCTTAACTGTTAGGAAAAAGTAAGATTCAGGAGTTCTACTGATGTTTGAGAAGGAGATACAAATGGAAAGGAGAAAGAGACGGGAAGACTAAGTAAAAGATGAGATGATAATGCATGCCCATCTCCTTCTGGCAATCTCTGCCTGCCTCCATAAACTAAAATGAGTAATGCAACTTACTGCTAGCTCCCATTATTTCCCTATCTGATCAACTCATGCAGGCCTTGAATGTGGCACAGTCTAAATAAAGAAAAATTGATCTTGAACTAAATCGTATTCTTGCTCGATATGGAGAATATATGTCACCTAAAACTCAGGATTTTATTCTCATATCAACAAACCTTGTTATAATTAAGGGAAAAAAATAATCATTTTGGATCTTTCAACTCAATCAAATCAGGTTTTCCTTAATTTTCTGGTTCAAACCATATATTAGTTGTCTATCTTAATCTGCATCTTTCTTATACATGCATCTTTAAAAAAATCTATGACAATCTGCGTTAGGTATTGAATGCATAACAAATGAATATATTGGCAGAATTAGTTTAAGATTCAATTTAAAAATATAATTGTGTAAGAACTTGCTGTAACAAGCATGGACAACAGGAAAATCACAAATGTTACAAGCTTTGATTTAGTCTAACACTGTATAAATTCCCTGTCTGTCATAAACTTACAACTAAAATAATCTTAAGAAATTAAGCAATACATATTTCTCTACCAGTCTTCTGTAGCCCCCTACATGACAAAAGGTGGGCTAAAGTCTCTCTGGAGGGGTGAAACTTACAGAAGCTCTGAATGAAAGGCTAAGTCAATTCACGGATTTTGTAATACTGTAATGTTACTCTTTAGCCAGGTACTGGTCACTCACACCTGTCATTCTAGCTACTCAATAGGCTGAGATCTGAAGATGATGGTTGGAAGCCAGCATGGGCTGGAAAATCTGACTTTTATCTCCAATTACCCTGCAAAAAATGGGGAAAACTAGGGTGTGGCTCACCTGTAGAAAGTGTCAGCCTGGAGGGGGAGAAAGCCTAGCGGGAGTGAAGCCAGTATCAGCATTGAATTAAAACTAAATAAATAAAGTGAAGGAAGTTGTATTTAGTAATTAACGCTCCCATGGGTCTAGGCCAGCGCCTACACTTCAGAAATTCCTCGTAAAATTTAGTCCACCTTCTCCAATTTTTCAAAATCTGTAGCCATCCCAAACAGTTCATCATCTTCTGTGTGGTAATGGTGACAAGATTAAATGAATTGCCATAGATAATATATATCAATAGCTGGCACACTGCCCAGAGGGAGAGGAGAGAAGGAGACACGGAGAAGCTTCACTCAGGGAAGTGTTTTCTAGGCCGCTGAGCGCCAGAGAGCAGGGGGATGCAATATGAAATGATTGGAAAGTGCTTTGTACAGAGCAAAATAAGGACCACCCCCTAAAAGTGAAACAAAGTTAACATAGGGAGAATAAACAATTGCAATTGTTTATTCAGATCTTCAGTCTTCGTTGTGTTTATCTATTTGTTGAGCTTCATTTTATAACAGAATATTAACTCTTTCTGAGGGAGCTGTATTTTAATTCCACATTTTACTTACTTGTATAGGAAATAAGATGATTGCATGCATCAAAAAAGAAAGACATCACTGTTTTCCCAGCTTCTAACAGGCTCTCACCCTGTCAACCCAACATTCTAAGAGAATTTCACATCACAGAACAAGGAATATGAGAACAAGGAATATGTTAATAATGAAAATAAAGGCACAGATTCTATTGTCCCTATTCGATAGCTATGTAAATAGGGCTATATTTTCCTTCTTAATATTGAGAATAAATCCAACCTAAAAAAGAAAACATACAAAAAAAGGATTTCTCATCTTGGAAAACTATGCATGCTAAATTCTCTTCTTTCCTATAGTTAGTGTTTTCATAATGCACCAATTCATGGCCAGCACGCTAATGCTAGTTTTACTAGAAACATCTTTTTCCAGCAATGACCTCCAACACTGCTTTTGAAAAATCACTGTGCTAGGCTAGACCACAAACAGCATCCGGGGCTCCTCAGCCCTACCCCAGCATGCAACGCACCTCTGTCATTTTCTTTTTCAACACGTCTCCCTTCTGCTGGGCTTCTACATAGAACGCTCAGCCATCTCATTAAACCCAAGCCCCTGCAGGGAAGGACACAGGCACCAGCCCTGCCTTTCTGACACTTTTTCCTTTCATAAAAGTTTGCTTATCCATTATCAAAAGCCCAGAGTCACCAAGGTTTCTTCAAGGACTCCTAGGACTATCAAAACACAGAAATAGCATATCTTTTCCAAACTGCTCACTATCAAGGAACCAAAGCCAAAAACAGAGGTGTGGCTCAAGTGGTAAAGTGCCAGCTGAGAGCTAAAAATGTTCCACAAGAGCATGAAATCCTGAGCTCACAGCCTCTCTCCAACAGCACAAAGGGGCCAAGGGCATTCTTATAACATAAAAACTATTCTTTTTGGCTTGCTATTATCAGAATAAATATTCAGATATCGTAGAACTTTCCATTAATGGCAAAAAATTGTCCCCCTCATCATTTCTTCTATTTCTAGTCATGGGGTAGGGTACAGCTAATTCAATCACCTGATGATTGAAATCTCTTAATGAACTCTGTCACAGATGTATAGCTGGGAAATTAGATTTCCTAACTCCTTAGAAAGCTGGTGGTTTGAGAAATCATCTAACTGATTGAAGTTGCAATGGTTTCTTTTGAGCCTTGGTTACAGGAAAAATGTGGCGGGCGAAGGGGGAGGTGACCAAGTTTTATTTAAAAAACTTAATAGCAATGCCTCACATAGAACATATTAAGTAGTTCTTCATTCCTTCCTTTCTTCAAGCATGCAGTTAGAGGGGCAGAGAAGAAAATTGATTTTTATCACATTTTGTCCCACCTCAATTATCATTTCCTCCTGACCAGCTATCCTTTAAATATCTAAAATGAATACTTGCTCTCCACAGTGGCTCACACCTGTAATCTCACCTTCTGGAAAGGTGAAGATAAGGAAGATCACAGTTTGAAGTCAATCAAGGCAAAAAGTTATCAAGATCCCTATCCCATCTCAACAAATAAACGGAGCCTGGCGGCAGACACTTATAACTCCAGCGACAAGAGAGACGTGAAAATGATGATCACAGTCAAGGCCAGGTCTAGACAGAGATTCTATTAGAAAAAAAAGTGACTAAAGCAAAATGGTTGGGGGTGTGCCTCAAGAGGGAGAATGTCCAAGTTCAGACAATAGTTCCTACCTCACACACACACACAAACAAAATTTAATACTTGCCTTAGATTGTCTACCAACAACAACAATAAAAACCCACCCACGCACAAAAACCCTTGTGGAATTGTCATCAACGGTCTCACATCTCTGTGGGTAATTAGGACATGATCAGTGGCAGACACAAAGAGGGCGTGGGTTTTTCTCACCAGAATCTGGAGCAGAGAAGGGAAGGACCAAAGGAAGGAGGAGCTGGCTCATCCAGGCCAAAGTGCCCCAAGACACCATCTTCCTCTTCCTCTTCAGCTGCCTGGATCAGCTTCCTTTGCTACCTTCCAAGCTTGAGTCTCTGTAGCCTTTCTGCTAATTCGTTGAGTTGCCTCAAAACTTTCCTAAACAATTCCTTTTTGGTCTTTGCTTCAGCTCCCAAAGATGGTTGCTGTTGCTTACACTTTTTATTTCTGGTAATTCTCAACAGGTTTGTGGGCAGGTGATATAAATGCACTCTAGAGATTGAATACACACACACACACACACACACACACACACACACAGCAACAACAACAACAACAACAACAAAGTCAGGTACATTAAAAAAAAAACTTCCCTACAACTAGACATACCATCTTAACAATGCATGGTATATATTGTTCTCTAGGACCTAAGATGAGGTCATGATATAAACTAAGTACGCTTGCCTTTGAGGTAGAAGCAGTCTCTGTATACACACTGAACTGTCCATGCATTTTCTTTTGTGTTTTCACACAGTAGATACTGGAATGAGTTCTCTATATAAAGGAGATGGACCCTAGCCAAGGACCAAATAGCCAAGAGCTAGCCGAACTGGGCGTCAGGCAGCTCAGTAGAAGTGTCTTTTGTTAGCCATCTGGTTGCATTCCCAAGTCATTACTCTAAAACCAATGTGGTCATCTCAGACAATGAATTTATTTCAGAGAGGATAAACCCCATTCTGTGGGAAGATGTGGAAACCATTTTGCTCATCTACGTTAAGGAAGCACCACAGAACACAGCACAAGAAAACTTGCAAATATGTTTACCACCAAGATTTTATGCATGGTTACACACTCTCCTTTCCTGATCCTGAGAGAATATATTCATTAGTTCTGTGCCTTATAATGATTTTTTAAAAAACATAAAGATTAAGAGTGAAATATATTGAATCTGATTCAGTCTAAGTCTCTTAAGAGAGCAGTAACTTGATTAATTTTTTTCATTACCAAATGTTCTTGATCTACTTCTTTCTCTTCCAAGTTAGTTCTAGGTATCTAGATCACTTAAGGTGTCTAGTGTTCTCTTCTTTAAAAGTACAGTGGGACCCTAATATATTGAGGCAAGGCTAGAGTGATATTCAGTCTACCGTTTGCCCTTCCACATTATAATTCCTGATGTAATTACTCATGGCTAAATGTCCAACAAAGCACCCATGAGGACAGACTAGGGACAAAATGGTCTTTAGTTATTGAAAAGGGTGGGGGAAGGAGCATAAACTAACTCCATCACTCATGATCCTAACATGAAACTAAGCATTACTCTTGTATTTTTTGCTTAAAAGTAATGATCAGACCAGGGGCCAGTGGCACACACTTGTAATCCTAGCTACTCAGGAGGCTGAGATCTGAGAATCGTGGTTCAAAGCCAGCCTGGGCAGAAAAGTCTGTGAGACTCTTATCTCTACTAACCCACCAGAAAACCAGAAGTAGTGCTGTGCTTCAAAGTAGTAGAGAGCTAGCCTTGAGCTAAAATGCTGAGGGACAGCACCCAGGCCCAGAGTTCAGGCCCCACAACCGACAAAAAAAGATCAGAAGCATAAAAATTTTCAGTATTTAGTGGCATGAAGGCTTGAAAAGCATATAGTTACATGTAATTAGTAGCCACACATTGTAATTTCTGTTGTCAGAATTCTGACAACGCCTTTCCGTACAGAATTTATCATCATCTTTGATAAGGAATATACCTGAGTGTGGGTATGTGTCTGTGATTGTTGTTGGGGTTGTATTGATGCTGGAGGTGGAATCCTACATGTTCAGCTAGTGCTTGATCACTGAGCCACACATAGGTCCTGATTTTCTAAGTTTGGTTAAAATCCAGGAGCATCGCTGACACCTTAAGGAAAATAAATTTGACTACATGAACATTTTTTTTTTTTTTTGGTCACGGGGCTTGAACTCGGCTTGGGTGCTATCTCTGCGCTCTTCAGCTCAAGGTGAGCACTCTACCACCTAACCCACAGTGCCACTTCTGATTTTCTAGTGGTTTAGTAGAGATAAAGAGTCTCACAGACTTTCCTGCCAGGGCTGGCTTTGCATAGTGATCCTCAGATCTCAGCCTCCTGAGTAGCCCAGCATGAACATGTTTTAATAACCATTTTAAAAAATTTTTTCAGCCTAATAAATACTTTGAATTTTATCCTCAAGTAAGGCCTTTATGATTATGTGGATGATTTCGCTTAATATTTCTCCTATGTAAATGTCTACACTAAAACCCATATACAAGTTTCTCAAAAGAACATAGACGAGCTATAAATCAGCTGAAGCTGTAGATCAGCCTGTACAATGGTATTTGCCATACACCTACTAACTAAACAGGAGCATGTTCCACAGTTAGGGCTACTATTTCAGCAGTAGATAACCAAGGTAGACAGCCCTGGCATAATGTAGGTGTCACTTATACAGTGACACAAGTTCACAGCCAGTTGTAGTGTCAGGGTCTGGACAACACCTAAACAATTTTCGGGCTGGTGAGAAAGGTTAAAGTATGCCCCTAGTTTTTACAGGATCAGCCTGTAAAACACACACACAAACAAAAAACCCTGTCTGGGTTTTTTAGGGGGACTCATCCTGGATGTGAGAGTTTTGCTTCCTTTCCTTTCCTTGCTAAAGAAGCCAACTTCAACACCTTGCTCTACCTGTCCTGGCCCTGGAAGAATTCACCCACACCACCACGTCACAGCTGCGCCTCCTTGATTATTGGCATTGATTTATTGGCATTCAAATTTTCCATTAAACGGGGAGAATAGGGAGAATAGGAAGATCAGAAGCTCTGCCACTTAGATGTCTTCCAAAGTCAGTCCACGCAGTAGCTATTTAGGAGGGTTATTGTTACAGTGTGAGGACCTGCGTTTTGCTGGGGGCTCCTGCAGCTTTGGAGAACTTCCTCTCATCTCTTGAAAGATTGAACAGCAGGGATCCGTTTGCCAAATTCAAGGAAAACAGATCCCTTTGAGTAAACCCCAAAGAGGCTCCATTCCCATGAAAACACAAGAATCATTTACCAAGGCGTTGAAATCACTAAAGAGATAGTTTGCAAGAGGCCAATTATTAATGTAATATTAATGTAATTATTCATGTAATATTTTGGGCACTTTCCACTGGATTAATCACAGCGGCCATTTTGCAACTTCTTTCAAAACAAACAAACAAATAATGGATTTTTCTGCGAAGGTATAATTTAAACATCCTTCTATTTTATTTGTCAGTGGGTTGGGACTGTGGGATGTTTGGGGCAAAAACCATTTTTGAAAAATAGGATGTTGTACACTATAAATACCAGGCTTTCGTTTGGAGCACTGAAATTAGATTAGGAAATAATGTCTCCTGTGGTGAAAAGCCTCAGAAAGACTAAGAAAAAAAATCAAAGTGACCTATTTTCCCACAACCCAAATATTAACTAATGCCATCTCAACTAATTCCCTTTCCTTGATGACATCCTGACCTCTGAGCTCAGGTGAAGAGCCATTAGAACTCCACTTTAATAGATGTTCAAGTAATTCCATGAGCTTTTAGCTCATCAAGATCTGGTTGAGCTGTACAAGACACTATGTTGAAAACGAACTTTACAACTTTGGGAGGGAGAGGGAGGAGCTGGGGAGGTGAGGAGGGAAGGAATGGTAGGGAACAAACGAAGGAGGGGGTAACAATGCTTGATAGGAAATGTACTCATTACCTTACTCGTGTAACTGTAAACCCTCTGTACAGTATCTCTACAATTAAAAAAGTGAAATAAAAAAGATCTGGCAGTCCTTACCACTTGTTCTATTTGCCTCTGCCCACCCAGATACATTATCGTTGGTGTTTCTTCATTGAATTTCACTTGTGCAATTCACAACTGGGCATCTCATCCAGTGAACTTTCTTTATTTTGCCAGGCCTGGGGCTTGAACTCAGGGCCTGGCCACTGTCCCTGAGTCTCTTTGTGCTCAAGGCTAGTACTCTATCACTTGAGACACAGCACCACTCCTAGTTTTTGAGTGGTTATTTGGAGATAAGCATCTCACAGGGACTTTTCTGCCTGGGTTGGCTTCGAAATTGTGATCCTCAAAACTCAGCAAGGGTTACAGGCATGAGCTACCTGCTCTCAGCTTCATCCAGTGAACTTTTTTTGTTTTTTGCAAAGACTGAAAAGATTTATTTGGAAGACTCAATTCACTCTCAGTAAAGACAGAAGAATAAACCTTGTCCCTCTAATAGTTATTGGTTACTAGTGATATCAGTACAAAAGCATAATTACTTCCACAGTAATTATGAGCAACAGAACTTTCCCCTCCTAACAGAAATGACCAAGCAATTCTCCCACCCAGTAATTCTCTATATTTGAGCCTCTGTGTCTCCTTTTGAAGATGAGCTATACTCCTTTTCCTCTGGAACTTTACCCTCCAGGCCAAAATGTCCAGTTCTTCTGTCTCTTAAGGAAACTTCCCTAACTGTGCTAAGGAAGGCTGAAGACAAATAAAAATAAGTCACTTCTTGTAATTACAATCAAAGGCCGATATCATCCATCATTCAGGTTATTTCTGAGCTATTCAAGCTCCAGCAATAACTTGCCTTGTTGATGGGGAACCAACGTGTTGGGCTAACAATCAGGTATTGTTGAGTATTACGCGTTTCCTCATGCATCATCTCATTTATTTTACTAACGTGATGAAACAGGTATCATGAATCTCATTCTCTCTGAGAAAGCTGAGGCATGAAAAGTTAAATCATGTGTCAAGATGTTTACAGTACAAAAGTAATGGACTCCATTATTCAAATCCAAGTCTTTCTGACATCATAACTGCTAGCTTGCTCATTTCTCTGTCATATTACTTTGCACACACACACACATGCATACACACACACACACACACACACAGAGAGAATTTTTGTCCCTCTTAAAGTCAGATTCTATGGTTCATCAGATGAGGAGAACAATAAATCTTTGCTATTATCCTAGGAGTTTTCCTAAAACTCCTTAAGCATGAGTACTTTCCCAGAAGCTCCAAGAGAGAAAGACTTTCTCTTATTTTTCAGATCTCGGTTCTGTTACTGTTTGATTGATTGGACATCACAGGAAGGAGATGGATTGTTTTAGGAGACTAGGATATGAATCTGTATATCTAAATACCTACACCACTTTTGGAACAGCAAGAGGCTCATGTTAAGAGAAAGGAAACTGATTTGTTTTCCTGCTTTTGCTCAGTCACAAAGGGAAACTTCCGCAAAGCACTTAAGTTGTAATTTCTTCTCATTTTCTCCCCTCTCACATTTTCTAGCCTTCTCACTTTTATCTCCCCAGTCCTGGGGCTTGAACTCAGGGCCTGGGCACTGTCCTTGACCTCTTTTTGCTCAAAACTAGCACTCTACCACTCTGTGCCACAGTTCCACTTCCAGATTTCTAGTGGTTAATTGGAGATCAGAGTCTCATGGACTTTCATGCTTGGGATGGCTTTGAACCATGATCCTCAGATCTCTGCCACCTGAGTAGCTAGGATAACAGGCATGAGCCACCAGTACCCAGACTCACCTTTTTTTGGTTTAAATTGAAGAAAGGACCCCATTAAAAACACATGTGAGTTTAAGTTAGTTATGTTTATGGTACAGTTGGAATACATTTTATTTTTTCCCTGAGTACTATGAGACTTAGAAAAAAAATGTTTTCAACTATTTTTCAAAAACCTTATTTTCAAGACATTTCCTGAAAACTCTGTTTTCTCACATTAAGAAGCACTAGCTGACTTTTAAGCTATCCTGTCTCCAAAGGGAAACATTCTAAAGTTGAAGGATTTCATTCAAATTGTCAATGACACAATCTTCAATATTGAGCTTGGCATTTAAACATATGATTGGATTGAATGAATACCGAGGGTGTTCTAAGCATCTTACAAAGACTGTACTTCTTTGTAAAGTCATTATGGAGCAAATTCTGATATTGTTTCTTACATTTCCACCAAATGATAAGAGCGGAAAAAACAACCTAACAATCCTTGCTTCTGACCTGTTCATAAAGCATAGTTTTATAAAGGCCCACAGCAAACATCTGTCTTAATCCTAAGAAAGGGAAAGCTATCCTCGTCTGAAAGACCAACATGGTCTTAATCTCACAGATACTATAAATGATGTACCAGAGCACTCAGTGTTCTTCTTTTATCCAATAGGAAAATCAGTATTAAAGTCCCTATCCCCTGACAGCAATTACATAATGCGAGATGTTATGTGATCTTTATTTTTGAACTTTATCTCAGTATGTTACCCATCTTTTCCCTCTAAATCTTTTGCCATCTTTCCATCCTAATATTTTAGATATTTCTCTCTGTCAGCCTCCAGCCTTATTTTGATCAAAGTAGAATTCAGAGGAAAAAAAGGAAGAAATAAAACACCCTCCATAATGATTAGCTATCTCTGTGGGGACTCATGAAGCCAATTGTTAATGAATCCTATAAATCAAAGCATGCCACAAGGCCAGAGTTAAGATAGGTTCCCCACCCCCTGTAATCGGAAAGTTTCTAACTAAATTATACTAGGCATTTCCCCCTCCTTAGGAACATGGCATCTGTAGATACTGTGGTGAACAATACAGGCATGGTCTTATCCTACAGTTCTGAGGATGAGGAAAGAAAAAACTAGGGAAGAAATTGCATGAAAATGTGATAAGATAGCTTAGCGAATACTCTAGGAGCACAAGCCAAGCCAGCACAACACAGGAAGGAAGTGTGCACATGTGTGCTTGAATCTAGACATTTTAGTAGGATTACAATGATCCACATTGTAAGAATATTGATAAGAATAAGAGCACTCAGTCAGAGGGAGAGAAGACAGAGGAATGATCCAGCCATCACTGACATTTGCAGTCATAGCTGTTAATCATGTACTGGGTTAAAAGCTATGAGTTTTCAAAGAAGCCTCGCTTCCACCTTTCAGGAGCCAGGTGCAGGTCTGTGAGACATTTGCAGAAACATGGAACATCTGAACATACACCTGTAGTCTGAGACTCAGATGCTCAAAGCCCTCACTTCAACATTCACGACACCATTCCACATGCAATGGACGGCTGCTTCTCTGTTTATAAGATCAGTCCATTGGGCCAGTCAATACAATAACACTATTGATGGATAAAATTCTAAAATCCTTGCCAATAAAATTGAGGCCTTATTTTAGCATAAGAATCATATAAGAAGTTCTACCTATCTATCTATCTATCTATCTATCTATCTATCTATCTATCTATCTATCTATCTATCTATCCATCTATCTATCTGTGTGTGTGTGTGTGTGTGATATAAGGAAAGCCCTAATATTTATTGTAAAGATCCCTAAACTGGAGAATTTTATCTCATTTTTCAAAATCTGCCCCATCAAAGACGTTTGGAAAAAAACACTAGAGCCCATTAATTTTCAGCTAGGGCCGAATAAACAAACGTAAAAGAATCCTCTGGAAGTGTGAATGTCTATCTGTTGAAATGCATTCTGCTCCCTGGATAATGTATGCTGTTTTGGCCAAGTCTTCCCAGGCATTGCTGTAACCCCTCTGGAAGTCAGAACGGTGTGTGTGGGGGGAGGGGGTCAGGGAATTCTCATCAGCCTCTCATTTTGGGGAGAGGCAGCCAGCATTCAAATGGCCCCCGATTGGTTAACAGAGGCAGACTGGAAGCCCCTCCAATTAATTATGAGGTATATGTAAGGTATTAATTTTAGTGCTTATTGTTTTCTTTTTGTCCTTCATCCTTCTAAGAGGTCGTTACTGACTTTAGTGTCAGGCCTTGGAAAATGTGTCCCAAACCAGCATACATTTCAGACAAAGGCTGTATACCGACTTCACAGGAAGCAGGGAAGGCCGGAGCAGGGCAGGGAGGGGAACCCCAGCCTTTCCTCCACGGTCTCCACAGGGCACAGGTTATCTGGAGAGCAGAGGTCAACTGGAGGATTGTAATCTCTTCCTACCTGCCTCTTTGGAAATCTGCGTGAAGGATTCCACACCTTTCTCTCCATAGCTTCCCTCAGACGCGAGCGTGGACACATAGTTCCAGCCCAGAGCCTTGACGATGTCTACCATGGCCTGGGCTTGGAAGGAATCCGGTGGGACCACACGGGAGAAGAAATCGTAGCGCCGGTCATCACTGAGCTCGGGGGCCGTGGACGCGTAACTAATCTGGGGAATCTGCAAAGACAAGAAAAGCATGATGTGAGATCACCCCACTGCTATGTGCAGACTCAGTCACCTGAGATTCCAGGCTGGAGCGTCCAAGGCGGGTTTTGTACATTCTGCCAAGTTAACCACCATCCCTTCTTCCCTATGACACAAAAGTGCTGCCTCCGTCTTGCCCTTTCGCTTTCTCCCCTTAGGAAGTGGCGGATGAAGTTAGCAATGGCAGAATCCAGGCCATGGTTGGCTGGTGACCTCTGCACCCTACCTAATACTGTACACCACACCATGTTTTCACTGTATGTCTACAAATACTGTCTGACCACCGTGCATCCAGAGACTGCTTTAGTTGGCACAGATTCTGAATACTCACAAATATCATAAGCCATTTTATACTGAGTGACCACTGTAAGAAAATATGGTGTCCAGGGGCGCTTCATGCTTCCCATAGAGGAGGCTTCCCTTCCTCTATGTCGTACTTATTTTTGACAGCAGGCAAAATTCAGCTAGCCAAGCGGTTGCGACCCACTGATTTTAATGAAGTCAAATTATAGATAGAGCTACAAAAAATACCTTGCAATATGTTTTCACATTCTCCTTGTCCAAGATTTAAAAAAAAACCACAGTAGTTTTATGTATCCCAAATATTATTGCTTTAGAAACATTGTATACTATTTATTGAATTCTTCACCATACAAGTCCTACTCTACATATTTTATTTGTAGCCCCTCATCTAATCACCAGCAAGTACCCTATATTAGACTACAGTAGACTAGGCTTTTTTTTTTCTAATTTAATGTTGTCTTAGCGGTGATGTACAGCGGGGCTGCCTTTCCCTGCACCAGGTAATAGCATAGTGTTATCCGGCCCCTCATTCCCGCCCATGGCCTTCCTCCCACCTCCACCCACAAGTCACAGAGCTCACTTTCATCAATGTCCAGTGCAGCCAGCCAATATGTTTTATTAGTTTGTTTAAAAAAAAAGAAACAAGGCGAAGCAGAATATGATTTTTGCTTCAGGTCATGAAGCTATAAAATTAAAAAAAAAGACTCAAATAGTAGGACAAAGGGTAAACTAATTCGTTGGAAATGAACTATACACCTTGGGGAGAAGGGTTGGGAGGGGAAAACTGGGATAAAACGAGGGAAGGGGTGACACTGTTCAAAAAGAAATGCACTCAATGCCTGACTGTGTATCACGTTTACCATAAACATTTTAAAAAGGGAAAGAAAACCTGAAAGCTCCTTGAGCAAGCATTTGAATTCTTAATTTAGCAATTTACTAAGTGGTTACAAAAGTATTCTAGTCATCAGCATAAAACAGAAAGGCAGGCAGAATTTGGAGTCTAGGCCCATCTCTGCCCACAGCATTGAATGCTACTTTGCTCCTCATCCCTCGGCTGCTATTCAAACACTTTTAACCCTTGAGAAAAAAAAAAAAAAAAACCTACCTACACACATCACCAAAATGAGTTACTGTGTGCGGCTGAGAGTTTGGAGGTTATAAGTATGAAGTAAAGAAAACATCCAATGAATCAAGGTTCCGATCAGAAAAACTGAGGGAGGGAAGGAGAGAGGGACAAAAAGGCTTTTCCTCACAAGAAATAAAGCAGAAAGAAGGGCGAACATGTCAATACATTTCCATCAATTTGCACTTGTGGAAATGTAAAAGCTTCATGCTGGCACACAAATGTGTTCTCTGTCTAGATGCTTCTCCATTTCTCAAAGAGCCTTAATAAACATGCAACCAGCCTGCTACTAGAATTCCCACTTACGAAGTAGCTGTAAAACATCAGAATCCTGGAAAGTCCCAATACAAATGCATTTCCTTAACTGTGCCCCAAATGTCACTAATAAATATCCTGGTGAAATAAGATGTTCTTCCTCTAACCACAGTCTCTGGGAAAATGATTGTATGTGATCCATTCCTCCCATGGTAAATAAGAAATATCTACTGGCTTACAATCACATATGTGTGTGTTCTCTATCCAGTACTATTAGTTTCCATATTTTACAGATAATGATGACAAGATGAAGATGAAACAGTAAATGGATTTCATCTCTGGAATGGAAATAGGGGGTTTTATATGGATATCATTTGTGGTAATGGAGATGAAGGACAAGGGAAATTGATGTAGCCTATGAAATAGGATGTTACATATTTATTTTACTATGATGCTCCTGAGTTACTTGTTATTCTCAGTCTACATAGATATAGTCAGAGAAGTTTTTTGTTTGTTTCTGGTAAATTAACTGTGCAATCTTATGCTTGTTTAAACCGTACGGCAGTGTATACAATTGACATTTTTCATATATGTATATGTTTTCTCCTTCTCCTTTCTCCTCTTGAATAGGCTTCCTTCTACTTGTCATTTTACAATCTAGAGTCAACATAAAATTAAACAAAACATGAAATTTTTTTCTTTCTGGTCCTAGGTTACTTTAATTAACATGATGATATCTATTCCCATCTGCTTTTCTGCAAATAAGGTAATTTTTTTCCTTTTTATGGCTGAAAAAATAACAACTCCATTGTGTGTATAGGCCATATCTCTTAAATCATTCTATTTCTACCCTTAGATTAGAAACTTTTACAATAGAGTTTCTGGAAATGGATTTTATATGATTTTAGTTTGTATCTTAGTTATCTCTTCTACACTATAGATTCATATTTAGTCTCTTCTGTCCCAGAGATCTTAGATATTGTGATTTTGATTCTTTTTTAAAAAAATTGCTATTTAAATGCAACAAGTCCTCAAACATGTCTTCAGTTCTGGATTTTCTATCTCCTATTTGCTGTATTCTATTAAAAATGCTTTTGGTTGAGTATGCTATATTTATCGAATTTTTAATTTCCATGACTTATATTTAGGTCTTTTCCTCCCATTTCTTTGCTAAATGTCTCATTCAATCTTGATTCAACTTATTTACTTCAGTCATAAGCTTACTTTAGTTTCTTTGTGGTCATGGGTCATTTAAAATCCTGTCCCTTTGAACTCTATGTCTGGCATTTCAACGATGTCATTATCTTTAAATTCAGCTACCAAAGTTATGAGTCATCTTGTTTTTCCAAATTTCTTGTGTTTCTGTGTAATTTGTGTGAGAGCAGGATTCATGTCTCTCCCAGATTCCTATCAATATCTTTTAGTGGCAGTTTTGCCTTGAGAGCTCAATCTCTAGTGTTGCGCAGTACAGGTATGGGGGAGGGGGGGTGGGGGAGAGAGGGGGAGAATGCCAAATAATACCAGACGTAGAAATATAATATAAATCAATTAAAGACACTTACTATGCCATCATTAAAAGTGGTAAAAATAGTAAACAATGAAATTAAGATTTCATGATAGTATAATGGGGGAGGATGATGGAAAGGGTAACAGTGATCAAGATTCATGGTACTCAGAATCTAATTTATGGGATTGTAGCCTCTTTGTACAGCTACTTAATAATAAATTTTTAAAAAGAACAACTTGAAATGAACGATCTTAAAAATAATAAAGAATAAAAGACAGGAGTACCCAGCAAAGAGACAAAAAAAAAAAAAGAAAAAGCAAGATTAAAGTTGAAAAAAAAATTGGTAAAGCGGACCAGAGCAAGAGACAAAAACACCCAATTTCAAGAGAAAAGGGAAAAAAATCAACATAGAATTAGGTAAAATAAGGAAAGAAAAAAATCAAAATATAAAGAAGTCAAAATAAAGTGATAACAGTAATACAAAATATAATAGGAAAAAAACACATAACAAAAACAACCACAAAAATGAAGGGTGAGGAATGGGAAAAGATGAATTTTAGGTCCTGTAGTCAGAACTATAACTGTGTCTGAAGTCTACTGTATGTGACTGCCGCAGAGGTTCGGGGAAGCAAACAGAGCACTGAGATTTGAACTTGAGGAAGAGAACCCCAGCCACCCAGAGCTCTGCCTGCTGCTCTCAGGACTTTGAGACTCCTCGCTATGGGGAAAGGGGAGGTGGGGATGTGAGGACTGGCCATGCGGAGGCTAGTTCCCGACCTCATAGGCCAGCCAGCCACACACAGCAGCCGAAAATCAGCTAACAACTCACTGGGCACAGGCTGGCCCCCTTCAGTCTCTGCTGCCCACAGGCAGTGAGCTCATTCCTCATCACAGTCAGACTTCCAAACACCCGGCCTCCTCAGCCACTGCTCACTGCTGCCTGATCTCAGCAGGCCCGTTGCTGACCCTCTCCTCTGTCTCTCTCTGTCTCTCTGTCTCTCTCTGTCTCTGTCTCTGTCTGTCTGTCTGTCTCTGTCTCTCATTCCTTCTGTCCCTATGGTAGCTCATTCACACACAGTAGACCCCTTCTCAAGTTAGCACCTGGATGTAGTACTCTGGAGATCAGGAGGGTAACACAGGGCCTTTCCCATGTTGGCCTGCTATGCAGAGGTGACAGGATCTGAGGCTGCTGAGGTCTGTGTGTCTGTCCAGTCACCAGGGCTGTAAGCATCTTGTCGCCTGGCTTGCAGTGTGGCTGCAGCTTTGGCTTTTCCTCCCCCAGATCCCAAATGACTACAAGTCATCATTAGCCGTCACCTACACCTTCTCTCTCCGCTTCTCTCCCACCTTCTCCCTCTGAACCCCTTCCCTCTTGCCAGTCTTCATGGGAAGTCAGGAACTGATCTTTTGATAAAAGCAACTGTTTCATCTCCTATAAAAGAGGCATTCCCTCTAAAGACTTCTGTCTCTGAAAAGAAGACACTTTCAATCTTTAATCGTACCACTAACACATCATCATCTGTATTGTTATTCTTTTTGCTACACGTCAATTTGTCTATCACGCAGAGTGATTTTGTTAATGATGAGTGTCAGCAGGATTTAAAACATCTACATTGTCGTTCTTTGGAATGACTTCAGCCTTTGTCTTAGAAAATTGACAATACATGTTATTTATGAAGAGATCCATATGTAACTATAAGAGAGCATATTGATTTAATGCCTGGATTTCAGTGATCATCCTTTTATATCTCTTTATTAACTTGGTGTATTTGGGAGCTCACATATATATTATTACCAAATGAAAAAATGCATCTTAGTTCCATTCCTCTCCCATCTCCTCTTCCCTCCCTCGTCACTTCCTCCCCTCTCTTTCTTAGCTCCATTTACACTCCTCTTGTAGAATAATATTCTGTAGTACGGACATTTCACCTGCCCCAAACCTATCGTTCTTAAATAAGTCAATTCCCTCCAAGTGTTCAGTCTCCTAGAAGTTAAAATCCTCACAGCCAATTCATAATCCATGAATCCTTTCTAAGAATTGTTCAGATGACTCCCCCAGCTCAAACTTCAAGCAATATCCTGGGTCTTCAATGGCATCATTCTCCACATGCAAATCAGCCCAGGTTGTTCTGTGAGGTAAAATAACAACAGGGTACTTTTGGTTCTCTTTTATGGTTAGCTTAATCACCACGGCACCACCCATTAAGTAATTAATCACAGCATACTGTCAGAAATGGCACCCCTTGCGATGTGCTCGATCCTTAAGCATCCTTCTGTATGCTTTCTATTCTTCTACTTTTCTGTCTTTCAAGTCATGGGCTAGCATTTTACTATTTTAGTCATTATAAGCTTAGAGTACTTAAAGACAATATTAGATTCCATATAAACTTTACAAGAACTTCTTTCAAATTCACAAGTTTCATTAAGATTTTGGTGAGGATTGCATTGCACATCAATTCAGTAACATCGATGCACTCATAACATTGTATCTTCTTCATGGGAAAGTAATGATTTTCATTTCTTTTCTCGTTCATATTTTTCTTTGTAAAAAGTTAATTGTCTCCATGTAGGCTTTCTACATTCCTTATTAATTTTCTTTCAAAATAATAATTATTTTTCTTATACTAGATGTGAGAACAAAATATTGTTTTGTGATCTATCTTGCTGATTCATAGGAATATTTTTAGTTTTGCATATCTATTTTGACTTGTACTCTTGTTAAAACTGTTATTATTTCCAATAGTTGAAAGCTTATTTTCTTGGGATTTTCAGGTGACCAAACCATATAACAACAACAACAATAATGTATTTAACTTTCTTTACTAATTACATGATCAAGAATTCCGGAGAAAGCACAGGTATAATGTGAAAATTCCCTTGCTGTTTAAAAATCAACTCCAATTTATCCTCTTACCTTGGAAAAATATGTAGACAGCTAAGCTTATCATTTTTTATTTTGTTTTGTTGATTAAAAACTTATAGCCAAAGCTCAGTATATTTCTATAGATTTAGAAATGGCCTTCTAGAATTGGAAGTTGGGGAAGTGATAGGTATGTGGGGGAGGGATAATGAGCATGGGTGAACTTGCATCAAGACACAAAATGGAAGTGTTAAATTGAAATACCCTTATATAACTACTTGAGAGAGAGGGAGAGAGGAAAGGAGAGGAGAGGAGGGGAGGGGAGAGGAGAAGAGAGGAGAGGAGGGGAGAGTAGAGGAGGGGAAGGGAGGGGAGAGGAGAGGAGAGGAGGGGAGAGTAGAGGAGAGGAGAGGAGGGAAGGGAGAGGAAAAGGGTTGAAATCGTGGCTTTAGTGATAGAATACCTGCTTAGCAAGTACAGTATATGTTCCTGTATTCAGTCCTGAACGTGTTATATGTGCATGGCAGATCCTGTCTATCTCTAAAGCCTTATTCCTAATCTGTGGGCTCAAATTCCCTTTAATAAGAACATCGTGTTGGCTAGAAAGCAGAACACTGACAGTGCCTTTTCCCTCATGTTTGTCCCTGCACGATGCACCACCGAGTTTTTTTTTTCCCTTTCCTTAATTGGAATACTTCACCACCTTTTGTTCTTCATTGTGTCCTATACACTTTCTGTCTTACAACTTTCCACCCTCTCTTATGAGAAAGATCAATACTTTAAGAGTTTATTTTCACCAATTAGGAAGAACCTTCTGACTACTCCATCATCACTAGCTCGCTTTTGTCTTTTGGATAATAGCAATGCCAGAAGGTGTGAGATGAGATTTTTTTTGAGGTTTCTATTTTCATTCTCTGCTAATTGGTGATGTTGGACACTCTTTTATACCTGCTGGTCACAGTATGTCTTTGGAGAAATACCTACACAGCTCCTCACCCCTTTTTGAGATTCTTTTTTTTTTTTTTTTCGGTCGTGGGGCTTGAACTCTGGGCCTGAGCTCTGTCCCTCAGCTCTTCAGCTCAAGGAGCGCTCTACCACTTGAGCCACAGCGCCACTTCCCCTCATCCCATTTTGAAACATAGGACTTGGTCTTATAGACATGGGAATTCTTCATACTTACTGGAGTATGAACTTCCTATCAGATATGTGGCTTGCATAGCTTCTCCTAGTCCATAGGTTGCCTCATTTACTTTGTAAAGTGCTTTCTTTGCATTGAAGAAGCTTTTTTTAAAAAAAGTTTTCTGTCACCACCTTTATATATTTGTGTTTTTTGTAGTTAGGACTTTTGATGTGGCATCCAAAAACATCATTGTGAAGGCCTGCGTCAAGAAGCTTCTAATCTCCAAATCACTGCTAACGCCTATCTGTGAAAGGATCTTTGCAACTTCACGGATGTCAAGGAGAGCACATCGGGTATAGAATTTCAGTTTTAGGAGCCAATACGTGAATTCATTGGGAGGAGTTGATGATACATGCAATAATCTATAGATTCAGAGTGAATACCTCTGCATGATTTATACTTTCATATCTATAATGTATTTTCTTACATCCTAGCCTCCCTCCTCCTCTTCTACAGAAAAATATCAAGATTTTTCTCTGGGGATATAGCTTTTATTCAGTACTGTCTCGCACATTACAGGTTGAAATTTGTTTCTATAACACTAAATACATTTAAGGACTAATTAAATTAATTTGTTATTTTATATCGATCCTTAGAGGGTGATTTACAACCTGAGAAAGCTGTGTCTTGTTGCTTTCTTCTGGAGAGTGTACATAGTTCCAATACCACTGTAGCGACAATCCTTCCTAGTGCTCTGTATGTCTGCAATGCATTATGTAACAGAGGGGAGAAGATGTTTAAATTTCTGGGGCTTTTGCCCTTCTCTTCACTTTTTCAAATCAGTGCTTTGTATAATTTAAGCAGTTTAAAAATGTCTTGTGTGCCAGGAGCCCATGACTCATACCTGTAATCCTAGTTACTCAGGAGGCTGAGATCTGAGTATCATGGTTTGAGGCCTGCCCAGGCAGAAAGTCCATGAGAGGCTTATTTTTGTTTAACCAAGAGAACTGTGAGAAGTGGCACTGTGTTCCTAAGTAGCAGAGAGTTAGCCTTGAGCATAAAAGCTCAGAGACAGCACTCAGACCCTGAGTTCAAGTCCTATGACAAAAATAAATAAATAAATAATACGTAAAACTGTCATGTGAACCAAGTACCAAAAAGGACTCAAGGTGAAATGTTGAGATATAAACAAATCACATCATATACAACTTTATATAGCTATCCTTTTGAGACATCAATATTTACATCTTACCACCAACTCAACTAATAAGGATGCTCGAATTGTTTTGCAAGACTTAAAGAACAAAGAAAAGTTAAATTACACCAAGTCACCAGCCTAATTTCACCACTAGTCCCTCTCCTGAATTTTCCAATTTTGGAATAGAAATCAGTGACTTTGTATACAGAGCCAACTGATGACTTTTTCTGGGATATGGACGTTTTCTTGGGTCACAAAAGCTTCCTGAGTCTAACAAAACAAATATCTGTACGGTTATATAGTTTCGAGTCTCTGTGTATCTAGAGAATACTTCAACTCATGGAGGACAAGGACGTTGATTATAATGATTGAATCACTGCATAGACCCACAAGAGTATCAGCATTTGCTGAGTGAATGAGCAAGCCAGTAAATGATGAGTGGGGTGAACCAAAGAGTCCATTGTTGGCCCTTGTTTTCATGTTTCTGGGGACAGAGTGACTCAGAGTTCTTGGTAGTTACTATAGCCTGGAAAAGTCTGGGATAGATGTTACTACACACCGGAAAAGCATATTTTTGTAACTCCCCCCTCCACTTGGTAGGCTTTTCCTGGGATTTATTTCTCTTTATCCAGATCCAGACAAGAAATGACAGCATTTGGATAGAAGTACTAAGTCAAGAGACCAAGGAAAAAGGACCATGGACCAAGGGACCAAGGAAACAAGAAGCCTCTTGCTCTATTTCTTCTCTTAGAAGCAGCATCTATATCACCTCAGATTCAATCCAACTCCATCTTATCTATTTTCCTCTGGGATTTGTCATTCTGCAAGGGTGGTCCTGCCCTAATATCTTCTTAGCAACCAGGCCGTCAGTCACAAGTCAAAGTAGTAGAGCTTGGTTCCTGAACCATCAATTCCACTTCATTTATTTACCTTATGTTAACATTGCCACACTCAAGTCAAACCAGAAAAGAACAAGTCAAAGAAGGAAACATTCAAATGCAAGGTAGTTATGTCCTGTCTAGCATACACAAAAGCCATATCACATCAGTGGGTGATGTACTGCCATGCTCAAAGTGTTGAGACATCAAGCCTACCACAGATAATCGTATCCCACAATTACCACATTGTCAGCTGCTAAAAGGCAAAAGGATTCCTAGGGTGGGATACATAACCCTTCCAGGTAGCAGCTCATTGTCAGCATCTGTTAAAATAACTGAAGACTCCTGTTCAGATGTGCCTCTCACTGCATGAACACCAATGTCATGGAAATCCACTGAAATTGGTACCGAGGCTCCAACACAAACCTAATTCTAACCAAAACGTATTACAGTCTGTTCTTCACATCAAATTCTTCTTCTTTTGTATTCTATTTAAGTTACGGAACGAACAGTTCTATCGATGCCCTCCCTGCAGGGGGAAAGAAAGAAGGAAGATATGAATTTCTGTTCATGTGTGTTGTCTTCGTTCTCTTTATAAGATACTGTTCCTCTTTGTGCAGTCATGCTTGCTTGTGTGACGGGGCCAGTCATCTGGGAAATCATCTTCCTTTAGGAAAGGTGAAAAGCCTGTTGTCTGGGGAAGAATCGGCCCAGCCTGGAAAGGCAATACAAAGTGTCTGCACACCTGTTCCAGAGGGCAGTTTCTACAAAAGTTGTAAAAGGCAATTTTTAGAAGTATCATGTGCAATTAAGATAATGCTTCAGTGTACCTGTAGAGATATTAATGAACTCCCAGTAGGCCATTATTAAGTTCACAGTTAGCAGTAATTTCACTCTTAGTTCTTATTAAGCTTTATTGATATGAATCCCCCAAAAAGGGAAAAGGGTTGAATAACCCTTTCAGGAGTATTCTTTCAAGCATCCCTTCCATTTATAATTATGTCTTCTATAGATATCATCTCCGTGCAGACTAAGATAGTTAGGTAGAAATTCTGATTCCCAAGTACGGAAGGTTGACTAACACTTTTTAATTAGTTTTAAACCTGTACTTTCATAATCACAGTGGTGATTATGGCCAACCCTGGCCTCTCATTTCCTATCCTATTGCATTTCTTTAATCTCCCAACACCGATTGTTTCCAATTATTCTGTGGTGCTAGGGAATGAGTTTCTTAAATTCCAAGTGCTTGTATAGGGGGGAGATAAATTGTATTTGTCACAGCACATGTTTAAATGAGAGTACCTGGCCTCTGATGGCTCATATCTATAACTCTGTAACTCTAGCTATTCAGGAGGTTGAGATCTGATGATCACAATTCAAAGCCAGCCTGGAGCCGGAAAGTCCATGAGACTCTTTTCTCCAATTAACCACCAACAAGCCAGAAGTGGTGCTTTGGCTCAAGTGGTAGAACACTAACCTTATTCTCTAACAACAACAACAACAGCAACACTAAAAGCTCAGTAAAATGTCCAGCACCTGAGTTCAAGCCCTAATACGTTCCCTCCCTACATGGTAGAAGGGTAGGAGGTTTCATACCCACAGTTATAGTTTTTACTTGAGTGGAGGGAAGGGAAGAAAGAAAGGAAGTGATGTGTATGGGCACAAAGTTATTTCCTAATGCTATATATTGCCTCTGCCCTCTAACTTAATATTAATCCCAGAGATAGTCATATATGAAGAATCTAGATGACATAAAGATTTTACAGAACTTCTTTCATCTTTACTAGATAAGATCCTAGATTCTTTTTCTGGCCCTTATGCCAGAGGTCTTGCATGTAAAGTCTGGTTCACTAAATTTTAAGGGCTGACTTGTATTTTGTAGGTGATAAAATGTTGTCTCTGGATGGTAGGGTTTGTCAGCCTCAGAACTACTGGTATTTGGAGCTGGATAAGGCCTAGGGGTAGGGAAAAGGGGTTCATCTGTGCACTGGAATACATTTAGCAATGCAATGGCCAACATCCACCATGTCTTACAGTTGTCACATTGAAGATGCCTACATACAATGCAAGCAACCTCTTGTGGTTGGAACTAGGGAGAAGAACAATGGATGAAAACTACCAAAGATGAAGACCACTGAATCAGGAACCTATAAAACAATGGCGATCATGACCATGATGTCATGGTCACACAATGAAAATAAAAGAAGGATCTACTTATCTTGTTGTTTATACGCAGGTACTGGGACTTGAACTCAAGACCTCTTGCTCTTGCTTGACTTTTCATTCAAGCAAGGGTGGTGCTCTACCACTTGAGCCACAACTTTTGGCTGGTTAACTGGTGATGCAAATCTCATGGACTTTTCTGCTGGTGCTTGGCTTTGATCTTCAGGTCTCTGACTCCTGGGTAGCTACATTACAGGTGTGAGCCACCAGCACCCAGCTAGTGGGTCTTTAATTCTGAATTTTCCACATTTGCTTTCTACTTGCCAATGTTTCCCATGACCAAAGTTCCTTATGTCTCTTATCATTGACCCCACAGGAAAAGGGAAAATGATCACATGCTGAAATGCTTAATTCTTTATGGGGACACTGACAGAAATACCTTACATTAAAGAAACATTCCCCCCCACCAAGGAATAAAATTTAATCCACATAATTTTCTCTCTGAAGGGCCTGTGCTGTTTCTCTAAGTACATTCTAGTAAAAAAAATTCTTGATTATTCAGGATGGTTGAAAATAGAGAGTTCTCATTAACTGAGTATTCTCTTCAAGTTCCATTGCACATGGTATGTGAATTCCAGTTTTTGAAAAGGAAGTGATGAAGCAAACTTATAGGAAAGCTACCCAAACGCAGGCAATCTCCACATAATATTTTGGAAGCACCTTTGGAGGTGAGGAAGACCCGTGGGCCTCTACAGTTTCACCCTAGAAGGTGATAAATGCAGGTGGTCCAGAAGCTGATGTGAAATCTCTGTGGTTCTTTCCATTACCCGAAAGAGGTTTACTGGACAAAACTTCCTTATTGACCCTTTCTTCTCTTATGAAAAGAAGGAAAATGATGCTTGGTTAACTTTTTACCTCTTATATGCCTCATATGGTAAACTGTCTAATTTTTAATACAGAAGCAAATGATTTTGTCCTAAAGAAAGATTTCCTTATGGTAATAGTTGTCAATCATTTAACCCAGATAAATAGCATCGGTATCTGTTGGTGGGGATGTGAATGTAGCTAATTGTATTTGATCAACAAATTCCATGAACTTCAGACACAAATGAGTGGTGTCTATACATGTTTAGTAATCCTCAAGAGTTATTTAAAAGATGCATAACTGTCTGTACACTATTCTATTTGAGGTTAGGATATAGAGCCATTACAAATGATACTTATCCATAAACCTTTCTTCCTCTAGAATATTTAATCTAGAGCTGTCCTTCAGAAAACCCTTTGGTGTGGGGCATTGCTCCTAAGTAAAATACTAAAAGAATATTCAACACTAGGAATTTGACTAAGGGCTATTATTGAAGTTAATCCTGAGAGAGGAGGTTAGCTTCCTATAGCCAAGAACCAAAGAGAAGTTCCATTCCAGGGACACAAAATGCAGAAAGTGAACACATTCAGAAATGGGCTTACTTTGAAGAAATCTGAGAACCGTGTATGACAGGAATCAATAATTACACTTGATTTGCATCTTAAGAAGCAGAAGAAGCAAGATGATAAACAGAATGAAAACCTCTCTCCACTTGTTGGTTTCTTTTCCTGCTAAAATCATAACTCTTCCAGATTCATAAAATCAACAAGAACTTTCTCACCGTCATTATTACACTCTAGACAAGAATACTTAAGAGATGCATTCCAAATGCCTCCAATGCAAGGATACCCTAAGAAGGCTTTTGTCAGCCACCAGGCTCTAGGGAGCAGGATTCAATTAGAGAAGGTGCCAATGATTGTTCAACAAGATCTGTCCCAGGAAGGGTTCTCATCGCTCTGTTTCATGTGTAAAGTTGGCCATTCCTTGCTATAGAGAGATTAAGAAACTCAATCACTTTGGTAATGAGAATCTCTCCTGCCTGCTGATTTTGAGTATTTGGTGGAAGAGGCAAAGCTGAGCATCTGTCTTGATATCTTCTCCCTCTTTCTTTCTTAGCTCCTTCATGGATGAGTAAGAGTAGAAAAAGAAAAACAGAAGAAAAACAAATGACAAAAATTCTGGAAAAGAAAAGGCTTAACCAAGGGTCTGAGAACTGATGACACATACCTGTCATCCTAGCTACTCAGGAGAGCTAAGGATTGGGGTTCAAGTCTAGCCCAGGCAGAAAGTCTGTGAGTCTCTTATCTCCAACTAAAGAGCAAAAAGTCAGAAGTGGAGGAGCACCAGCTTGAGTGACACCACCAAGGGAGAGAGCGCACTGACCCCAAGTTCAAGCCCTAGAACCAGTTAAAAAAGAAAATAAAAAGATTAAGGAAAAAGACTTGGCTACAGGTCTATCATACAGGACCATCCATCCAGCACTAATAGATTGTGTGTGTTTCTGTGTGTCCATGTGAAATTTCCAAGCTCTTTTTTCAAGCTGGAGGAGGCTGGGTTGCCTTCATTGAGTAACTTTGGAAATGTCGATTTGTTCTGGAATTGGATATTTCCAATATCCCTTTCCTGATTCCAGCATTTTCTGAGATAGCTACCCTAGCTCCCGCCACCATCTCATCTTCCAATTACCATGATTGCATCTTTTTTTACATGTAATTGCATTTCAGGTTGACTGCTCCCTGTGGAGATCGAGGGAGCGAGAGAATGTCACCCACGGCAGCATTGCTGGCTGGGTTTTAACAAGTTTGCTTTGGGGAAGATTTTGAAAAAGAGCTGTTAATCTCCTCCACTATTCGTGGGGTGTTATTACAGACAAGTCTCGGCATTTTGTCTTCTTTCTCTTCCTATCCTTAGACCTCAGATCATGAGGAACATTGAGGGCAGTCAGAATGAAGTATCTTGGGAAGTCAACAGGGTCTGGGGGAGGCAGGGTCAGATCCCTACTTGTGTAGAAGAAATAATAGCAGGGAGGGAAAGCAATTCACCAAAATTGCATTGCCATAGTTGCCAACTTCCATCTCTCTCCTCCCCCTCTCCTCCCTCTCTTTAGTAGTCCAGTTGTTGAATTCAGGGCCTGGTGATTGCCAGGTAGAAAATCCAAACACTTGAGCTATGTCTCCAGCCCTTTTTGATCTTGTTATTTATATATAGTTTTGTGTGTGCGCCAGTTCTGGGGCCTGAACGTAGAGCCTAGGCTATCTCTGACCTTCTATTGTGCTTTACTATCTGAACCACAGTTCCACTTCTGACTAACTGATTTTGGTAGTTTAGTAGAGATAAGAGTTTTAGAGATTTTCCTGCCTGGGCTGGCTTTGAACTGCAGTCTTCAGATCTCAGCCCTCAGTAGCTTGAATTACAGGCATGAGCCACTGGCGCCCAGTGATCTTGGAACTTTTGAGAGCAGGTCTCACTCACTTTTTGCCCAAATGAACCTGGCCAATGATCCTCCTATTTACACTTTCTAAGTTGGATGAGATGGTTAGTGCGTATCACCACATCCATGGTCTTATGTTCAGATGAAGGTCTCAGAAACTCTCAGCCCAGGCTAGCCTCAAACCGTGATCCTTTGGATCTCAGATTCCCAACTAGCTAGGATTACAGGTGTAAGCCACTGGCACCTGGCTTATTCAAATAAATGTTATTTGTACTTGTCTCCAAACACCCAAATGGTGTTTGGAGTAGTTAGCCCCTAAATTAGTGTACTAGACTGCAAACTTTCAGAATGGCTTCCTTTGTGATACTAATCAATCAAAGATAAAGTAGTTTGGTTGTGCCAGGGGCTCATCCCTGCAATCCTAGCTATTCAGGAGACTGAGATCTGAGGAAAGAGGTTCAAATCCAGCCCAGTAACCTTCAGAAAGTGGGATGTGGGTTCTTACATTCAAGTGGTAGTATGTCAGACTTGAGTAAAAAGCCAAGGGAGATGATAAGGCCCTGGGTTTAAGCCCCAGGACCAGCACCCACATAAAAATAAAAATAAATGCTCTAGCTTGGTTGCACAAGGGAGAAATTCAAAATGACAGTTGCTTACAGCTATGTTTCCTTCTCATATAAAATGAATAGGTGACCGGCTGTGATGGCAGCTTAGTCTCTGGGAACCCATGCTCTTGGCATTTCTGCCCCACCATCCTGGCATGCTAATTAGAGCTGTCTGTGATATCACAGACAGCCACCAATTTCTGCGGAAGCATCAGCTGTTATGGGTCCATTCCAGGCCATGAGAAAAATGATAAGGACAAGACACAGGAGTGTTTCCAGCAGGAGAACTGTGTTCCACCTAGCACACCATTTCTCTCTCGACACAACACAGGCCATTATGGAAAATTAGTTTATGGTGCATCCCTACGTGCAAGAAAAGACTTGTGAAAAATCGCATCATTCCTCACGTACACCGTCACTCCCCGCAGAATCCAGGGCTGCCCGTTAGGAAGGAGAAGCGATAGAGAGAGCAGCCATCCCGGGGCATCATCGTGAAGGGTGCACAAGGGGTGGGCAGGTGCAGTTCAAGGGCAGGCAACTTGCAAGGAGATGAAGTCTGGAATGTCGGTGATCATCGCAGAGATTTCAAGTCATGGTGCGGATGGCGCAGAAGTCAGGGTCAGCAGCAGTGATTCCCTGGGAGGGTGTTCATTGCATTTGGACCACAGCGTCAGTGAGGCGGAGGGTCATACCTCCCTTAGGGTCACCTTGTCATCATCCAAGCAGTGCCTGGCCCCCATGGATCTGCCCAGCATGCCTTCTAACGGCGGAGTCCTCCTAACCCCAGTGCTCTTTGCTATGAACATCATGAAGGCTCATTAAGAGTGCTCCGTTTTGTCGTACCATCGACTATTCCTTAATATTTCAAGTTTAAGATTCATCCATCTGTGGATGGATGCAATCCCAGCATTCAGGAGGCTGTATACATACATGTTACTGATGCATGCATGTGGATACACACACAAAGATGTATATATACAGATCTGGAGAGTTATTTAGGAAGCCAGTCAAGGAAAAAAGAGAGTAAGATCCCATTTCAACCAATACAAATCTGGGCATAATGGTATATGCCTGTCCCAGCTCTCCAGGTATGGGAACTGTAAGGCAAGGCAAGACCATCTCAAAAGTAACCAAAGAACACTGGCCAGGGGCCATGACTCGGGTGCCTAAGATGATCAGTGCAAGGCAACTAGTTAGCCAAGGTGTCATCTCAACAAGTAAGTTGGGTGTGGTACTAGGCACCTATAATTCCAGCTGTACCAGAGGCCACAGGTAGAAGGATCACAGTCCATGCTCGCCTTATAGGAAAAATAACTAAAAGAGAACGGGCTTGAGTGTGTGGCTCAAGTAGTACAGTGCCCCTCTAGCAAGAGAAAGAACTCAAGTTCAAATCCCAGAACTGCCAAACAAAACAAAACAAAGCAAAACCAAACAATCAAAGGAATGAAAGATAATAACCTTCTCAGTGAAGATAGCAAATAAAATAATGATGGCATATTTCATTTCTAATAATGAATAGATGCACTCTGCAAAGCAATTATATTTTAAATGGATCCTAGGAGATCAGGACATTATCTTTAAAAAGTAATTGGAAGAACTGCTGTGCTAGTGAAGAATGACTTGTAATTTTTCACCAATAGTTCTCATTTTGTGACTACTAGATTTTTTCTAAAGCAAAGGGCCCCATGCATACAGTTGAATTATAAGTTATCTTTGACATTTGTCTTCATAAAATCACATGGTGTGGGCTTTCTATTTGAAAGAATCCTTTCTCCCTAAGCTGACACGGGCATGAGTCTGAGCAAAGGGTTCATTTTTCATTCTGATCTTAATTTATCAGCATGATGAAATCAAAGAGCATAGTAAGAAGATTATGTATATTTTTAATAGTCTGATGGAGAATTCACCTAAAAGTTCTCATATTGGAATATTATTCATTCTGCCTAGGCAAACACGATTAGAAGTGAAAAAAAATCAGAAGTCTTTTAGATTTGCAAGAACGTTTTCACACAGTTTATTTCTGGTTTTGGAGTACAATAAACATGATTATGCAATTCATTTTACTAATGGTAAATATTTCATTTAAAGAATATACCTTGTTTCTGACTGTTGGCAGTTTGTACCTATGATCCTAGCTAATCAAAAGGCTGAGATCTTGAGGATCATGGTTGCAAGCCAGCTGGGGAAGGAACGTCCTTGAGACTCTTACATTCAATAACCAACAGGAATCCAAAAGTGGAGGTGTTGTTCAAGTAGTAGGGTGCCAGCCAAAAAAGCTAAGCAAAAGTGCAAGGCTCTGAGTTCAAGTCCAGTCTGTCTCTGTCTGCCTCTGTCTCTGTCTCTGTCTCTCTCTCTCTCTCTCTCTCACACACACACACACACACAAAAATATACCTTCTCAGTTTCTTTAAAGAAAAACCTATAATCCTTTATTACTTCCTAAAGAGTATTGTACCTGGAAGATTTTGTTTTTGTTGTTCAAGAATGCTAGCATGGGCACAGGAAGAAGACTTGAATTCAACAGCGATTTGCGGTAGGGAAATGGGTGCTGAGGTATTCCTTCTCATTTTATGATGCTATCCGCAGTGCACAGGTCAGCCTCGTGCACACAGCCAGCCCTGTATTAGGACTCAATGATGCCAATTACTTTCCCCCGACAGGTGCTGAGTCCATCCACAGGGAGCAGACCAATCCATCCTGCGCACCATCTGTTCCCTGCGTCCTTCATAAGAGCCACGCTGTGGGGACACAGAGCAATCTGACCTCCCCTCCACAAGCACTTAGGGGACAGAGACTTTGGAAAATATATAGTCCATGTTAACTGCCGTCTGCACCCCAAAAAGAACATTTTGCCGAGTATCTCTTCCTACTTTCCCAGAGGGCTGGATCATTTCGCCTGTGACCTCACCAGTTCGGCACTGTTTCCCCAGCACGGAGATTTGAACTCAGGGTGCCCTCTAGGAAGGCACTCTCATGTGTGATCCATGTGTGATTGGGGAATGGGGGCTCATGCTTTGTCCAGGCAGGCCTATAAAGAGATTTCATCTCTGTTTTTCATATAGCTCAGTAAGCAGGTGCCCACTTGGAGATATAGCTTATTGTTTAAGATGGAAACTTGTTACCTTTTTTCTCCTAGGTTGGTCCTGATCTGTGATACCCTGATCTTGCTGCCCTCCTACTCCCTAATGGGATGCCAGACATTTTCCACCACGCCTGGTGTAGCGGGTGATTGTCTTACCTTAAGGTCAGCATTGGGGCAATTTGGGGTAAGTTTATAGGGAGTCATCCAGTCTTGTGGTCTGACAATACCTATCTTTTACATTACTTTTCTGAAATAGAATATTTAGGTAAATGAGGTGCATCAAATCTGCTCAAATATCTGCGGATGCATCCTGCTCCTAACAGCTGAGCGAGATGATGTCCAAATGCATTTCCAAACAGTATCTGAGCCATACAAGAAGGAAAATGGAGGAGAATCACACTAGTAGTTAAGCAGAAATGTAACAATAGAAAATGTGGCAATTAAAAGATGAGAAAGACAAAATAAATAAAAATCATAGGCTAGAAGAGAGATTGGAGAAGGAGAGAGAATGGGGATTCTGACAACACTGCCATTTACTTTGACATGCTTCACTTTTTGTCATTCAAGGATACTTGAAAGTTTCCTGAGCTTCAACCCCCAGACCAACTGTCAGGAAAGTAGACGGATCCTTGAGGTTTTCAACAGAATTAGCCCTGTCCCCTCATACACACCTGCTCCCCTTCCCCAGCCCTGCTCTTCAGAGCAAAGCAGTCAAGACAGTAGGTGAGATTTTCAGTTCTCACGTTGACCTCTGCTGCCTATTCATACGTGCCGTCACCGTCGTAGAGAACGTTTTCAAATCGTCACAAAGCACCAGAGCACCTGTCTATTGTGGGATGGAAGCCAAGGGGACCCAACCTTAGCTAAATTCATTTAAGGCGAGAGGGAGTTTAAACCTCCTGAGTAAGCTTTCTCAAATCATGCATCCTTACCACGGCCCATCGCCTTTGAGCTATTCCCAGTTATTATGTTCCCCACGGCACAAGTTCAGCACCTTATTTTCCTGTTCTATTTGCTGACACCACCCAAGACAAAGTATACTTAGGAAAGCACCTGAGCAGGGAGGTGACAACTCATTTGTCCGTCTTCACGGCTAGATCCCCATTTCTACCCACTGTGAGCCTCTCCCTCTCTGAAACAGACAGCGAGGAGATGCTATCATTAGCTGGTTCACTACCCTGAGAAGGAGCGCCAGGGAGAGATGACAGAAATGACAACAGCAGAAAACAGGAACACGGTAAATATTTTCATGGCCAACAAATCTCTAATGCAGGTATGGAGCGAAGTATAACAGCGATTTGTTCAGAATATCCCTTCTAAGGCTCACTAAAAATAGTCAGTTTAGCTTTTCAAATGAAGCCCAACAGGGTATTCAGAGACAAATGGATATATGTGTTCAAGAGGCAGAAAATAAGCAAATACACAGCTTGTACAGCCCAGCCTCCAATGAGACGTCTGCTCAGAATGGATTAAGAGTATGTGATAGAGCCAGGAGCTGGTGGCTCACACTTGGAATCCTGGCTACTCAAGGAAGCTAAAGAGGATCACCGTTCAAAGTCAGCCCAGGCAAGGAAGCAAATAAGACTTTTTCACCAATGAACCAGGAAGAAGTGAAATAGGGAGGGGTGTGGCTCAAGAGGTAGAGCTCCAGCCTTGAACAGAAGAAAAAGCTAAAGGCTAGTGCTCAAATCCTGATGTCAAGCCCCAGTATTGACATGCATGCATGTGTGTGTGTGTGTGTGTGTGTGTGTGTGCGTGCATGCACACGCACACACCCTCAAACATGATATAATCTACTTATCATTTGTCATTTGAGTGCAAGCTCTGAAAATCTTCTGTCCAAAGGATTTTCACTCAGATTAATTTTTCTCACAGCAGCTCATCTTTCCGATGAGCTTGCTCTGTGAAAGACCTAAGAAGGAACAGGCTGAGGTAAAAAGCAATTTATGTGTTCCAAATTTGAAAAATACAGCATATTTGAGACACAAAAGAAACCATTCAGATTAGTCTAAGTGATTAGTATTGGGTATTTTCATTGTTATCTGAGAGGATACTATTTGATCCATTTTCTTTTTCCTCAACACCCCCCAGCCCCTCAAATCACTCATCCTGAAAAGAGCCTAGACAGAAGTGGATCTATTAATAAATGGCTAAAGCAGCATTTTTTTAAAGAAAAGTACAATTGATAGAATATAAGAAACTGAAAAAAGCTAAATTCTACTTGAGTCAATCTTGGCAAAGTGATGCACAATTTTTTTTTAATTATGAGGTAACTGTAATCAGAACTAAGCAGGCTCTGAGTCTCATTTTCATACACTGCTTTCTCTAAACCTTGAATTTCTTTTCTTTCTCTATCATTCTCTGCATTATCCACATCTCTCCATTTTTTGTCATAAAAGACTTACTTACCCATATCTTTAAATTTAAGAATTCCATGCAACATAATTTAATATCCGTGAATTGGCATCATTTTCAATCAAAATCAAGAGTTTGTAGCTTGTGATTCATGAAAGAAATGTTTGGTCTGAACTTAAAACATCACCGAAAAAGCCAGGCATTAGTGGCACAAACCTATAATCCTAGCTACTCATGAGATGGAGATCTCAGAGTCATGAATAGAAGCCATACTGGACAGACAAGTCTCCAACTCACCAGCAGAAAGCCGGATTGGAGACACAGCTCAAGTGGTAGAGCAGGTAAGTGCGAGCTACAGACTTTGAGGTCAAGTCCCAATTCTACCAAAGACAAAAAATAAAAAAATCACTAAAATAATGACTGTAGTTCACTGCAGCTCATCACAGATTACTTGGATGAGGCAGAGCAGTAGTGTAATGCATGTAGAGAAAGAGAGAAATCAAGATAAAGCTGCAAGATTCCTGCAGTCAGCACAGAGTTCATTTTGAAAGGATCAGACCAGACTCAAAATACAGCTGAGCACAATGAAGACAAACTCAGAGGTAGGTAGGCAGAACAAAAAACGATTCAATCCATTTCCTTATGAATGGGGCAATGCCATTCTTCCCGATAGAAGCATAGAATTCCATTGTGTATATAGAGCACATTTTCTTGATCTCTTCATCTACTAAGAGACATCTGGGTTGGTTCCATATCTTAGCTATGGTAAATAATGCTACAATGAACATGGTTGTGCTGGTAGGGTTTAATGTGGTCTTGCTTGTGGTCATTTGGGTTAATGCCCAGGAATGGGATTTCTGGGTCATAGGGAAGTTCTATGTTCTTTCTAGGAGCCTCCATACTGCTTTCCACAGTGATTGAACAAGTTCACACTCCCACTAACAGTGTGGTCACTAACAGTATAGTAGTATTTCCTTTTTGGCCACATACTTGCTAGGCTCTGTTATTAGTCTTCTTGATAATGGCCATTCTAATTGGGGAGAGGTGGAATCTCAATGTTCTTTTGATTTGCATTTATTTTATGGCCAGAGATGTTGAACATTTCTTCATGTGTCTCCTGGCATTCTTATTTCTTCTTCAGAGAGGTCTCTCTTTATGTCTTTAGCCCACTTATTAATGAGGTTGTTGTTTCTATGAGGGTTTGTTTTGTGGGGGGGTCTAAGTTTTTGAGCTCTAAGTGGAAAAAATTATATTAAGCAAAGCAAGTCAGATCCAACGAAACACAGGCTCCATGGTTTCTCCCATTTGTAATAACTAGAATATGTCTATGATATTCTCAGCAGAGAATCACTATTGCTCAATAGCTAGGTATATATGACCATATAAAATGAAGCTTATCAGGGGCTGGGAAGGTGGTTCAGTGGTAGAGCGCTTGCCTCACATGCATGAGGTCCTGGGTTCAATTCCTCAGCACCACATAAGCAGGAAAAAAGCCAGAAGTGGCGCTGTGGCTCATGTGGTAGAGTACTAGCCTTGAGCTGAAGAGATAAGGGACAGTGCCCAGGCCCAGAGTTAGGCCCCACGACAGGACCCCACTCAAAAAAAGAAGCTTATCAAAGTGAACTTCCAGAAATGGAAACTAGAGGGTTTTATAATGTACTGTTTGCAGTTATTTTTTTCTTTCTTTTTCCCCCACCTTTGTTTATACTGTTGTCATCATTTTTTGATTTCTGTACCCTTTGTCTTGTTTATAAGTATATCTGATTTGCAGAAGGGAAGGGGAATTACAGAAACAGTGGGACAAAGAGTGAACCAATGCAACAGTGATACTCATTAGACATGATGTTGCAAATGAACTATACAACTTGGGGAGCACAGAAGAAAAATGTGTGTTGGGGGGAAGAGAGTAAATAGAGAGGTAACAAGATTTGGAAAGAAATGTACTCATTACCTTACTTATGTAACTGTAACCCGATGTTCATCACCTTTACAATAAAAAAGTAAAAAAAAACCCAAAAAACTCTTCTTTAAGAATGGATGCCTAGCACAAGGCTCACAGACACAATATAATTGTGAAGAAAGAAGAGTCGATGCCCATTGCCAGTGACTCACACCTGTAATCCTAGCTACTCAGGAGGCTGAGATCTGAGAATCATGGTTCTAAGCCAGCCTGGGCAGGAAAGTCTGTGAGATTCTTATCTCCAATTAACCACCAGAAAACCAGAAGTGGCACTGTGACTCAAAGTGGTCCAGCGTTAGCTCAGGGACAGCACCGAGACCCGGAGTTCAAGGCCCATGGCCAACAATGAACAATAAATCAACAAACAAATAAATAGGAGTCTATCAGCAGAAACACAGTAGGTGTCAGCATGAGGAAATGAATACTGTTCTTCTAGAAATACAGCCTATCCTACCCTATCAGGAGTATAAGAACCCCTGGGTTCAGTGAGAAGCCAGGAGGCAAAGCAAGCATGTCCTCCCCCAGTGAGTCCAGGTGAAGAATGGAAAGAATCAAAAGCAAGAGGAAAGGGGGATTGTGATTGAGGCCTGGTTGCAAGGGTGTGGGGTCACCTCATCTCGGGAGAGTGTCATGTAGGTTCTCTCTGATTTCCTACATTCTAGGGAATCCCACTTCTTGAAGGAGAGTCCTCAACAACCAATCGATCGGACAACCAATTGGCACACCTCCCTCCAACCTACTTAAGGCATTGATTACCTTCACTCACACAGCTTAAAGAAAGAATTGGGGAACTTGCCCATACACTGTTGGCCAACATTAAGATGAGGATACATGTAAGCAAGTCTGAATGCCAGAGGGGAGAAGAGCAGAAGGGAGCAGAGGAGGGCTCCATCGTGTTCGCATTCCTGCACATCATGCATTTAACACTGACAAGTTCAAAGACGAGATGGTTCTAATTATAGTGATTCTAATTTACCAATTACACTGTGAGCAAGGGTGAATAGCTTCCATTTTCCATAGGATAAAGAGACTATTAAAAAAACAGTTTCTTTAAAAAAAAAAACACAGCCTCCAAGCTGTCCTTTTGCTAACATTCAAGGTAAAACATATGTCCCCTACCCTTCCAACAAAGTGCTTGCTGTGAGTTTATTAGTTACATGCCCTATTTGATTCATCTTGGACTTAAAAGCTAACTATTATATTTGGGATGTAATTTGTAGCTAATGTCAGGTATCAACCCCAACAGATGTTTGTGACTAGTACGTGCTAGGTATGCAGAAAATCTTCTCTTGCTGTTTACAACAATTTTAAATGCCAGCACCAAAATATCTCTTGCAAACAAGAATTTTCCAAGTAGGATGAAAGTTTGATAATTATGGTATAGATCAGTCATCCAAGTTTCCCAGAGCATTTTGCCACTATAATTTTGGTAAAAAGAAAGTCCTTCTAGAAAAATATAATTTTACAAAATCAATTTATACAGCTTAAAAATGCAATTCTATATTATATATATTTAATTTTATTTTATTGTCAAGGTAATGGACAGAGGGGTTACAGCTGCATACATAAGGCAATGAGTACATTTCTTGTTGAACATTGTTACCCTTCCCTCATTTTTCTCCCACTTTCCCTCCCCCTAACTCCCTGCCCCCCCCGTTGTAAAGTTAATTTCCATCATATTGTCTTATGAGTATCCTGTTGCATTGGTTCACCTTACGGCCTTTGTCTCACCATTTTGTTGTTCCCCTTCCCTTTCCCAAATCAGATAAATGTATATACAAGACACTGGATACCAGTCAAAAACAGTGGTAACAGGTGATAAACCAAAGGGGAAAAAATGAAAGAAAAAAAATAACTTCACACAGTGCATTAAAAATAACAACAAAGAAAAATCTCTTGGTTCCAATCTTGGGGTTCATTTCAATTAGCATCATCTTATATGGTCATAAGTACATTGCTATTGAGCTACTATGAGCCTCTGTTAGGACTATTCAATGGGAATGTGGCCAAAGGGGAACCCTACTACACTGTTGGTGGGAGTGTAAGCTTGTTCAACCACTTTGGAAAGCACTATGGAGGTTCCTCCAAAGACTCCACATAGAGCTTCCCTATGACCCAGCAATCTCACTCCTGGCATTTATCCAAATGATCACAAGTGAAGCTATACTAAAGCTACCAGCACAACCACGTCCATTTCAGGATTGTTCACCATAGTTAAGATATGGAACCAACCCAGATGCCCCTCAGTAAATGAATGGAGTAAGAAAATGGAGATATATATGCATAATGAGGTTCTATGCTTCCATCAGAAAGAATGACATCACCCCATTCATAAGGAAATGGAATGACTTGGAATCAAATTAAGTGAAATAAGCCAGACACAAAGAAACATAGGCATCATGGTTTCCCTCATTTGTAATAATTAGAAAATGCAAGTATATTAAAAAAGCAAGTAAGTGAAATGAACTCCAACAGAGGTACACAAATATTTTTTTCTTGCTTGCTATTGTTTCTAACATATTTATAATGTACTATGTGATTTTTTTTGTTTCTTTGTATGTTCTTCCCCCACAGTACAATCCCTATTTTCACTGTATTTGATGTCAGTGCCCTGCATCTTGTATATACATTTTTCTAATTCGGGGAGGGGAAGGGAAATAACAAAATGCTTAAATGGGGACACAGGTTGACCCATTGTAACAATGAGAGATGTACAAGACACTATGTTGAAAATGAACTTTACAACTGTGGTGGGGGGTGAGAGTGGGAGGGTGAGGAGGGTGGGAAGTAGTTGTGGAGGAGGGAGGGAAGGGATGCAAGGGGAAAAAATACAGGAGGAAGCAACAATGCTCAATAGGAAATGTACTCATTACCTTGCTCATGTAACTGTAACCCCTCTGCACAGTAGTTTTACAATAAAAATGTACAAAAAAGCAAGTAAGATTCTGATTCTTATATTATTTCAAAAGTAACTATTGAATAATGATTTATAAAAATAAAATGTATACCTTAAATTCATCTGGATGAATGCCTTGTTTTTGCAGCAGTGGTGTTTGAACCTGGAGCTTTATGCATTTTAGGCAACTACAGAACCACTAAGCCACACCTCCAACACCTAATGACTCTTGACTAATGTTTATATTACATGTACCATCACAGTAAATATACAAGACTCTTGCCTGCCAAATTTCCCTTGTGTTTCTCATTCAGTCCTCTATTCTGCCTCCAACCACCATGACCCTGCCAAACTCTCATCTTGTAGAGTCTAGATTAAATCTGCTTTCTGTAAGTGTAAATGCAATCTGACAATTTATACTGTCTGGGTCTTTAACTCAGTAAAACATTTCTGAGATACATCAGTGTTATTTCTTTCTTTACACTGTTGAGCATTAACTATATGGATACATGCAATTTAAACAGATAAGGTGATTTGTTTGACCATTCACCTGTTGACAGATTTTGATTTGCTTCTACTTCGAGCAAATCTGCTAAACCTTTTATAAGCCAACGTGTAGAAAATTTTTACTAGTTTATGTCTTAGTCATTTGACCTTTCAGAATGATGATTTTGTTTTTCATCAGTTTGGATAATTGATGAATATTTTACATATAGATTTCAGCACATTTTAAATCTTTGGTCTTTAAATTTTATATAATGTTCTAATATTCTTTATGAGTATTTCCCCCCACTGGCCATAATAAAGATATGTGAAATATAATGAACACAATCATAACTAATGAGAAGTCATGTAGAATAATAGTGGATTTCCCAGGGAAATGTCCAAAACACTGGTTAACTAGTTCTCAACAAGCTTAAGTTTGGTTATCACGTAAGGTTATAAAGTTCAGTTTTGTAAAATAATCACACCTTTGCTCCCTCATTGATCTTTATACTACTATAAGTCCAGAAGATCTTAAACTCATAGATTCTTAATGTATGTTTAATCACACTTTGATGAGTTATGGCTAAGCAAGATAATACAAGAGAGAGAGAGAAAGGAAAAATTGAGTTTGGATGAAGCAGAGATCATTTTAAAAGTCTTGTTTATAAGGATCTCTGACTAGCTTGATCCAAACTTGAATTCTGAAGTACATTGGAATGGAAGCACTAAAAATGTCATGTGGCTGGCAAAGGTCACCAGCACAATACTTTATGAGAAATGGATGGATGGATGGATGGATGGAATGAACGAACATGGATGGGTGGATGGATGGATAAAGGCTGTATGGTTAGAAGGCTAGATGGATGACAGGGTGGGTAGATGGACAGTTAATAAAGCAGATAATCTAACACTACAGCAAGAGCTCAATAGTCCCGCTTTTTATAAGCACAGCTGGCACTCATGGTTAGTTAGGCATTATCTCTAAATGTACTCTGTTATAGGAGAACACATTGAGTTCTTGAACCAACAGTAAGTGTTCCTGTCAGTGACAGAAAGACTTCATTAGAATAATCTTTTACCTACAGTATACCTCCCTGGGTATTCATTAAGCCTGCATGTATTAGGAATATTGCCAGGGCTGAGGGCATTATGATGGGTAAGGCAATTAATCTTATAAGTTTGGAAAGAAAAGAACAAATAACAGAACAGTAATCAAGTGTATTGTATATTGTGACATGGGTAAAGGTAGGATGGTGATGGAGACATGGTGAAGAAGACCTAAACTGTGTCAAAACAGAGTCAATTCAAGATTTCCATCCACTGGAGCTTTATACTCACGGTGGTTCTAACACATGAGGTCCAGTTTTCTCTAGAACATCACAAACATAACCTTTGATGACCTATGTGCAAAAACCTAGCACCAACAGTAAGAATGATTTGGTGCTGATACTAGGACTTGAACTCAATGCTTCACACTGTTGCTTGGCTGTTGTACCATGCAAGTGTCTCCAATTCTAGCATTTTGCTGGTCAAATAGAGAAAGGAGTCTTTTGCATTTGTCTGCCTGGGCTGGATTTGAACCTCAGCCCTTAGACATAATCCTGAGTAACTAGAATTATAGGCACCAGTGATTGTCTGACTCCCAAGATTCTTTAAATGTTATAGGTCATACACTTTTGATAAGTGGTTATACATTTATGATTTTAGTTTCCTTTGAGATGTGGAAAACAGTCCTTGGACCTTATAGCATCTTTAATTTAGAACTATTTTAGAATAGATGTGAAGTATATTCTTGTATATCATACTCCTAATATTTATATTTATATATTAACTGTAATATTCTTGCATAACTTATAGATAATCATCTGTAATTTGTTCAAGGTGTTCATTAGTACATGGCTATCATTCACACACACACACACACACACACACACACACACACACACACACACACCTCCTAAAAACCTAATGAAAAATCTTTGGTACCTAAGAATACCAGTCACTTCTAAGAATAGAGGATGTTGATCAATATTCCATCAAGATTAAAAGGAAAACTGACTCTGATTATGATTGAGTGGGTATCCCAAATCTTTGTCGTATCCCACTCTGTGAAGCTTTATGCAAATAAGGAAGGCATTGTGCATACAGAGGACCATACAAGGATTCAAGAGCTTGAGATTCTAGATATGTAGAACTAGACACGTGTTCTGGTTTACATATTTACCTCCTATGCAAGTTTCAGTCTTTGCATACTTCCTAGGCTCATGGTTTTACTTTAGACATCCTGGTACATGAATATTTCCTTAGTGGGTAAATAAAACAGCATTTTGTAAGCACCTGTTTTTTTTTCCTAATTTCCCTCCTAAAGTCCCATATCTCAAATGTTTTCCGTTTGGAAAATATTATCAGAGACTTTGTGTGCTTGTTCATTTTATCTCTCCATCTCCTGAGATTTAGATGCAGGGTTATGGGGAGGGGAGAGTCATTCGTCTGCTACTTTAATGAAAAATGATCACCTCTAGGAAAGCTTACAAGGAAAAACTGTGTTAAATCAATGTGAGACAAATGCCAGGCAAACACATCTCACAATGGGAAGAAATGAGGGATGTAAATCAGAGGCACCTGTCATTTTGAAATGTGAGCCTGCGTCATCTTCAGAGATATTGACCTGATTTTGCCTGGTTCCGAATAAACCTAATGTGAGCTCATCTAGAAAATAATGAAACAGTGCAATGTGTGCAGACATCTAAATCCCAATTCTAAGCAGAACACAGGGAAAGTCCACAGGAGCAATTAGGCTAATCCCTTAATATTCAGCATTTGGCACAACATCAGTGATTACAAGGCAATCCTCTATCCAGATTACAGACCTTGGAGCACATCTGAAATAATCCATCCAAACTATGCACCGTGAAGTTACACTTGAGTTCAATATTTTCCTTCACCTAACAGTAAAAGTGAGAACACTTGTAATGTTAGGTTTGCAAGTAATGAGGTCTTTAAGATAAATGTATCAGTGAAGGAAGGGGTTGGTGAGAAATGTTGAAAGGGGTGACATTGATTAAGATGCATTTTATTCATAAACTGCATGGTCAAACGGTAACTCCTTTCTACAATGAAAGAAAATAACATTTTTTTAAAAAGATAAATTGGTCTGATACTCTATGTGGAATCCCAAGCAAGGACTGTGAACTGCAATCGCCAGCCAAGAACAGCTTAAAGCTACACCCAAGATGCACAATTTCAATAAAATATACTCAGTAAGACCCTCATGCTAAATATTTTTCCAGAGAATCTGTTTAGAAAGTCTTCAAGGGTAGAGAAATAAATTGTGGACAAAATCTAATCCACAAAAATGTGACTCTACCATATGAGAAAACCGTAGTGGAGAATTTTTAAAGAAAAGGAGAGGATGTTCTACTAAAGAAACGCTGAGCTTGCAGTGAGACGTGATTAGTCAGAGACATACAAAAATTTTCTAATTACAGATCAAGAGGTATAAAGGGTAGAGAAACAGTGGGAAAACCATCTTTTTTTTTTTTTACAAAAAAGAATTCTACTAGGTGCAGTAGGTCTACAAAAGATAGTTTTCATACTGATCAGAATTAAATTTGTGTACAGCAGAGTTCGAAAGTGAATGTAAAGAGCACTAAACATTTTCTGTTGGCAAAGAGAAAGAGAGAGAGACAGACAGACAGAGACAGAGACAGACAGAATTCTATAGAAAATTTGTTGCCAGGTTTTAAGTGAAAAAATTAGAATGTTCCTAACTAACTAAAGGTAAACGGGAGTACAAGACCGCAAAAAAAATTTCTGCACCTGAGAATTCTACAGATCCATAGTAAAGCTTTAATCTATCCCAGCTATTTAAAACAGATTGGCTACAAGTTATACATAAACTAGAGCATGACTTATTATTTCCTTTAATCTTGTCAAATGCATAAACAATTATGAGAGTCCTCCTACCTTCACTCTGCAATATAATGCTTGATTTTTTCTTCTTGTTGTTATATGAAATATATCTAACATAGGATGCATAATTTTAACCATTTTTAAATGTATGTAGTACAGTGGTAGTATGTAAATCTACACTGCTTTGCATGCACCACAATTATCCCCCAAATGTTTATATTGTCCACACCCATTAAGTAATAATTCCTTGCATGTTAATTAACATGCACATGTTATGATTAAATAATTCACAATTGATGATTGAATAATGATTCACAAGGATCAAATAATAATTCACAATTATCACTCTCCCTTACCTTAGAAATATCTGTGTTACTTTTCTATGAATTTGGTAACTATCTCATGTAACTTTGTTCCATTTTGTGGAACTCAGGGTTGAACTCGGGACTTGCACATACTATGCAATCTTCTCTCACTCCAGCTATCTGTGTAACACTTTTGTTTTAGATTTTTTTCTAATAATGTCTATCTAATTTTGTCTGGGCTGATTTTTGAACTTGTGTTCATCCTTTCTCTGTCTTTCAAAAAGCTGTGACTAAGCCCGGCGCCAGTGACTCGCACCTGTAATCCTAGCTACTCAGGGGGGTGAGATCTGAGGATCATGGTTTGAAGCCAGCCTGGGCAGAAAAGTCCCTGTGAGACTCTTGTCTCCAACAAACCACTAAAAAAAAGTGAAAAATGGTGCTATAGCTCAAGTGGTAGAGCACTAGCCTTGAATACAAAGCAGCTCAGGTACAGTACCCATGCCCTGAGTTCAAGTCTCAGGGCCAGAAAAAAAAAATCTGAGATTACAAGGTTATGCCACCATTTCTTCTTTATTTAAAATGTTTCTTAACATATTCATTTATTTATTTGTGAAAATACCATACAGAGGGGTTACAATTACATGGGCAAATAATGAGTACATTTCTTACCAAGCATTGTAGCCTCCTCCTTTGTTTCCCCTTCCCATCCCTTCCCATCCTCCCCCCACCCCTCCACTATTTCACAGTGGCATCTCACATAGTTTCAATTGCTTGATATTTTCACTAAGTATGGTATCTTCAAGGTTGATATGTTGTTACATGTGTCAAAAATTCTTTCCTGTTTAAAGCTGAATAATAGATTTTGTAAATAAAAATAAAATATTCATTTGCTTTTGTATATTTAAAAGTGCAAGCAAAGTTATGATGGCAAGTAATTAGGTGATTTTTTCTATTTTCATATTCATTCTCTCCCTCTGTCTCTCTATGTCTCTCTGAATCTCTATCTTTTAAAGAAATGAGAAAGACTGAACTGGTTGTTACAACATCCAAATTAGTCACAGGAAAAACCATTTTGTGTTGTATCAAATGCAACTATTACTAAAGCTAGGGCTAATGGGTACACTAAACTCAAGAAAATTTTATTTACCATCACTAAGATGTGGAACCAACCCAGATGCCCCTCAGTAGATGAATGGATCAAGAAAATGTGGTATATACATACAATGGAATTCTATGTGTCCATCAGAAAGAATGACATTGCCCCATTTGTTAGGAAATGGAAAGACTTGGAAAAAATTATATTAAGTGAAGTAAGCCAGGCCCAATGAAACTTAGGTCCCATGGTTTCCCTTATTTGCAATAACTAGTATATGTCTGAGTCAAGCAGAAAAGGTCAGATAGTTGATGTTAGAGAAATGAACCCTAAGATACATATTCAAATGTTTTTTTTTCTTTCAGGTGATTGTTTCAAAAAAATTAAAAAAATATTTCTTTGTTACTTTGTATGTCCCTTCCCCATGTTATAACCCCTGCTTTCACTGTATTTGATGTTGGTATAATTTGTGGAGGGGAAGGGAAAAAAACAAATTGTTTAAATAGTAGGATACAGGTGGATCCATTGCAACATGAGATGTACAAGTCGTTATGTGGAAAAATGAACTTTACAACTTTGGTGCGGGGGGGGAAGGATTGATTGGGGGAGCAGGGGGAGGCTGGGAAGGGATGGGAAGGGGAAACAAAGGAGGAGGCTACAATGCTTGATAAGACATGTACTGATTATCTTGCCCATGTAATTGTAACCCCTCTGTACAGTATTTTCACAATAAAAAAAGAATAGAAAAAAAGAAAATTTAATATTGTGGCAAAGTTCCTTGGGGATTGTATGAGTAGTTGTGTTTAAGAAAAATATTTCCCTTTAACTAACTTCTTTTCTATTTTTATAATTCACACTTAGTATAAAGTCACCTGTACTCATAAATTACTTCTACAAAATGAGGGTCCCCTTAGGGAATCAGTTCAGATTAATTTAAATTTTCACTCATGCATTTCCATGGGGGAGGTGTGGAATTTTAACAAGAAAAAGAAAATACATCTTACTAATTTTGTGGGGGAGGGATACTAGAATTTGAACTTGGTAAGATAGCACTTTATCAATTGAAACCTACTTTTTACTGCTTGTTGTAAAGATGGAATTTCTCTGACTTTACTACTTGGCCAGCTGGGAACCTTGATCTTAACAAATCTCAGTCTGAACGGGGAAGAATAATCGTGTATATCACTGGCACCCAGGATATATTACTGAGTGAAATCTATGAGCCTGGTATGTCTTTTTATATTGCTTTACTCTTTAGCATAAGGATTTTAGTCGACTGGACAGTAATTGCTGCTAACACGCGTTCAACAATAACAGCAGTGATACCTAGATAGATGGACCACAGTTCCCCAACTTGGCATGGCCAGGGAGGGCGGGATATGGAATTCTGATTGGTAGCACTTTTTCTTCTTCTTCTTCATCTCTATCCTCCTCCTATCCCTTCTTTTTAATCTGGACTGCCATGCTTTGCTTTCTTTGTTTTCTTCCCCACTTTGTGGACAGAGATTATTGAAGAGATGATGTGTTCATGAGAATGTCTGATTCCGCTATATATATATAATATATTTAATATATTTTATATATATATAATTTTTCGGATGCCTCAGAGTTGAGATATAAATTAAAAGGAAGGCCTCAAGTGCAGCAAGTCTATAAGGAAATGTTTCCAGGGCTATGAGTGGAACATTACACAGTCAAAGACAAGAACCAATGGTGTTAAGTCTTGGCTTAGAGCTTTAAGTGTTTTCTAAAGACTTGTATTGATTGCTATTTCAACCTTATGGACCTTGTTAGACATGAAAGGGAAAAGAGGAGAGGCAAGTGTCATGACTTGGACTTCTTATTTCAGCCCATCAGTCACAAGATAGCCGAGAGGGAGACCCCCAAATGACATCAAACTGAATGGTGATTCTTTCCCTGAATGGCTGTCTGGGAATGTTTTCTGCCCTTTCCAGCTTTTTAAGGACTGGGCTTATTTCTCTGTGTTTCCCCAGCATAGATCAGCCTCCCTGCAGGGGATGAAGTCAATGTTCAAGCCCAGTGCCCTGTAGCTGTCCCTATAGTGCCATCTTCACAGCAAAAATCCAAATTACCCGAGTCCAAGTTCACCCTCCAAATTGTGTGGAAGCCCTGATTTTCAACAGTCAGCAGTCCAATGTGGCTGAGTAGAGAAAACAATCCATTTCGTTAGCAGTTGGAACTTTGAAGACTGAGCAGAAACTAACTTGGTGCCTGATTCCTTTTTCAAAGCTACCAAAGATACAAGCATTATGAGGTGTTGGTGAAGTTATTTTACAGTAAAATACACCTTGACACATTTTAGAGAAATAAATAGAGAATCATCTGAACAAATGTTTAGAATGTGCTGCCAATGACAAACATCTGCAATGTACAACTATTGTTTGGAGAACTTTTTCCCGATTCATGCCTTTATACTACTTGCTCCCAAACTCATTGTCTCCTTGTAAATAATAGAAAAGTAACTGAATCACTTCTTTTTCTTCTTTTTTTTTTGTCAGCAGTGGGGTTTGAACTCAGGGCCTGGACACTGTGAGCTACTACTTGAGTTATAGCTCTACTTCTGGCCTTTTGGTAGTTAGAGATAAGAGTCTCACCTGTGTTTGCCTTGAAGTGTGAGCCTCAGATCTCAGCCTCTTGAGTAGTTCAGATTACAGATGTGAGCCACCAGCATGTGGCCCTGTGTCATTTCTTTAAAAATACAATGATAGTACCATTTAAGAATAAGGGCATGAATCAGGATAGACAATAAGGGACAGTGACTAGGAATCCAGATTCCTAGTCCAGATGCAAGCATGTGGCTAGTCTACTTTTAAGCTGCCTCATTCGTACTCTGCCTCAGTTTCCTCATCTGCACAAAGGCAAGATAACCAATGGTGTGTGTGTGTGTGTGTGTGTGTGTGTGTGTGTTCAATAATGAAAGACAAGTTGATTGTCTGGCTTGTAACTCACATCATACCTTGTTGGGGTTCACCATTTTCAACATAGAGAAAACCTGTTAGCCCATATAGATAGGTAGCAGATTATATAAATGCTCCCATAATCACCAAGGAAACAACTTCTGAGTCTAACTAGGAAGCATCACTCTTACTCTTATTGCCATAGCTAATTGGGAGAGTCAATCTCAAGTCCAGGAGAACACTTCTTACAATGTAACATTTTAATTATAAGGCCTATACTTTCATTGTCCAGAGCCTTAACTTAGGAGTCTTCTAGAAGAACCTCTGACTTTGGCATCACAGTGATGAAGCCATGATTAGTTCTCAGTTCATCATCTTTTGTAGTCAAATACAATTATCCTATCAGAGAGTTATGTTGTGAAGTATAAAATGACCTGGACAATCCTCAGACATACAGACATTTTACTGATCTAAAACAGCCCATAAATCATCATGATATCATTTAATTACATTTAATCGGTGACACCGCTTTACTAACCAGGGTGACATTGATTGTCCTGAATGACTTCCAATATCTGTCTCCTGGAAAGACTGGCATTTGTAACTGATTAGCTCCTCCTTGGCTTGGAAGACAGACAGGTTACTCCCCATTAACCTTTGATGGACTCTAACACGAAAAAACAGTTCCTGTAAATATCCTTTAGCATTTGTCTGTAAGCTCATTGGTGACATGGGGGGGGGGCAGAAAGGTCCTGGTTCTATGATTCTACTCAGGAAAACATAGAAAGCCAGGCACCGATGGCTCATGCCAATAATTCTAGCTAATCAGGAGAATAAGATATCTGAGGGTTGCACTTTGAAACAGCCAGACAGGAAAGTCAGTGAGATTCTTATTTCCAATTAACCACCAAAAAGCTACATGCAGAGGTAGGTTTAAGTGGTAGAGCACTAGCCTTGAGTGAAAAAGCTAAGGGACAGCACTTAGGCCCTGAGTTCCAGACCTGTGACTGACAGACACACAGATGAAGAACCACACAGGAGACAGACTAGGGCATGAGCTCAGTTTTTAAGATGTAGATTCAGTGGCTGGGCATGCATCATTTTACACCTTTTTCCTCATGTAACCTCAGTAAGTCTGGTTATGGCTGGTTATAAAATCATCAATAAATATATGGAGATGGTTTCTCAGAGCTGATCGCACATAGAAGCCTATTAAGAAACCAGAACATATCACAAATGAAGATTTGTCGATTGAACTCCATACATTTAAACACAGAACTTCTTGGATGCACAGTCATAGTACCATATTTATAAAATTGGATCTAGGAACTTGAAGGTGGCATCGGTAGGGTTGGGGTAGATGGGGGAATGAAAGAAGCATGACACTGATTAAGATGCATCATACATATAAATTGCCATGTTGAATCCAAACTCCTTTGTACAAGTATTTAAAACTAAGCAAAATAAATTCAACTATCTTTGAATTAAAATATCCTAGATATTTTAATATCTCATTCCTGGCTCAGGAGGCTGATATCTGAGGATCACAAGTTGAAGTCAGCCCAGGTAGGAAAGTCTATGAAACTCTTATCTCCAGTTAACCAACAAAAACCAGAAATGAAGCTATAGCTAAAGAGGTACAGAGCCAGTTTTGAGGGACAGCACCAGGCCCTGAGTTCAAGCTCCAATATCCCCCCACCCTCCTCAAAAATACATACCATCAATTGCCAATTGCTATTTATCTTTAGCCCTGGTCATGGACCAACATAGTATTGAAAGCTTGCTTAGAATTTGAATGACAGTTCATGAGTTGGTACAGAAGACAATTCATTTCATCACATGTGAGGCCATTCACCATAAGATTCACTGTTACTATAATTTACCACCAAGAACAACAAAGGAGAGCACGAATAAAAATCACTGCAAATCAACACCAACAGTGAACCCTGACATTAACTCCATACTGAAGGTGATAATACTATGTCTACCCCAGAGTGACAAATACACCACTCTGGTCCAGGGAGACGTTAGTAAGGGGGTGGTTAGGTAATGTTGAACAGGTGTATATGAGAAATTTCTGTACCATCTGTCCAATATTTCTGTGAACTTAAAACCATTCTTGATTGATTAGATTTTAAAGACCCTGCAAGGAAAGTACTCACTATCTACTGTTTTCACTGACTTGTGTTCGTTCATAGAATTCTTTCCATTTACTGAAACACTTCAATGACATGACAATTCCTTATGTATGCCCTAGGGTGTTGAACATTTATCAATGCTTCAGTCCCTTCTGTATCCATGCTTCCTCCTACTTTTTCGGCTCATAACCCGTCATGGCTAGGTATGCTTCATTCTTTTCTGCAGAGTTTGCATCCAAGCTTGGGTGGCAAGTTTTGATGCCAGTTACACTTTACATCTGAATAAAGTCTGTTCAACGTCAGCAGGAACACATCTTCCTGTTGGTTGGGATGTAACCCCCCCAGTCCTGTGGAACTTGCCAGAGGAAATGATCCTGACTTGGAAATTGCTTTTTCTTGTCCTCTGAGAGAGGGGGCTCTCTGCTGCCCTTGATGGTACCACTTTGTAGGTGACAGCAGCTTGTGTACCACATACTGATAACTGAACTGATGAGAGACAGCAAAGACACCTGATAGAAGCTACTACCCAGAGGCTGATGGGAGCTATAAGCCAGCATCCATCCCATAGTACACTGTCTGATATAAACACATGGGAAAAAATGGAAATGATAGGATATGGAATCTCGATGGGTCAGGAATGAAGCCAAGAAAAAACACAAAACATAAAAATGGCTGGCCAAGTTCCTTTGGTCATCAACTCACAGGCTAACACCATATCACCTTTGCTTTTTTGGATCTCTGATCTTTGCCACATGCTGTATTAACAGCTTTGATAAATCTCCTGCCTTTTGTACGGCTGCCAACTTAAATTTCAATTTCATCAATTTTTACCCCTTGCCAAAAATGGCGAGCAGCTCAAGGAATACAATTTTTACAGAAAGTCAATCTCAGCTTTTAAAAGGTACTGAAATGGGGATTTAGCTGAGGGGGGAGGAAGCATAGCTGGTAACATATTCTACTCCTGGATGCAGGAGCTGGATCTCCTGAGTGCTTTGGACCAGCTTTCCTCTCACTATTTGTCTTGTCTCTCTTTGACCTCATCCCTTTTCCCCAAACATGTTTCTGCTTCCTGGTATTCTGTCTGTGAAATTATGAAGTGGTTGTTCAGGGGAGTTATACCATTGCAAACCAACCCTGTGCATACTATAGGTGGTGTATATATGCATACAATCCTGTACATGTTTGCATACATGCTTATAATTTACATCTAACTTCCACATATGTGAGAAAACACGCTCCCTTTTCTCTCTCTCTGATCTTGACTTACTGTATCTAACATAATTTTTCCAGGTTTTTTCCATTTCCTTGCAAATGACATATTATATTAATTCTATTATAAACTACAAAGGGAAAAGGTCTTGAAGCCAAGCACTGATGACTCACAGTTGGACTCCTAAATACTTGAGGAACAGGGCTGAAGGGTCATGGTTCAAGGATAACCTGGGCATTAAATGAGTCTGATAGATCTACTGTTAACATAGAAGTAGGCCAGGCAGCATATATCTCTCATCCTAGCTATGATGGAAAGGCTAAAAATGGCAGATCACAGCCTAAGCAGGAAGTCAGAACTTAAAAGATGGAGGAGTTTTTAGTGATATGAGCATCTACCTGGCAAGCATGAGGCCTTGAGCTCAACCCCCAGTACTGAATTATTTTGAAGGAAAATAAAGGTGAAAATAAACAGCATTAGCCTAATAATGGGTTTATCTAACACTTCCATGTATTAATCAGTCAGAGTTAAAGTAATTCTGCAAGCAGAATCTCTGTCTCTCCAAATCTATCAAGGCCATTTTTTTAACTTAAATTTTATTGTAAAGGGGATGTACAAAAAGGTTATAGTTTCATAAGTCAGCTAATGAGTACATTTCTTTTTTAACAGTGTCACCTTCATTTTCTCCCAGTCTTTGCCCTCCCAACTTCCCTCTCTCCCAAGTTTTAGAGTTCATTTCCAACATAGTTTCTAGTTAGTCTCACTGCTGAATTGGTTCACCCTTTGTCCCAGCGTTTCTGTGTCAGTGCCAATTGTTAACCTCTTGCGTTAGAAATAGTTTCCTAGTCATTCTTACTTTTTTTTCTCTCCTCTAGCTCCTTCAGTGTCTTGAATTAAATACCAAATGTTCTTGATCTACTTCCTAAATTCATCTTGACATGGTATTCTTACAGAGCTATTGTTAGTAACTTAGAGTAACTCTGGTCTCCAGTCTTACCATTTGCACTCTATCCTGTCACCATTTGTTACCAGGTCATGTGATCGTCCTGCCACAGACATTTCTTTAAGAACCCAACCGCAGGCCAAGCTCAGCATTGGAACCTGTGTATCCCAGCACCCCCTCCACAGGCAGAGGTCCTCCACAGTAGTCACTTCCTCTCCCTACATATAAACTCTGATATCTCTGGCCTACTGCACATTTCTCCATCTCTGCCTCCGTTCACAGTGTTCTATTGACTTGAAAAAGATGTTCTTCACAATCCCATCCCAATCTTTCTTTGCTTCTCCCAGACTTTCCTCCCTCCTCTCCTGAATCTCCTTTGGCCTTAGACATCCTCTTCTGGAAGAATCTCTCCAAGACTCTCACCAAGGATAGCATTTTGAAAGCGTATTTTCTCCTATGTCTACATGCACCTTGGCTACTCCTCCACTACAAATCTTGACATACTGTGTTGCTGCTTATTGACATCTTCTTTTCCAAGACTATTTATCAAATATTTCTGTAGGTGTCATTTATTCTGGTACATTCAACCTAGTATCTTGTACTTACTAGGTGATCTATTAATGTTTTACCAATGGAACTGAACCTGAAATGGCTCTGTGGAATACAGCAAGCACACAGTTGCAGTATTTAACCTGAGGCTAAGTAAGCTAATATAATTAACTATATTTTATACATAGATTTTTTGGCATAGTTTCTATTAATTTCCATAAATCACTATTGTATTTACATTATAGGTTTCTATAAGAAATAATGTGTAATCAATACTCATATAATATAAATTGGTTAAACATCTGGCAATACAGTCTTTGAAAAGTTTTCACCGGAATCAAAACCTGGAGATTCAAGTGGTGTGTTAAATTACTTGGCTATTAAATGATTTTCCACAGTCAATAGATTGAAGTTTTATAGCTTCAATGTTTAAAAATAAGATTTAGTGTCTGGGGTAGAAAAACCTCTTGTCATGTATAACATTTTTTTTAATGGTATTTACAGTTAGAGAAGCACAGACGTACATTTGCAGAGAAAGATGTCTGGCTTTGAGTTTTTATTCATCTAATTTAAGAGAAACTAAACAGATTTAATTTCAAAGTGCAAGATAAAAAACATTAAGAAAAGAAAAATCAATTCTCGATGAGAAAATTGTGTTTATAATGGAATCACAGACACGCTCTTCACAATGGTGAGAATAATAGGAAATTGTAATATTTGTTTGCTCTGGTGTTGCTTTGCTCTAAATTGCTATTACCTACATACAATTTCAAACAACAACAAAAAAAGAAATGTATAGATGGGAGTCTCCTTTCACTGGTAGGTTCATCTAATGTCATCTTTTACATTTAGCACATACAAAGGAGATGAAACAGAAAAATAGTCCAATACTTTCATACTGAACCAGAGATTTCCTCAGTAAACCCAGTCCTACTGAGATTACTCCCATGATCTTAGCCTACTGGCCATGATTCCAATAGACTAAGATAACAAATTATTTCACTGCTCAACACAAAATAACTATCAAACTACCTAGGAATAAAACCTGATGAGACATAGTTTAAACCAATACAGGAGACAATCGTTGCATACCACTATTTATATTAGTAAAGCAATATAAAAATATATTAGTAGCAATATTTTTAGGTTTTAATATCAACAGATAGTAGTCATATAAGTAGCTATTTGTAACAAAATTAAAATGATGTCAACGATACCAAGATAAAAAAAAATCGGCTTCTGTTCTGTTTTGGAACGTTTGGGGGCATGTATTTGTTTTCCTCTGGAGAGTCTGTTGCTAGCAAATTTCACAGTATCTATTCCACAGCTCCTGAGTTGTGATTCAGATTTTGCACAAGACAAAGAGCATACAAGACTGAACACCAGGAAAATCAGGTTTGGGAAGGAAGTGTGCATGTTCCCTCTTGTTCTTTTTCAGTCGCTCCGGCCTTCGGTGATTACCACAGACACTGTCCTGAGGGTTCTCCCTGCTCAGGCCTTCCACACAAATGCGTTCTCAAGAGTGAATTAAAATTGGGCATGTTTGTTTTGCAGCATACTGTTTGCTCATTAACTGCGGGGTCATCACTATTCTAATGGGTGCTTAGTAATAGTTTGTGAAAGGAAAGAAAAGAAATGATCTGTGAGACAAGCCTCTCCACTTCTGCCTGCTCAAACCAGTGTATCTTGGGTCTCACTGATTGCATTGCAGATCCAAAGTTCATGGGTAGGTTTAAAAGTGCAGCTATTCTCAACACTTTACCAGTGGTTTCTGTTGGTCATCAACACAGCGCTAGTATTCTGCTGGACATAGCACTTAACATATGCTCAGTTACATTTATTTGCTTAGCCAATGGCATCATTTCCCCTTATGAGTTGTCCTGGGCATACAAAACTTGGGTAGGACTTCCTCAGCTGTCAGACAACCCACAATCCACCTCCCTGTAGCTATTGTAAAGAGAAAACCCAAGATGCCTTTGCTTCAGGCCATACCCACATTCCATGCCACCGGGGGGGTTGTGTCTGAAAAGCATCAGTGACAAATGAAGGTAGAACTAGGTCAGGAGCAGAAATGAGACACAGTCCACACGCCAGAACTAAAATGGACCTGGTGCCAAATCAACCCAATTGTGGCCTTTTTGTCAGCACGACCATACTGGGTTTGTGTGAGCTCAGCTGCTGTCATTGTCCATTGGATGATCACAGCCCCATTCTTAGGAAAGCAGGGGCCTCCCATTCATCCACAGATTTGTTTTCTTGAAAATTAGCATCCACATTATTTTTGTGGCTGCCTAACACAGCAATGTCTAAGAAGTTTGACTAGTCAGACGTTTGATGAAACAAGAATTCCACCATGAATGGGATCAACTGGGAAAGAAAATATTTCCGTGAAAGATCAAAGGAAGAAAAAAAAGTGGCATTGCTCTGTTGGAGTTGTGATGGAGCGCCAATTGCTGTTCTAATTTAATTTTCTCAGAACTTTCAGTTTCCCGGGAAACACCTAACATTTTTATTTTAGATGTAAGTTGAGATACCTGCACCTTTCCATTGACTAACAATAGCTCACAGTGGTCAAGAAATGGAAACAACCTAAGTATTGAACAACTGATGAATGCATAAAGAAAATGTGCCTGCAAGAGAACACTGTTCAGCCACAATAAAAGAATAAAATCTTGACATCTGTGCCAGCAGGTATTGAACTGGAGATCATTAAGTTAGGTGAAATTAGTCAGGCATAGAAAGACAGACAACATACCAATGTTCCATATACAGAACACTCCATGTATGGAATATTGATACATGGAATTCCATGACCTCATAGAGATTCAGAGGGGAATAGTGATTAGTAAGGTACTTCGAAGAGTCAGACAAGAGAAGAAGACAGGATAATCAATGGATCCTAAGTTACAGTTTGATAGGAAATGTTTTGGTATGGCATTTTTCAATAGGTTACCTACAGATAACAATATAAATAACTTGGATATTTTCAAAAAGCTAAAGGAAGATATATTTAAAGCTCTAACCACAAAATAAGTCCTTGAAGGGTTAGATGTTCAATATCATTTAAAATTATATAAAAAGTTAATAAACACTATATGCAGTACACAATGCAGACTTGTATCCAAACATGATATGTTCCACATAAACTTCAATGTATGTATCACTTAAATGAGTATAATTTAAATAAAACTATTAATTTTTGAAATACTTATGATACTGTGTTTGCATATTCTGTACATGTTCATAAGTAGCCCAAATCTTTCATGTTGGCAATATCCAGGTCTATCTATGTAGGAAATCATTAGGCTTATTCCCAGGCTTGATTCAAATTGTTTTAGGTTTTAGTTTAGTTTAATTTTGTCTTCTATATGATATAAGCCAGGCAAGAGTTCTGCCATTGAGCTACATTCCTATCCCTGATTCAAATTCTGTTTGGAATGCCATCCACCCAACAAAATACTTGAAGGAATACAAAACAAAATGACAGTGAAAGTAAAGTAGATATGCTATCGCTGATGTGATTCTGTGTATGAGAATCATTAAATTTTCCAAGGACTTTCCCCCTCAAATCTTAGAGAACAATTTATAGAACATGAATCTTTGGATGGTTTAAGAGAGAAGCTATCAGTCCCTACCACTTTAGATGTCTGATTAATTTAGTCTCTAAAAGTAGGCAGGAAAAGAATGACAGTAAGACAGGAGGCCTCCAAAGCAAAATCTCCTTGACGAGGGAGTTAGAGACCGTGACAACACATGTAGTTGCTCCTGCTGATCTCAGAGCTGGCACACATCAAGATTTCAAGCCTCCTAGTTAGACTCCACCATACCTTGTAAATTTGCCACTGTAGCCCTTGACAGATAGTGATGGATAAGGTAGTCAGAAATTTTCTTTTTTTTTTTTGAAGTGCTTATTTTTTTTCTCTTTTTTATTTTTATTTTTTATTGTGAAAATACTGTACAGAGGGGTTACAATTACATGGGCAAGATAATGAGTACATTTCTTATCAAGCATTGTAGCCTCCTCCTTAGTTTCCCCTTCCCATCCCTTCCCAGAAATTTTCTAAGAACAAATTTGTCAAATTGCTCTAAAGCAACAGCTCATTTCAAACTGAACTAAAATTAGGCAATGTACTTAATTTCTAACCATGAGAGTTGTTGTTGTTGTTGTTGCTTTTGGTCATGGAGTTTGAACTCTGGCTTTTATTTTTTGATGGTTCATTGGAGATAAGAGCCTCACACTTGCCTCCACAGGCTGACTTTGAACTGTGATCCTCAGATCTCAGTCTCTTGAGTAGTTAGGATTACAGACATGAGCTACCAGTGCCCAGCATGTTTTCTTTCAATGCTCATTATTTTATGATGAATAATGCCAGGGTTAAATTAAATCATATATTAGAATTAGAAATCTGGATATTTCAGAAAGCTAGGCTTGATTTAAATATATACATTTCTCCTAAGGATCTCTTATAACTGTTAGTCAGAGAATAAGATGCTTTCAAGCTTGGGAGTACATTATTATGTCATAAACTATAAATGGAAATATGACAATTAAACATTTACAATGATGTCTGTAAAACAATATTATATATTGTGTTATATCACATTGTGTTAATTATATTTATGGAGCTTATAGGATTTACTATATTTATTTCAATAATATAGTTAATGTAATATAATTAAGTAATATATTGTATGATTTAACTTTCTGGGCCTTGGACCAGATGGTTTTAGTTCTAAGTTTTAGACATGTCCATTTTCACCTACTTATTGTTCCAAAGTCACTACCTTTGTGGGTCTGGGATTTCAATCTCTGATAACACAGCCCTTATCAATAACTTAGCTTACTGGAAGGCTTTCACCAATTAATGCTGCAAATCAGACTTGCCAGTGGTGAGTGCAGAAGTCATCAATTCAGGTGCTTGGTGCATACAGGAAAAATACAACAACTCAAAATTCGAGCTAATGCCTTATTTGTACAAAACATAGAATAATTAGTTAACATTAATCAACTACATGTGAGGTTAAATGAGTCACTGTGAGGACTGAGGTAACATTGGTTTTAGAATAATACTGTCAAGGTTTCAATATTTTCTGTGTATATGTATATCCCATTACTATCTTGTACTTTATTTACAAAGAACCCTGACAAAGTCAATTATCAGAAGAAGCAGCATCATTTTCTATATGCTTTGCCAGCTAACTCTACCAGAACTAAAGTATAATTCGATTTTCCTCCTTTAGTCTTCCTTTCTAGAACACTTTCCATTATGTTTGTATACACTGGATGGACAAGAAATAATTCCCAGCAGTGATGTGATGATTGGGATTTGGGTCTTTTTTTTAATGCTGATAATGGAATTCACAGAATATTTGATAAACAGAGAAACGATCAATAGCCAAATGTTGGAAGTAAAGTATACTAGTTGGCTTAGCTTGCCATAACATACTGTCACAGAATAGATGGCTCAGACATGAGACATTTATTTTCTCCTATTTTAGAAGCTAAAACCCAAGACAACACTTGTCCGAATGGTCAGATTCTAGGAAGGGGTCGTGTTCTTCCTAGCTTGCAAAGGGCCATCCTCTCAGTGTGTCCTCATATATTGGAGGTGAAGGGAAGAGAGGGAGTGAGGCAGTGAAGGAAGAAATGGAGGGAAGGAAAGAGGAAGACATGGGGAAGCGGGATGAAAACTAAGAGATGAGCAAGAGGGGAAAGAAAGAGGAAAGGAGTGCGGTAGACAGACAGACAGCCTGATGATTACAAACACATGCATCTCACATGCAGATTCTCACCCTTGGAATCTTATATAGGTTTATAAACCTAACTTTCTCTCACAGGTTCCATTGCCAAACACCTACATGCTGCAAGCTAGGACTTCAACATACAGACAGTGAAGGAGGAACGTGCCACAGTATTTGATATTGAGATAGGATAACGAAGCTAGACCATGGTCAAATCCTATCTTAGAAGTCAAAACTGTATAGTTAAAAAACATCACCATGGGGCTAGGAAAGTGGCTCAGTGGTAGAGCGCTTGCCTTGCATGCATGAGGCCCTGGGTTCGATTCCTCAGC